>NC_065597.1:58923588-59233024 GCF_024542745.1 Macaca thibetana thibetana | reverse complement strand
CTAATCAGCACATTGTCAAATAATTGTTTTTTCTAAGAAAAGATTTTTGCCTAGTACCTGTGACTTCTATAGGACCAATGGCTTCTCCTAAGCTAGTGTACTTTGTACATCACCTGCAAGACCAGCTTCTGCTAAGCAACTAGCTTCCCTTGCAATGGTCCCTACACTGAAATCCCTCTAAATTGAACTGGGCTCCTTCATTCCAAAAAGGTGGTAATCACATTTTTAGATGCATCAAGAGGAAAGGATTGGGACTTTTGAGACATACAGATTGGATTTTTCGACTATCCCACTAATATCAGCATGTGAAACCTTGAAACCAGCAATGGTGTTGGAGCCACCTCCTCCTACCAGATTGTGGGAGCTGACCATGCATATCACTTCCCAAATCCAAGCTCAGCGATGTCATGGTAGTAGCTTGAAATCAGGCTTTGTACCAGTGCTTTCACCATAGATATTGGCAAATACTACAGAATCTTGGCTTTTTGTTTCAGAGGTCCATCTGTTAAAACATTTATTAGGACACCACTGTCTTGAATATTGTGATATGGGGCCAGGCAGGAATTAAGGACTTTGCAGTTAAATTTATGTTTTATTCCTCTCTCTTCTCCTTAGCTCTTTTTCTTCCTTCCTACCTTCTCCCTCCTTTCCTCTTGTTTCCTTCTTGTGGTAATTTTAATGAGACGCATTATAGGCCTGTAGAAATTAAATTGAAATCTGAAGTCTTTCCCTCTTTAAAGATTTCCCCTTTGCCATCTTCAGAGACTAAACCTTCAGAATGATCTTTATTCTATTGTTACTAATGGAGTCAGCTGTAGGGCTAACTGTAAATCTTTTGAAGGTAATTTTTCTTCTGACTTCTTGTGTGATCTTCTCTTTGTAGCTAGTGTTCTGCCATTTCAGTCTGATATGTTTAGAAGAGATGTTTAATTGTTCGTTTTGCTTTTCTTCCTGCTGGGTATTTATTGGGCTCCTTGATTCTGTGTTTACTCTCCTTCAATCATTTTGAAAAATTCTCGTAATATCATCATAGGCTTACTTTTCTTCATTCTTTCTGCTTTCCCTTGCTTGAATTCTGATTATAAATATGTTAGAATTCCTTGGTCTGTTTGGATTGTCTCTCAACTGCTGCTTCATAATTTCTTTTGACTTGCCTTCCAATTCCCTGATTCTTCTACATTTGTATCTAATCTGAAGTTAATCCTGTTCATTGCCTTTTTTAAACCAATTATATATGTTTTATCTTTAGACTTTTTGATTTCTTGTCATCTATTTAATAGTTTGCTGTTTAAAGAAGGCTGTCTTAATCCTCTATTTTATTTTATTAAACATCATAATTATAGTCCTAAGGCAACACACAGATACAGAAAGACACACAAGTCAATTGTATGGCTTAATGAATTTTTATAAAGTGAACATTACAGGCGGGCACAGTGGTTCAGGCCTGTAATCCCGACACTTTGGGGGGCCGAGGCGGGTGGATCACAAGGTCAAGAGATGGAGGCCATCCTGGCCAACATGGTGAAAACCCATCTCTACTAAAAATACAAAAATGAGCCGGGCATGGTGGTATGCACCTGTTAACCCAGGTTCTGGAGGCTGAGAGAGGAGAATTGCTTGAACCCAGGAGGTGGAGGTTGCTTTGAGCCAAGAACACACCACTGGACTCCAGTCTGGGCAACAGAGCAAGACTCCATCTCAAACAACAACAACAACAACAACAAATTTTTTTTAATGTAGTTTCAATTTTTTTTTTTTAATTTAAGGAATATTTTCTTGAAATAGCATTTTTAGGATTTCTGATGTTCCCTTGCTTTGGTTTTCATCTGCACAAATTCCTGCTATCCCTGTGTTCAGTATCTGTTGCCTGTTTTCAGTATTTCTTACTCTGTTAGCCTTTTTAATTTCTTTTTCTTTTTCATTTTTACTTTTAAAATTGTAACATATTTGTTTATTGGTGGTTGCAAAATGTTGATTGTCTTATTTTCTTGCAATGGCTGCAGTAACAAACTGCCACAAACCTAGCTATTCAAAAATTACACAAATTTGTTCTTAGAGTTCTCTAGGCCCAAGGTCCCAAGTGGGTTCACTGGGCTGAAACTAAGGAGTTAGGTCTCTTAAGAGTCTCCAGGAAAGAATTTGTTTTCTTAGCTTTTCCAGAGTTGGGAATTGGATTCCATGGCTCATAGCCCCTTCACCCATCTTCAGAGATAGCAATTTAGCATCTTCAGATTTTTCTCTGCTTTCACCACTGTTTTATCTGTTGTCTCTCTGATTCCCTCTTATAAGGAACCCTGAGATTACATCTAGCCCATCAAGATCACCTCCCCATCTCAGGATTCTTAGTCACACCTGCAAAATCCCTTTTGCTGTCATATAAAATAGCATTCATAGGTCTAGGGATTAAGATTTGGACAATTTAGGGGGCTTTTATTCAGCCTAACATGATGATGCTCTGATGTTATGATTTGTGTTTCACTTATCAGTCAAGTGCTTTGACAGAAGCAGTTTATTTCATTTACTATGTAATTACCCAGTATGTTCACATGAAAAATGCAGAATATGTGCTTATTTTTCTTTGTTTATCGATTTTCAATATAATGAAATGGTTTCTTGTAATCCCCAAAATGTATCAGTTTTTTTGTTGGTGTTTGTTTGTTTGTTTTTTTTACAAATTGTGTTATGAACTCATAGGTTTCAACATACTGGAATTTTAATCCACTGCCCTTATTATCTTTGTTGAAGTTCAACTTCTCCCATCTTTGCCAGAGCAGACCTGTTTGAGTTTGCTACTGGACCTTTTCCGTGTGACCCTCGTGGTCTTTGACAGCTCTGATCCTATCTGGAATTACACTCTGTTCTAGGCTAGTCCTGTGTATTTCTGATCCCACACCTGGAATCAGCTATTTCTCCAAGAAGCCCTGGTATCTTTTAGATAAATGGTATTTCAAGACCATAATTTGGGCACTTAGGAATATTCATTGCTATTGAGTTGGTCGTTGTCTCTAGAATATTTTAAGAAACAAATTATAACATCATATACAAAATATTTCATGGATTCATATTGATATTTCTAATTCTAAGAAGTCAAGATTTCTGAGGTTTTATTTTAAACCTCATTTCTGTTATATCAATAAGTACTCTTCCATTCTGAGTAATATAGTTTTCAAGGACCTAGAGGATGATGCAATTATAATTCCTCATTTTATCCAATTTTAAGTATACAACAGTCCCTGAATAATAATAAATAATAATATCATCTCCATTATGATTACTTAAAACATTTAAAATTTTTTGGTATATGTTCTTCTTATCCCCTTCCTTTCTTCAAGTTCATTGAGATAAAATTTAGGGTAACAGCAAAGTTACCCATTTTAGGTATACAGATCTTCGAATTTTTACCAACCTATATAGTCTCAGCATTCTTAATAGCTATACTGTATACACATTGCCAGAGCATATAGCGTTTTGTAATATTTCCTTCCTCTCTTTGTTTTCATTTTGTCTTAATTCTGTTTACCTTAATAGCTTTTTATTTGATCCTCATTAGCAATCATTATGTTATTTACCTTTAAGTTATTTTGATTGTCTAAAATTCATTCTACAGTAGATTAATCAGGAAGGGCTTGAAAAACAGTATTTCTTGAATTCTCGAGCTTTGATAAGTTTGTTTATGCCTTTTGTACTTAAAAATCAATTTTTTCTGGATATAAAATCCTTGATGCTGTCTTCCTTCGAGTATCTTATATATATTACTCAATTTCCTTCTGGCATAAAGTATGGCTTTCATGCCTGATACTAATCTAATTTTCTTTCCCTTAAAAGTTACAAGTCCTTTTCTGCAAAATGCTGAAAGAATATTTTAAGTCCCATGTTATATTAGGATATGTCTAAATACTAAATATTCCAGGTCAATATTCTCATGTTTGCATTGTGTACTTTCAAAATGTAGTTTCAAATTATTACTTTTTAAATTTTAAGAATATTTTCCTGAAATATCATTTTTAGGATTTCTTCTGTCCCTTTGCTTTGGTTTTCATCTACACCAATTCCTACTGTCCATCTGTTCAATCTCCATTATCTGTTTTCAATGCTTGTTACTCTCTCTTTTTTCCCTCTACATTTCTTTTTAAAATTTATTTTATTTTTAGAAACTATGTTAAAGTATACAAAACATAAAATCTACCCTCACCATTTTTAAGTGTACAGTTCAGTAGTATTAAATACATAATATGCATCCATCACCACCATCCATCTCCAGGATTTCTTTGATCTTGCAGAAGTGAAACCCTGTACCCACTAAGCAATAACACTTCATTTCCTACTCCTCTCAGGCCCTGGCAACCTCTATTCTACCTTCTGCCTCTCTGAATTTGACTACTCTAAGTACCTCATGTGAGTCAAGTAATACAATATTTGTTCTTTTATGATTGACTTATTTCACTTAGCGTGATGTCCTCAAGTCTCATCCATGTTGTAGCATGTGTCAGAATTTCATTTCCTTTTAAGGCTGAAAAATATGCCATTATATGTATATTGTGATTTTTAAATTATTTATTTATTATTTATTTTTGAGACAGAGTTTCATTCTTGTCACCCAGGCTGGAGTACAATGGTGCCATCTTGGCTCACTGCAGCCTCTGCCTTCTGGGTTCAAGCGATTCTCCTGCCTCAGCCTCCCAGGTAGCTGGGATTACAGGCATGCGCCACCATGCCCAGCTAATTTTTTGTATTTTTAGTAGAGACAGGGTTTTGCCATGTTGGTCAGGCTGGTCTGGAGTGCCTGGCCTCAGGTGATCTGCCCGCTTCAGCCTCCCAAAGTGTTGGAATTACAGGCATGATCCACCGTGCTTGGCAGCCGTTGTATGTGTAGACCACATTTTGTTTCTCCATCCATCCATGGATGGACATGTGGGTTGCTTCTACCTTTTGGCTATTGCAAATGATGCTGCTATAAACATGGGTGTACAAATATCTGTGCTCTTCATTCCTTTTTGTCTTCTTAATATTTCCTCCTCTCCACTCTCTATTTCTTTAAGGCATTGTTTCTTTGGTTCTTTCTAGTTGGCTATCTTGGGGTTCTCTTTTCTCCAAGTCCATCACATTTTGCTTTTATAACTTCCTTCTTTCCCGTGTTCCACAGATATCAATATTGTGTGGGTCTTGCATCTGTTAGTGGTCTGTCCCCACCCTCTTGTAATTTGGGGGTCTTGGTTTTTTAGATGTTGCCACGTGTTGTTAGTTTTTCTATATAATTGCTCTGCTTTTGGGTAGGGATTGAAAGAGATTGAAACACGAAGTTGCCATTGCTCCCATCTTCCAAGAATCTCCCGGGGTTGTTTCTCTGTGTCTCTTATGCTCTGCTCATTGTGCCTTTTGTCCTTCTGTGCTTAAATATTTGTTACTATGTGCTGCTTAGTTTCCTTGGATTTTTATATGTTGTCATCCCTTGAGGACTGGGGGGATTCATCTTCTTCTGAGATCATCTTCCTTTGCCTCTACTGGACACCTGGGGCAGAGTCTGCAAATGTGTTAAACTCCTTCATGACTTAGAGTTTGTTGGACCCTGTGGGTGGCTCAGTTTGGGCTGTAACCCCTGTGATTATGACTTTTTAGAGAAGGTGTTTTTTCCTCCTTGTTCTGCTCATTGCAAAACAAAATTTTCTCATAGACTCTGGGACTTGGGGCCTATGTCTCGTTCATCCTCACACTGATACTGTAACTCTTGGGGTCCCATATTTGATAGAATCTTGCATTTAACTTCCCACTTTGGGAAGGCCTTAGGCTTGGTAATTAGTCCCTTGTTCCCTACGAAGTCTAAGTTCTTCAGATTTGGGAAATACTTTTAGCACGAAAGTGGATCGGCATTCTGTTTATCTTTCTGAGTTCCTGCATTACCTTAGATTTAGGCCTGATAATTTCTAATCATCAGTATTTTTAGTTGTTTTCAGTGGGATGGTAGGTCATCCATTTGATTAGAAATGGAAGTCCAAATGATCTTTTAATATGCAGGTTTTTGTAGAAATATTATCCCTCTATGCAGTCATAAGAATGGTTCTTCTTTCTTTCAATTAGATATCAGGCACCAGGCTGGGTGAGGTTGGGAATCTCACCCAGGTTGGCTCCCAGAGCTAGTCTGGGCATCTAAGGGCATCTAAGATGGCTCAAGGAAGCCAGATACAGTTCCAGAACCCAGATAGGATCTACATCCACGGCCGGTCATGTTGGAATAGCCCTTCCTTACCTTTCTCTTATGCAATATAACTTATACCCTGGCTACAGGAGACTCAGGCTCAATATCTGAGCTGATAGTAAATGAATTTTTCTTGCTTGATAAATCTTGGACAGGACAAAGGTTCTGGAAAAGACTGCCTTGGTTTGGATCCTGGCTCCCCTGCTTACAGTATTATGACCTTAGCCATGTAACTTCGTCTCTCAAAGTCACTTCTCCTATTTTCAAAGGAGATATAAAAATAGTACATATTATATTGGAATGTTCGAAGTCTGTGATAAAGTATTTAACACAATGCCTGGCCCATTTGTAATCCCTTGGTAAAAATAACTATTTTAATATCCTCAAAATAAAAGGTGTTGTGGCTTTTTTTTCCCTCCAATTGCTTTTTCTTGCTGAGCCCTACCCGACCATCCCTCATACCTTCATACCATCTCTTTGGTTTATCACAGTTACTCTTTGCCATCATAGAAATTTGGAATCAAAGTTTTAAGAGTTGAGATGGGAAAACAGTTTGGAACCACAAGGAAAGAGAATTTTCTGAGTGAATGGAGGAGGAGGACTGATGAAGCAATAGAAGCTACAGTACAGGGACTAAGTTCTGTTGTATCCATAAAAATGATGTTGCCAAAAAGAGAGGGAAAAGATAAGGCTGAAATGAGGGGTGGAGGAGAAAGATGGAAGTGGGCAACTCCTGTACATTTGAGAGACTGAGCCGCTGGTTGACGAACGCTGGAGTATTTACTGTGCTATTGATTGCAAGAATTCTGCAAACAGTAGGATTGAGTAGACTTCAGGGAACTGACCCCTGAATATCTAGGTTTTCAGAGTTCCTGAAATTTGCTTTTGGCTGCTGTCTCTTCTTTTCACTTTACCATCAAGAGACACAGAGCACTTTGGGTAGTGCTGCTGTGATTGTCCTGAACAACAACACAAGCTTTTCTGAACTTCTCCCACTACATCCCCAACAAAACTCATCTCTCTTGAGATCCATTCTTTCTGCATTTTCTCTGCCTTGCTAATTTGACAAATACATCCATTCTAAAATGTGGTGGGTTGATGGATTCATTTCTTTTCCATCTAGGAACTTTCTAATGAGAGTTTCCCGGAAAGCTCATTGTTGCTTTAGCCCAAGGATAACATATTGATTCTGTCCAGTAAGCCAACTCCAATCTAGTGCTGGTGAAAATGTGGAGAAACTGGATCACTCATATATTGCTGGTGGGATTCTAAAATGGCACAACCACTCTGGAAAACAATTTGACGGTTTCCTAAAAAAGTGAACATGCCACTACCTTACAACCCAGCAATTGTACACCTGGGCATTTGTCCCAGATAAATGAAAACAGGTTTGTACAAAAACCTGTGCACAAATGTTTATAGCACTTTTTTTCTTTAATATCCCCATGCTAGAAACAACCCAGATGTCCTTCAGTGGGTGAATGGATGAAATGTGGCACATCCGTCTAGGCATGGTGGCTCACGCCTGTAATCCCAGCACTTTGGGAGGCTGAGGTGGGCAGATCACTTAAGGTCAGGAGTTCGAGACCAGCCTGGCCAACATGGTGAAAACCCATCTCTGCTCAAAATACAAATATTAGCTGAATATAGTGGTATGTTCCTGCAATCCCAGCTACTAGGGAGGCTGAGGCAGGAGAATCACTTGAACCCGCGAGGGGAAGGTTGCAGTGAGCTAAGATCACACTACTGCCACTGTACTCCAGCCTGGGTGACAGAATAAGACTCTGTCTCAAAAAAAAAAAAAAAAAAAAAAAACAAAAACAGAAAAAGGCCAGGTGCAGTGGCTCAAGCCTGTAATCCCAGCACTTTGGGAGGCTGAGACGGGCAGATCACGAGGTCAGGAGATAGAGACCATCCTGGCTAACACGGTGAAACCCCGTCTCTACTAAAAAAAAAAAAAAAATACAAAAAACTAGCTGGGCGTGGTGGCGGGTGCCCGTAGTCCCAGCTACTTGGGAGGCTGAGGCAGGAGAATGGCGTAAACCCGGGAAGCGGAGCTTGCAGTGAGCCGAGATCGCGCCACTGCACTCCTGCCTGGGCGACAGAGCGAGACTCCGTCTCAAAAAAAAAAAAAAAAGAAATGTGGCACACCCATATCATGGCATACTACTAAGTGATAAAAGGAACAAACCATTCATGCATGCAGCAATTCAAATGAATCTCCAGAGAACTGTGTTCAGGGAAAAAATGCAGTCTCAAAAGGTTACATACTGTACGGTTCCATTTATATACCATTTTTGAAATGGAAAAGTCATTGAAATGGGGAACAGAAGGAAATGGGAATGGCTGTACAAGCATGATATGAGGGATCCTTGTAATGGAAATGTTCTGTATCTTGACTATATTAATGTCAATTTCCTGGTTGTGCTATTGTGCTGTAGTTTTGTAATACGTTACCATTAGGGGAGAATGGATAAATGGTACCTGGGGTTTCTCTATTATTACTTACAACTTCATGTGAATCTACACTTATCTAAAAATAACAAGTTTAATTTTAAAAAGTGCTAATATCCGTCAAATACTCAGTGATTGGCACAAGGCTAAAGCGATTTCAGCATTTGCTGTTATTAGTAGTGACAGTATATTAATTTGTTGGCCTTTTAGGTTTCCAGCTTCACGGATGATAGGAGGTGAAATAATCTCTACCCCTGTGGGTTGAAAGTGAGGCAGTGGTTAGGCCGGTCAGCCCCTGCAGAAGCACCTAGAAGAAGCCTTTCTGACCTCTTGAACTTCCCTGTCTCAGGGTCAGGGAGAGTTCAGACCTTCCATTCAGCTCCTTCTTGGCCTCCAGGGGACTTTACACACTGTTACAAACTAACTTTAGCTTTCTCAGAAAGACACAGATCTCTGAGATGCCAGTTCTTCCCAAGAGCTGCTGTTTGAATCCTGCAGCTACAGGACTTACCTGGCTTTGGAGAAACAAGTCTCCTCCCCAGTTCTCTCCGGAAGGATTTAAGCAGAACCCATAGCCTCATTTGCTTCCACCTGTACGTGGATGATGTCAAGTTAGACCTGTGAGTGGAGGGGAAACATGTATCATTCATGTTGCCGTGCTTTCCAGATGCCCCACAGGCATCTTTCTTTCTTGGGAATGTCAGTAGGATACTGTGTTCCCAGTATCTCTCAGCTTTCTCTCTGGAATGTCAGTATGGCGCCACATCCCCAGAACCCTCCATTGCCCTCCCTTTGGAATGACATTAGAATATTCCCGGGTTCCCCTTTGGCTCTCTGTCTGAAGGCCCTCGTGCCTCAGGGATGTTTGTATTTGGGCTAGTGGTTATCAGCGAGGGATGATGCCATCCCCTAGGGAGAGGGATGTTTGAAAACAGTCCCAGACTATTCACAATAGCAAAGACATAGAATCAACCCAAATGCCCATCAGTGATAGACTGGATTAAGAAATGCCCATCAGTGATAGACTGGATTAAGAAAATGTGGTACATATACACCATGGATTACTATGCAGACATAAAAAGGAACGAAATCGTGTCCTTTGCTGGGACTTGGATGGAGCTGGAAGCCATTATCCTCAGCAAGTTAACACAGGAACAGAAAACCAAACACTGCCTGTTCTCACTCATAAATGGAAGCTGAACAATGAGAACACATGGGAAAAAAGGAGGGTAACAACACACACTGGGGCCTATCGTGGGGTGGGGATGGGGAGGGAGAGCATCAGGATAAATAGCTAATATATGTGGGGTTTAATATCTAGGCGATGGGTTGATAGATGCAGCAGAACACCGTGGCACATGTTTACCTGTGTAACAAGCCTGCATGTCCTGCACATGTATCCCAGAACTTAAAAAGAAAACAGTGCCAGATATTCGGTTGTCAACGTGAACAGCCACTGCCTCCACCACAGTGTGCCTGGCACAGAGAAAACGGTATTTTCCTTCTCCTGTTCCTTGGCATTCCTGCATAGCGTGTTTTCCTCTAGCTTTTATCTTCGTTGTAACCACACTGCAACATGATTTGAAAAGCCATGAAGTCTAAGCACGCATGACGGAATGTAGTGTTGACATCAAGAAAAACTTCTAACGACGATGATCCAGCACCTATTTAATGATAAGCATCATTGTTGCCGAGCTGCAGGGTAATTAGGCACACATTGTATACGCTGCATGCTCTTCACATAAATGAAAGCAATTACTCTCTCTAAACGCCAGGCTAAGTACTCCTAGAGTTAAGGGAATGCCGGCTGGGAAGAAGAGACTGGGACTCAACAAAGCCTCCATTCTTGTTGGAGGAAGGGCATTTCCCTTCCCGGTCTCCATCTGGGTCTGATTCTCACATTCCCTAAACTCATACCAGAACTAACACCAACACGGAGGACTCAACTGTCAACTGTCCTATATATCCCACACTTATACTTGCCTTAAGAACCATCTTAAAATTCAGATTCTTACCCAGTTTAGCCTGGCCTATCTCCAAAATTAGCAAGATTTTATTCTGGTAATGGAAAATTACCCACATGTGTGGGTTTCCAGCTATAAGTGTTCCCCACATTCAGCCCCAGGAACTTGCTCTTCTTCTAAAGTGGTTGGAAAGTGGAGCTTAAGCAGATATGAATTCACTCCCACATGACACCGAAAGGTAGTTGTCTCTGGAGCTGGAGAGATTTGGGTTCATCTTTTAACTCTGTCACCTAACACTTCTGTAATTTGGACATGTAACTTACCTCTCTGACCTACAAGCCCATTAACTCTCAAATGTGGACATACTCATCTGGCTAAGTTTGTTTTGAAATTTAAGATCGTACACATTCAGCTCCTGGTACCTGTTAGACACTTGGTAGCTATGAACGGTAATGATCACGATGCAGAGAGAAGTAGAGAGATGACAGCCAAAGCTCCATGATCATTGCTGACATGTGTAACCTTGATGTCTGCTGGGGTTACCTTGTCCTTTGAAACTTAAGTGAAATTGATTTTACCTCTACTCCATCTATGGTGGGAGAGCCAAAGTCTCTTCCTATCCCTGTAGGACTCTCAGCGGTACGGTGCAGCTGAATTAGGCTTCTCGGCTCACTCTGCATTTGTGTTTCTCCTTTTGTGGACTTAGATCAGCTTTGGGGTCACTTGGCTATTCTGCAAGCACTGGCCTGAGTCAAGGTTACGTTTATCAGATTGTTGATAAAGCTTTAAGGCAACAGAAGAGATTTGTGTGTGATAATCTCCCTAAAACCTAAACTGGAATATTAGACATCCTTGCTTAAAAAAAAAAAAAAAAAAAAAAAAAAAAAGTCCTCTGACCACCTTGCCATCAGGAACTTATCACTCTACAGGTGCCATCTTCCCATTACTTAGTTCCCTTCTCCTTTCTCATTCTTCTCCTCTTATCTCAGCCTCACCATCCTTCACCTGCCTCCCACCAAATTCCTGTTAACCAGAGAGAACCTCTACCTATAAAGCCATCTTGTTCCATGAGGGATCTTTCTGCACATAAAGTAGCCCATCAAGGCATTTTCCTAATGAAGCTTTGTTCCTAAGAAGGTCTCTGATGCCAAGCTGTTGAAATAACATTTTTACTCCACAATATGTGGACATTCAGAAGCACAAATATCTTAGGACTCTGGATCAGGGTTGCCATATACGGTTTTGCAGGTTGTGCACTGAACAAAGATGTCTGGCCAAGAAGGTAAGTATTGGCCCAAAATGTAGGTGGTTATCTACTCCCCAAGCTACGTACCCTTTGATATTAGGTACATCCAGAAGGGTAGTTTTTCCTGTGTTAGCCACTGAGATGGGAATAGCTTTTTCTAATTTTCTACTAGGCAGTGGGGGAGTGGTGATGGTGGTACTTTCTTCTAATTTATGTGTCCAGAGGAAGCACTGTTTTCTAATGCTCACAAAGGTGTTCTGTGTGCTAACAGCGGCCTTGCTAGAAGTCAGTGCGTTTGCAATGAAACTGGGTATATCAGAGCTCTGAGTTGAAGCAACACAGTGTCAGTAACTGAGTGCGAACAGCAGTGAGGCTGTGTTGTTCTGAGGGAAAGACATCTGCAGTTTCCCTGGAGCTGTCACTGGGAGGTATCATTTGCATATTAAACAAATATTTAAGATTACCCATGCAGCAAACAATCAAAAGCAACGTCACAAACATCACTCCCTGAAGCAACAGCAGAGACGAAAATGTCCCTCCAGGTGTGCTCATCTGCATGGCAGTGGTGTGATTTGAGCCGGGATCAGTTTCTTTGACAGGTGGACTTTTCAGGTAAGAAAGAAAAAAATAGAAAACAGTAGAATAGGATAGGGACTTCTTTATATCCCCAATCTCAAAAAGCTATTTTGAGGGCTAAATACTTTTAGAATAGTGGCTGGCCACTGTAAAAGCTCAATAATACTAGCTACAACTATTATTCCCAGGGTGACAGCCGAAATATTTACAAACCGACCGATCAGAATGGACAACACCTATACACAATCGGGTTTTCTGACCCTATTTTTCTCCTTTGATGAAAATGTATTATTGAAATAATAGCCCAATGTCTTTTGAGCAGGTTGAGAGCTTTACACATTTTATTAGATTGTATTATTTATTGTGAGACTTTTATCCAGTAGGGAATACCATTACACCCACATTACAGATGAGGAAACTGAGACAGAAAGGTGAAGTAAGTTGGCTAAAGGTCACACTGCACGTGGTAGAACTCAGACTAAAAAGCTCATGTCTTTGACTACTGTGCTATACTGTTTCTCTCCTTCTAGGCACTGTGTAAGAAGATACTCATCTTTGATTTAACAGGAAAGCCCTTTTTTATTTTTTCTTTTTTTGAGATGAAGGTTTGCTCTTGTCACCCAGGCTGGAGTGCAGTGGTGCGATCTTGGCTCACTGCGACCTCCGCCTCCTGGGTTCAAGCGATTTTCCGGCCTCAGCCTCCCAAGCAGCTGGGATTACAGGTGCCCACCACCACACCCAACTAATTTTTTTGTATTTTTAGTAGAGACAGGGTTTTGCCATGTTGGCCAGGGTGGTCTCGAACTCCTGGCCTGGAAAGCCCTTTTGATGATGTAGTCATTGTACCTGGATAAGTAAAATGAAATTTTTAAACCACTTCATGCTCTTTTCCTATTTTCCAATTGTTCCAAAGTTGTCATAGGATTTTTATAGTTGGGAAAAGAGTGATAAATACATAAAATGTTAGTAAAAGTAAAAGAAGAAAATAAATGAAAGCCTTCTACCCAACCCGTGGGACTATTGATTTGTGTCATTAATTAGAATGCTCTCTTAGGCATGAGAAATGCATATCCATTAGCTCATGTCTTCTTCACGGTGTGCCAGGAGGGAAGGGGGTTCATGTCTATATTTAAATGAGGTTAAACATCCCCCAGGGGAGTGGATGCAAGATGCACGGAGTGTACTGATGAGGACACTCGGTGCTAGAGCCCCCGGTCCTCCAGAGCCTCCATCATTCACGCTCTCTGTTCAGAAGCACCTGCCTCTGTAGACAGAGCAGCAGCACCCCACTCTTGTGATATGAGGTGTCTGTTTATTTTTTCTCCCACTGCAGCAATGGTTATTTTTAATTAGTGAATACAAGAATGATGTCGGGTGCTTGTTTAAAACGTAAATTCTCACCCTGAGAAATACTGACTTATTTGAAATAGGGTGGGTCCCAGGGGTCTTGATTCCTACAGTGCACCTTAGAAAGTTCAGTTAGAGTTTTCCTTTTGTTTTTTTTTTGGATGAGGAATGGGGAGATACAGACTTACTATCTTTTCTATGTCAGGTCTGGGCTAAGCATTTCAGAAATATTTTCTCATATAATCCTCCCAAACGTCATCATCAGAACCATTTTACAGATGAGTAAAGTGAGCCTCAAAGATTAAGCCAGTGTCAGAGCCAGAGTACTGACCCACCTGCCAAACTGCAGAGCCTGCCCTCTTTCCCAGCATGTCAACAGTCATTTCCAGATTGAAGTCACTAAAGACGTTAGCTAATGTACATATTCCCAGACTCAGCCTAAAATCATCGAATTTGAATCCGAATGTAGGACATAGAATCTGATTTTTTATCCAGTGTCCCAGGTGGCATCAGATGCACAGACAGGCTTACTGCCTATGCTTTGGTCCCAGCAGGGCTGTCGCTCAGCTGGTAAGCACTAACACAGTCATCTAACTTAGTTACACATTGAAACCTCCATTCGGATTGGTAAATACCTACTCTCCCATCTCTCTAGTGCCCCGTTCACCTCCTGTGTCATCCCAGCCATTCACCCAAGACTTTCCGATATCTTGCAAATAGAAGGGTGTTGCCTGGATCACTGAGTCTGCAGGGGTCTGCTCCAGTGCTGGAAGCCATTGTTTGTTCTGATATGTGGGTGTTCACAACATACATGTTGCCAAGGATTTTAAACAGCACACTGGGTATGGGTGTATCTTCCTCATTAGATTGTCCACCCTAGACAGCAGGAAACATGACTTACATGTCTTTACAGTGCAAATGACAGAGTTAAATGTTCTTTAAATTTAGGGCTTTGTTTTGTTGTTGTTGTTGTTGTTGTTGTTTTTTGCACAATGACTATGATTTTTGTTCTCATTGCATTGTAATGGGGGCCTATATAGAAGGGGGTATGGCGGAGGATGGGGGTGGCATGGGGAGAATGAGGGGAGAAGGACCCAGAGCTGATTCCTGGAGGCTGCATATCAGGGTGGACCTGGGACATCTAGGACAGAATAAGGTTTCCCTCTAAACTTTCAGGGATGTTGGAAGACAAAAAAAGCAGTGATAAGGCTGAAAGAGAAAATGGGGTGCTTGGCAGACAACGGATCCTCAAAGAGACATTTGCTCATTATTAGGTGAGTGAACGTAATGAGAGAATTGCAATTGGGCACATTTTTCACATAATCTACAGAGAAGAAAGGGACCTGTGGGTAGAAGTGTGTCAGTTTCAGTTCCATTGTAGCCTGAGCAGGTGGAAAAGACATCAGATCCTCAGGAAGTAACCCATTAAGCCAAATAAACGTCACAGTAGCCAAACATTATTGGCTCCCTGACTTCCAAAGATAACTTTGGAGATGGTTATTTCCTTAGCTGAGTAATCATGGCCAGATAGTTTTCAATGGAAATGAATTTTGCAACCTCTAACATGTTTGAGAAAAATATTTTGACACTCCGTTCCAAAAACAGATAATGCAGAATAATCTCTTGGGTAAATCAGCAATGTGGAACAATTTGCTTTGTCATCAAAAAGCTGTTTTTTCTCCCCCAACCCTTGCCTTTTCTTTTGGGATATCATCTCCCATGCTACTCTTGGCGCTTCATAAACGTACTAAGAAATTGAGGATAATATGCTGTACATGCATTTGTAGCAGAGAGTTGTGTTTCTGCCCTGCTGGCATGTCCACCGACTTCCTTGGCACCAGGTCAGGTTCACTGATCAGAGTGTTGCAGTGGAATCTGAGGATGTCTATCTAATTAACCCCTGATTATGGCAAAATGAGGTTTATAATAGAGGAGAGTGTGCCAAGATTACATTTGGGAGGCATAGAGGAAAAGTGAAAAGTAAAACTGTAACCAAGCCAACTCAGAGCATGAGAAAGAAATCAGGGCAGAATGCAAGTGGACGACCAGACGACTCCCCGCTGCTCAGGGCCAGGATTTCCAAGTTGAGGTCAACTTTCAAAATAAATTATCCAACCTGGCCATCCCCTGCAAACTCCTACCCACCCAAGAGCTTCCTGGCAGGAAAATGAATGCAATGTCGGTTCTTTCCTGGAGGGATGATTTCCCAAGGCAACTGTGGGGCATGGGGGAAGCTCCTGGTCCCCAAGAAATAGCAACAATGGTAGAGACAGGGAGTTGAAGCCCTACATCTCTGCTTCTTCCGTTACTGTTTCCACTCCCCAGTGCAAAAACTAAAAGGTATGAACCATTTTGGCAAGGAAGGTTTTCCATTCTTTGTTGCAAAAATGAGCTGTTTTCATGTCCTTTCCACACCAGTGGCCTGTTGCTTGAGAATGAAGTCACAGGACTTGCAGATGTCTTTGAAACAACATGAAGAGATTTCTCAACACAGAGCCACCCCTAAGTGCCCAGAGAAACTGATGTCAGGGAGATATTAACTAACTAACTAACTAACTAACTAAAGAACCCTCTATTGTTCTATTCCCAGTTCCCCAAAATACCATGTTTCTATCTTGAAATGAGCAGGGAATTTGTGGTTTGGGAGATCCGGGTTTAAATCCCAGCTCCATCCCTCCTTGCTGAGTGATGCTGAGCAAATCTCTTACTTGATCTGAGTCTCAACTGTGAAATGAGGGTGGCTATTTCTGATCAGTGCTGCTCCAGAGGTCTCAGATCAGAAGAGAGAATGGGCTTCTCCCCATTTGTGCCTTATACTTTATCATCTGCCCCTGAAATAGCTCTGAAAATATCCAGAGCTCAAAAATCCCCTAAGACCAGGTAGTTTGTAGTTTGTATCTTTTAGCACATGCAAGAAATGTGCAGTCTAAGAAGGAGAAGGTAGACATCAAGTGGTCCCATCCATGGTCAAAGACTTTCTCCTGCTGGCATTTTATCTAGCAACATATCTGCACCCCTGTTATTCCTTGATTCTAAAACAAAAGCCTCCATGTATATCAACAAATGCACATAATTCCTGAAGGGAAAAGAGAAAAACTTACAAAATTCTGTGTCTGAGAGCAGTTGGCCCAGATGTCCTGACACTTTATCGTCATCATAATTATTAACGTTTTGATTGAAAAGACATGCCTCCACCTTGCTTTTGGCTGAAAACTGTTGCAGAACTTTCAGAGCAAAGAAATGTGTTGATCTTCACAAAAAGTTCCATTCTTCAATGAGCACAGAATGAACATGAACATATTTTATATTTTCACAGTGAATTTCATAAGGAAAATCACCAGACCAATACAGCACCATGCTGATTAAACGAGAGAGTCTAAAATAGTGATTTTTACACCTGTCTACACATTAGAAACAACTGGAGAGCTTAACAAAAATTTTAAAAAGTCCAAGCACTTCCTCTACCTTGAGATCCTGATTTAATTAGTCTGGGGAGGACCCCAGGCATCTGTGGTATTACAGCTTCTAAGATGATTCTAACATCCAGACAGGGTTGAGAGTTACTGCTCTAAAACAGTATCTGGTGGGGTTTTTTTTTTTAAGGTGTCAGATGTTGACATTTATTATATGTAAAGCTCTTATATCCAGTGAAAGGAACTATAATGCCCTGAGCCCCAAGGACTATTGGGTGTAATTTGAGATTCAGACAGCCCAACATAGGTAGTAAAGATCATTTAGCTTAGAAAGTTGTGCTTGCAGATTTGCTGAGCTAATCTGGGGGAATTAGCTCAGCAAATCTGCATTCACAACTTCCTAACATAAATAATGGGTCATCTACCTTTGTTCATGGCTGCATTCTCTGGTGGCCAAGAAAAGACTAGAAATGCTCCTTCGAGAAGCAAGAGGTGAAATTGACAAGGAAACACAATCCTTCTGAATCACTGCATGCTTCCTTTAAAACTTGACCCTGACGTAGCCCATCCGAACACAAATTTAAGCATCTCTTGGGCTGGCCATGTTAGATCCATAGTAAGGCAATCTGAGGATCCTTCCAGAAAGGGAAGAAACCTAAGTCTCAATCTATAACCTCTACCGTTGCATCTTTACTAGTTTATAACTGGCCTGAATACAATTTCAGTTGAATCTTGAGTGATTCTTCCCACTGAGCTAACTTAGAAATAGCCATGGCCCATGTAGTGATGTCCATAAAGACCTGGGAAAAGTATTCCCACCTTCCCCTATTCTCCCCCGCCATTCTCTCATATACCTCATCACTTTGATGGGTGCTTCCCCAGTCTCCTCCTCCAATGCCAAGGACACTGTCTCACACCTTGCTTCCTTCTTTAGGGTAGACCCTTATATCACTGTAAAACAAACTGTTTATCTTTTGGGCCTGTATAATACGGTTAGAATGTGAATGTATGTCCCCCCAAAAGTTCATGTGGAGATGAGACCTCCAGTGTTGGAGGTAGGGCCTCATGGGAGGCATTGGGTCATGGGGGTCGATCCCTCATGAATGGGTTGGTGCCATCCTTGCAGTAATGAGTTCTTGCTCTATTGGTTCATATGAGAGCTGGTTGTTTAAGAGCCTGGAGCTTCCTCCTTTCTCTCTTGCTCCCTCCCTCACTATGTGACCCACCTGCTCCCTCTTCCCTTCCTCTATGAGTAAAAGCTTTCTGTCACCTCACTAGAAGCAGATGCTGGTACCATACTTGTGTAGTCTGTGGACCTGTGAGTCAAATAAACCTCTTGTCTTTATTAATTACCCAGGTTCAGTCTGGATGCAGTAGCTCACACCTGTAATCCCAGCACTTTGGGAGGCTGGGGTGGGCAGATCACTTGAGGTCAGGAGTTTGAGACCAGCCTGCCCATGATGGTGAAATCCCATATATACTAAAAGTAGAAAAATTAGCCGGGCATGGTGGTACACACCTGTAGTCTCAGCCCCTTGGGAGACTGAGGCAGGGGAATCACTTGAACCTGGGAGGCAGAGTTTGCAGTAGGACAAGATTGCGCCACTGCACTCCAGCCTGGGTGACAGAGCAACTCTGTCTCAAAAATAAATAAATTAAATTATCCAGTCTTAGACATTCCTTTATAGCAATTCAAAATGGACTAATGCACTAGAGTAGATTTGTTAGTTTTAATTACTTCCTCTCCTAGGATAGTATCAAGACTAAATCTACCTTATATCCTCATAGCACACAGTGTCTGACGTCTTTGAGGTTGGCCATGTGTGTTGGTTTCGGTCAACCAAACTCATATGCTTTGGTTGGTTGAAATACGCTAGTATAAACTTGCTTTGGTCAATGCTGTGATATAAACCTGCCCTGGCTTGCCTGCTGGTCCAAAGAGGATGAGAGATATGCAGAATGGATCTGAACCCAGCTTGCTGCTTGGAGCAGAGCAGAGCCTAGAACTGTTGAACCCCAGCTGGCCCACAAATCTGTGAACAAGAAATGAATGCTTGTGGTTGGATACTATTGAGTCTTGGCATGGTTTCTTACCTAGCGTTACTATGACAGTGACAATCTAGTACAGTACCCCTCTATCTAAGTGCATAGCCTGTAACCATCAGACTTTTCTTTATTTGATACATTAAAAAAAATCATCCTTTGGTGCCCTCTCATTGTTTAGTCTCCATTCTGAGCTGGTATCTTCAGCCCTTCCGCTCCACTGGCAGACATGTCCACATCTTCTTGCCCTCTGATCCTTGACTGTTGATGGCCTTGTCTTGCTCTGTGGAAATGGTGCTCTTGGCTGCCTCTCCGATTCTAACTCCCATCCTCTTCAAGCATGAATTGTATTTGGTCTGTTGTCTGCTTTGCTGGCATTAGTTAGGCATCTTTTGTGAATACTGTGATTCCACAACTCTCAACCCCAAAGGCAGATCCTGACCTGGACTCACCAGTTTCTATGAATGGATCCAAATTCATTTCCATTTTCCCAACTTTCTCTTAAGCACACAGTGGAGAAGCAGTACAACCTAGTGGTTAGAGCACAGACTCTGGAACCAAGGTGTATGAAGTTAAGCAAGCATTTCCATTTTATTGCCTGTAAACTGGGGATGGAAATGAGGATTAATTCATGGAGATCACTTAACACAGGCTGGCACATAGCAAGAACGATAAAAGTTTTAGCTATTAGCATCATCATCATCACACTACACCTCCCTCAAACCACTGCATTATACTTCCAGTTCTCTCAATATCCTACTCTATGACCACATAAAACACATGGATATTCCACCAAGAACTCTCATTTAAGCAAATCATTGAAAAAATAATTTCCCCTGAAATGTAAGTGATAGCTTCATATTTTGTGCCACACTTCTCAATCTAAAGTATGCACATCCCTGTAGTGTGTGTGTGTGTGTGTGCATATATATATATTTATATATATATTTATATATATTTATATATATATTTATATATATTTATATATATATTTATATATATTTATTATATATTTATATATATTTATATATATATTTATATATATTTATATATATATATATATATTTATATATATATTTATATATATATTTATATATATATATATATATATATATTTATATATATATTTATATATATTTATATATATATTTATATATATTTATATATATATTTATATATATTTATATATATATATATGAAAAATCCTGAGCTAGCAAGTTCTAGGAAGCCATGGAATAAATATGGTGCAAAGTTCTACAATGTTCATTTTGCTTGGCAATAAGTTATTAGAAGCACTACTTTTGTCTAGTGGGGTTAAAAATGTTTTACCTTATTAGTTTGAGGAGAATCTCTCTTAGGGAAGAAATTACCTATGTTTTACCCAAAGGCTTAATTAGCCTTGGAGTGAAAAGTAAGGCCCTTGAGCTTAAGAGTCAAGACAAATATAAAAGTTAAGGATATTTTTGGTTCCAAGTGATTGAAAACCCAACTCAAATGGATCTTAAAAACAAAGGAGATTTATTCATACTTGTACCTAAAACCCAGGAAGATCTGGTTTCAGGTAAAGCTTCATCTAGTAGCTCAAGTGATTTTATCACAGGCCTAGGTTGTTGTCTAGTCTGTTTATATTCTATGGGTTTGGCCACATTGTTGGTTTCTGGTGGTTTCTCTCCCTTCAGCTCTTAGCTCTCTTCCTGTGACAATAAAATAAATAAAGTTGTTCCTATCTTATAATACATTGTCCAGAGAAAACTCATAGATCTCTTTTAACGTTTTCAACTTCAATTTTGAGATTTCCTCTCTCTCATTGGCCCAGATTGGGTCATGTGCTCAACTCTGCACCAATCACTGTGGCCAGAGAGCTGGAACACATGGATTGGCTTATGCCTGCAGAGCCAATTCCTGTAACTGGACAATGGAGTTAAATCTACCCAAACAATAGGACTGGGTATGGAAGAGGGATATAACCACTAATGAAAGATCAGCATGCTCTTGATGGGAGAAAAGGACATGGAGGTTTGGTTGGTAACCCGCAATTATCTAGTAATCCAATGAAAGAGATGACTAAACAGCTTGCAGAAGATAAAGGGAATTAGTTTTTGCATCTGATAAGGAGAAGAACAGTTATCACTAATGAGGTGTGAAAGCATGTATATATGTATCAAAGGACATTTACTATTCAATATGTTAATATTGGTGTGATATAAACTCTTGTGGGAGACTGGTAAATGTGTAACAACTAGGTCTCTGGGGAAACATATGTAAGTTTCTTATAAAGTTTACTGACCTAAGGAATATGTAACAAACAATTTATAATAATAATAAATTATACAGTATTCTTTGTCATATAGCCAATTGATACTTACAGAACACTTTCTTAGTTCTTGCAGAATTCTTATATGTGTAACTGATCTAAGATTGCAATTCAACCATCATTTGAGAAAATCAGGCTACAAATAAATACTTGAATACAAGTGTAGTTTCAGCATGAATGTTGGTTAATATTTTATGTTAATGAATAAGATAAAAGGGAAACAAGGAGAACATTTTAAACCTTCACTCATTTGTCAGTGATGTGGATGACTTCTTTGCTGAATCAGAAAAAAGTTTTTAAATGCTGAGAAAATGTCTTCAATGTTTATACTATTGACAATGCAGTGGCTATAGACATGACACATTTAAGCTTAATGGGCATTATTAACATAATATCCACTAATTTTTAAGTCCGGGCAATCAGCAAAGCTATAAATCAAGCCTAGATTTGTAGCATTTGCCCATTTCTGTGATGTAAATACTCTTGCCGTGGCCAGTCTCAAGTTACCCATGTATAATCACTAAACACAGAATTGGAAAGAGATGGGCAATAGCAACACATTTAATTGTATTTCTACTACACAAATACGGTAGATATAAATAACTTCAAGGGCATAGGTAAAAATAAGATGTAGTAAAACAACTAGTAAGTGATGAGCTTCTAATACTACCTTTATTAATTGTATAACTTAATTACAAGCTTATATAATATTTAATCATGGTTTTGCTTAACAACTGGATTGCAAAATTCCCGAAAATTTAATGTCTGGCTCTCATGGCCCTGTATGAGCCAGATCCAGCACATCACTGCCCCTCACCCATGTATTTCTCCCCAAAATACTCTTTATTAGAGTGTACTGTATAAAACAATACCTTATGAGAATGGATTTTAGTGGAAATCAAATACAGGCTCACTTTACATGCATGAAAAATTAGAGATGATACCCATGAAATGATGAAAGGATCTAGAAATAGAACAAATAGTTCCGCATGGCTGGGGAGACCTCAGGAAACTTATAATCTTGGCAGAAGGGGAAGCAAACATAGCCTTCTTCACATGGTGGCAGGAGAGTGAAGTGCCGAGCACTTGTAAAAACTGTCAAATCTCGTGAGAACGCACTGTCACTAGAACAGCATGGGAGTTACCGCTCCTGTGATTCAGTTACCTCCCACCAGGTCCCTCCCATGACACGTGGGGATTATGGAAACTATAATTCAAGATGAGATTTGGCTGGAAACACAGCCAAACCATATCAGGATATAAGTGCTCACACGTTTAACCCCACCAGGGATTTGTAGAGATCTTGGGAAAGACTGTATATGTCCTCTGACTGTAGCCTGAGCTGTTCTAGGCAATGTAACAAACATACATATACAAACATTTCTTTTTTTTTTTTTGAGACGGAGTCTAGCTCTGTTGCCCAGGCTGGAGTGCAGTGGCCGGATCTCGGCTCACTGCAAGCCCCGCCTCCTGGGTTCACGCCATTCTCCTGCCTCAGCCTCCCGAGTAGCTGGGAGTACAGGCGCCGCCACCTCGCCCGGCTAATTTTTTTTGTATTTTAGTAGAGACGGGGTTTCACCGTGTTAGCCAGGATGGTCTCGATCTCCTGACCTCGTGATCCGCCCGTCTCGGCCTCCCAAAGTGCTGGGATTGCAGGCTTGAGCCACCGCACCCGGCCACATATACAAACATTTCTATATACACATACATACACACAGATACATATGTATGAATATGTATAAGAGTATCTGTATATGTGTGTATATACATCTCTATGTATATATGTCACCATTAGAATGGAATCCAAAATTACATCAATTTTTAAGACCAATGAAAAGATTCCAAAGAAATTCCCCTTTAGGAAGCCACCTTGGTTAGAATCTCCAGTTTCTTGGGATTGTGTCTCCTTCTCTGCTATTTGGAATACCTAGTGCATTCCCCTTTCCTGAAAATTAGCGTTTTGCAGCTGGTCTTAAGATTTTAATCAGATGACTCCTGTGCCTTGCTAGTCATCAGAATCTCCCTGAGGGCTTTGAAAAATACAGGTCCCAGGATGCCACTCATAGAGGTTCTGATTCAGTAGATCTAGGACTGAGATGAGAATCTGAATTCTAAACACCTTACCTGGGTGGCCCAGCGATGTTGGTAGAAGAACTGCTGGGCAGGTCCAGGGTGTAGGTTTGAGGTGTAGTTTTGCCCTGCGTCGTGTTACCCGGTGGCAGATAACATCTTCTCCTGGGATAGTTTATCTTTCAAGCTCTGACCTTCAGGTCAGTAATGTGTGTCTTATGGGGTAAGAGGACCTCTCACTCTGAGTGGGAAGGTTCTTTCCATCTTCACATCATCACAGCCCTGTCCGCATGGCTGGATTCCATTTGACAGGCAGAAAGAATCGAACTCCCTTTTTGCAGTGAGATGTCCTGATTGGAATAAGCTTTTTAATTTTTTCTCTAACACGGAAAACATTGGTTCAATTTGCCTGAACCAGAGGGCCTCTGTGAGTCAGATTTTGTTCCAGATAGGTAAAAAACAAAAAACACTGGGTGTGAACTTATAAATCAGTTAAAAAAATGAAAATGATTAATCTGCCTCATGGGATACACCATACTCTGAGTGCAGAGAGAGTAAGAGAGCCCCAAGTATCTAATTTAACACCTGCAAATTCCCAAGAATGATTATACCGTGGAAAGAAGACATATTGAGGATTATAAGAAAAGGTTTAATAAAAAAATGTAAATGCAAAGGCCATAAAATTCAAATGAGGCTCATTCCCCAGGTTATAACAAGCTCTGTGCTCAGACCTTGTTAATAGCTTTTTTTAAAAAAAAATAATTTCATTGTAGCTTCTATTTTTTTTCCATCGATGTAATTAGAGCTTAATTAATTCTCCCTAAAGGGGAAAAAGAGGACAAAATGGTATTTGATCTGAGACATGTACAACGGGCAAAGTAATTAGGATCAGCAAGTTACCTTCTGTTACTTTTTTTCCTCATTAGCTCTTCTGGGAGGAAGACAGCTCTGGACAGAGACTCCCTGTGTCTCCCTGTGGATCAGAGATTTGGTAGTGCCAGGACAGCCAACAGGGCCAAAAGATTTTATTTACATAGAGATCACAAAATTAAAAAAAAGAAAAGAAATCATAGCTGTAAAAGCCTGCTGCATCAATTCTCTGGTGATAAGAGATAATAAAGTTTTAAGTGTAAAATATAGTGCAGAGTACTGGAAGCATAACTCACGTAGGATTCCAGAAAGAACTTAGTCATGGACTAGAATCTCAGCTCTAGCATTGATGCTGTGTGACTCCGCAGACCTCTCTGGGCTTAGTTTCTTCATCTGAAAAGGAAAATAGCAATAGTGCCTAATTGAAATGTTGGTTTTGAGAAGTAAATGAGGTCATGAAACAAAAAGCACCAGGTATGAATGGTAGTATATATATATTTTTTCCCTGGTTTCACAATTTAGTTTAGTGGAATTAATCTTGAACAGTTCCCAATGTTAGAATTAATTGCCTTCGGCTTGCATGGCAATGACTTATTATACCAAGACCGTTAATGTGACCTCTTGTGGCTCCATAGGCTCGGGAGAAGCCACTGGCAGTACAGGTATACTGCCTAATTCGAGAAAAAATAATGTGCTCAAGAATGTCAATCAATTCACATGCTAGGGGCCAGCAAGCACCAGGCACCGGTGGGACCCACTGCGTAGCAGAAACTGATCTGGGTTGGGGTGAGAGTCAGAAGAGGATAGAGAGACAGACATTTGGCTTCCAAAAGCAAGCAAGCAAGGCCCCCATGACTCCAACATCATGTCAAGACCTCCAAGATCATGGTGACAAACAAAGTTCTCTTCCTCCAATCCCCCAACATGCTCTGGGATGAAAATCTGGAGTCAGGACTGAAATCGGTTTCTTGCTTCTTGGCCTATGCATGGTGGGTACATCTACATGACGTGTTCACTTCACCTGCTTCATTGAATTAATCCCTCCTTTTTCTTCCACATTTCTGGTCTCTGAGCAAGTCACTCTGTTGTCAACCTCCTCCCCCCGACATATTAAATCTAGGCCATCTGTTTGTTATAAGCTCTTGTATGCCCCTGTAGCACTTTTTAAATAGGAAAGTTTATTTAATTAAGATCTGTAAGCTCTACTGGGGTAGGAATTGGTTTGTTGCTGTTGTTGCTATTTAGTGAGTTGGTTTTGCTTACCTCCACATCCTCCATTTCCAGCATAATTTTGTTGACTGGTTTAACAAATGAGAAAATGGGAAGAGAGAATAGGAAAGAAAGGGCTGAATCAGCAATGAGAAAAGAGTTTAAGGAGCTGAGATTATTCATTACTTTCTACTTGCCCCTACCTACTCCCTTTGAGAACCTGTCTCCTTTATTCCTTATATATTTCCCAGTTCTCCAGGGAGATTTCAGAGACTCTCCACCTCCTTATTCACATCAAAGTCTTTTTTCTGAAAGAACAATGGACTTTTTTGGAATTTGCCAAAGAAGATGCTGAGGCTAGAATTTTACTCTTCATCATCATTTGAAACCATATCCCAGATTGGTAAGGGTTCACATATATCTTCATGGCCCCTCCTGTGGCCTAACTATGCCTCAGTTCAGTGATCAGATGATCAGTTGAGGTGGGCTTAGAGAAGGGGGGAGGGAAAAGAATTACAGTTACTAGATTAACTTCTTGGCTTGCATGGTTTGTGTCCTCCACCTTATCCTTCTGTAAAAAGACAACTTTTCCTCTGTTGAGAGCTGCTAATTCTTGTTGATAGCTTACTAATTTTTTGTTGTTGTTTTTGTTGTTTGGATGCAGTGCACTAACAGAGATTGAACAAATAGCACATAGACGGTTGTGTCTTTTTTTTTTTTTTCTTTTTTTGAGGTTGAGTCTCGCTGTGACACCTAGGCTGAAGAGCAATGCCATGATCTGGGCTCACTGCACCCTCCACTTCCCAGGTTCAAGTGATTCTCCTGCCCCAGCCTCCCGAGTAGCTGGGACTAGAGGTGAACACCACCATGCCCAACTAATTTTTGTATTTTTAGTAGAGACAGGGATTCACCATGTTGGCCAAGCTGGTCTCAAACTCCTGACCTCAAATGATCTGCCTACCTCAGCCTCCCAAAGGGCTGGGATTACAGGCATGAGCCACCATGCCCAGCCCAGTTGTGCCTTGTGAACTATCTTTAAAATTTATTTTGAACATCATCAATTCTTCATTCAAACAAGGTAAAATAACATTAATAAGATTTAGTTTCAAAACAT
The DNA here is from genome assembly GCF_024542745.1 of Macaca thibetana thibetana. Classification (NCBI taxonomy): domain Eukaryota; kingdom Metazoa; phylum Chordata; class Mammalia; order Primates; family Cercopithecidae; genus Macaca; species Macaca thibetana. Next base: position 59,206,211 of record NC_065597.1, on the reverse strand, counting down.
CTAAAACCAACAGGAACAAAACCAGACACAGTGTATGCAACAACGAAATAGTCAATAAAAATTGTCAGCCGGGCGCGGTGGCTCAAGCCTGTAATCCCAGCACTTTGGGAGGCCGAGACGGGCGGATCACGAGGTCAGGAGATCGAGACCATCCTGGCTAACAAGGTGAAACCCCGTCTCTATTAAGAAATACAAAAAACTAGCTGGGCGAGGTGGCGGGCGCCTGTAGTCCCAGCTACTCGGGAGGCTGAGGCCGGAGAATGGCGTGAACCCGGGAGGCGGAGCTTGCAGTGAGCTGAGATCCGGCCACTGCACTCCAGCCTGGGCGACAGAGCGAGACTCCGTCTCAAAAAAAAAAAAAAAAAAAAAAAAAAAAAATTGTCTATGAGGAAGCCTGGATGATGGGCCTACTAGACAAATACTATAAATAAGCTATCTTAAATATGTTCAAAGAACTAAAGTAAACCATATCTAAAGAAATAAAGGAAAATATGAAAGCAGTATCTCACTATAGAGAGAACATCAATAAAGAAAGATCAATATAAAGAATTAAAATTCTGGAGCTGAAAGTAACTAACTGAAATGAAATATTCAAAAAGGAGTCAATGCACTTTGAGTAGACAGAAGGAGTAGTCAGTAAACTCAAATATATTAATAGTATTAATAGTTTAAATGGGACTATCCAGTCTGAGAGAGAGAAAGAAAAAGGAATGAAAAAAAAAAAAAAAAAAAAAAAAAAAACTAAAGAAAAAAGTCTTAGAAACCTGTGGGACACCAACAAACATACCAACATGCACATACTGATAATCCCAGAAGAAGAAGAGAGAGAAAGAGATGTAGAAGGAACGTTTAAATATATTGTGTTCTTAATTCCCACATTGTATGAAAAACTTACATTTACATCCTTCCACATCCTGGAGATTTGGTGAACTCCAGCTAGGATAAACACAAAGAGATACACATAAAACATTATCAAACTGTTAAAAGACGAAAACAGAGAATCTTGAAAGCAACAGGAGAGAAGTGACTCATCACATACAAGGGATTCTCAGTTAGATTAACAGCTTATTTCTCATCCGAAACATGTAGTTCAGAAGGCAGTGAGGTGACATTTGAAAATGTCAAAAAGAATGTCAACCAAGACCTTTACATCCAGCAAAACTGTCCTTTAAAAATGAAGGAGAAATGAAGACATTCCAAGATGTGCAAAAACTGATAGAATTTGTCACCAGCAGATCTGTCCTACAAGAAATACTAAAGGGAATCCTTCTGGTTGAAATAATACACATTAAGCAGTAACTCAAATACACATGAAGAAATAAAGAATGCTGATAAAAGTAACTACGTAGGTAAATATAAAAGACAATACAAAAGTTTTTGTTTGTAAGCCTTATTTTCTCATATTTGATTTATAAGACAACTTATATAGCAGTAATTACAAATCTGTATTAATAGGTATAGAAAGCATGAAGATATAATAGTATGATAACACAGCAAAGAAAGTGAACCGAACTATATAGGAGCAAACATTTTATGTGCTATTATAATATATTGATGTTAATCTAAACTGTATTACTATAAATTAAGATATTGATTATAATCTGCAAGACAGTCACTAAGGGAATAACTGAAATACATGTAGGTGTATGTTTATGTGTTCATGTTTGTGTGTGTGTGGTGGTGGGGGGTGTGTAAAGAAATGACAAGGGAAATAAAATATCATGCTAGAAAATAACAATTTCATATAGTATAAGGCAGTGATGGAGGAAATTTAAAAACAAAAGACATAAGATACATAAAAAACCAATATCAGAATGGTAGGCATAAATCTCACTATAGCAATAATTACATTAAAAGTAAATATGTATATTAAAAAGCAGAGATTGGAAGAACAGATTTTTTAAAGAGCATAATCCAACTACATGCAGAGAATAAGATACATACTTGAATTCAAAGGCACGGTATGTTGAAAATAAAAGAATGGAAAAATATATGCTTTGCAAACGTGATCAAAAGGTAGCTGGAATGGTTATGCTAATATTAGACAAAATAGATTTAAAATAGAAAATTGTTACTAGAGACAAAAATATTTTATAATGATAAAAGGGTCTATCTATTAAGACATAAAAGTTGCAATATATATATGTATATATACACACATACATATATATACACACACATACATATATATATATATATATCTAACAACACAGCCCCCCAAAATGTATTTTAAAACTAATAGAACTGAAGAGATAAATTGACAGTTCAACAGCAATAGCTGAAGAATTCAATACCCACTTTTAATAATGGACAGGGAAATTACACAGACAATCAACAAGGAAACAGAAGACTTGAACAACACTAGTAGATAGTATAGAATGTTCCACCCCACAACAATAGAGTGCACATTTTCCTTAAGTGCAGATGAAACATTCTCCAAGATAGACCATATGTTAGGCAACAAAACAAGTCTCAATAAATTTAAAAGGATTGAAATAATACAAAATGTTTTCTGACTACCATAGAATGGAGTTGGAAATCATTAATAGGGAGAAATTTAGAAATTTTATAATAGTTGGAATTTTAAAATACACTCCTAAAACAACCAAAGGAGAAATCACAAGGAGATTAGGAAATACGTTAAGATGAGTGAAAATAAAACCACAACGTGCCAAAACTTATGGGATAAAGCTAAATCAGTGCTCAGAGAGGAATAGATGGTATGAACAGCTATTCTTAAAAAAAAGTGTGTTGTTCGAGGGGAGGAGAAGAGGAGGATGTCCAATTAAAAACTTAACCTTCCACCTTAAAAAGCTAGAGAAAAAAGGAGTGTAGGGGTAGAATTCAAGGAATTTCAGGGCTGACCATGAGAGACAGTAACACATAGGCTTTATAAGGTATTGCTTTGACAGAATTTTATAGGAGAGGAAGTTGCTGGCAGCATGAGACATTCCAAAGGTTTAATCCTAGGGGAGGCCACCATTCTAAAGGAAATGGGGACAAGGTTACTTCTAGCGAAGAAGGGAGTTGGAGAGAAAGGGTTTACATATGTAGGTAACATCCTCAGTATCATAGCAGGGCGTCTTTGGATCTGAAGGCTCCTAAGAGCAGTAGCAATTTGGAGTCTTATAACTACAAGGCTTTATCTTATCCATTGCTAGCAGATGTGGGTATTAATTTGCTAAGGCTGCCATCACAAAACACCACAGACTGGACAGCTGAAAAAATAGAAATGTATTTCCCGAAGGTTCTCGAAGCTAGAAGTCCAAGATCAAGATGTTAACAAGTGTGGTTTCTTCTGAGGACTCGCTCTTTGGTGGGCAAATGGCTGCCTTCTCACCATGTCCTCACATAGTCATTCCCTAGCCAGAACACTGTCTGTATCTTAATCTTCTTTTCTTAGAAGGATGACAGACATATTGGATTAGAGTAGAGCTTACCCTATGAGTTTATTTTACCTTAAGCACTACTTTAAAGGTATTATCTCCAAATACACTTGCATTCTGAGGTGTTAGGGGTTAGAAGTTAAATATATGAATTTTGGGAGGACATAAATTAGCCAATACCAAGGCAAAATGAGATTTCATAGGGCATGCAAAGCAAACAGACCCTAAATAGCTACAAAGCTATATTTTTTGGCTATTTTTAAAACAAATGGCTATGTAAAAATTTGAGTTTGGTGCTGGAGGGGTCTTGAGCTAACAGGTCTCAGCCTGCAGTGAAGAAATAAACAACCTAGGGGCTAATATGCAGAGGCCATCTGTAGCTCATTCATTTGATAAAGAGCAAACTAGACCTAAAAAAGCAGAAGGAGAAAAGTAGCAAAGATGAGAGTAGAAATAAATGACACAGAGCATAACAAAAACAGTAGAGAAAGTCAATACACCAAAAATTGATTTTTGGAAAGATTAAAAAAATTGACAAGCCTTAACTTCAACTGACCAAGGAAAAAGGAGGGAGACTCAAATTGCTGAAATCAGGAATGAAACAGGGAACATTACTACAGAACTTACAGAAATAAAAAGAATTCAAAGATTGTGGACAAATGTATGACAACATAGATAATCTATGTAAAATCGACAGATTCTGTTTTTAAAATACAAAAATTAACCAGGTATTGTGGCAGGAGCCTATAATCTCAGCTACTTGGGATGCTGAGGCTTATAAAAAAAATACTCCAAATTAAATCCTGGGACCAGGTGGTATAGGCTGGGACTATATCACTCTGATATTTACTTCCTCATTACACCTCCTTCTCTAAGTCTACCTTTCTTTCTCTCTGTTATAAAAGACACTTGTGACTACATTGAGCCCATCAGGATGAAAATTCTTAATCACATGTACAATGTTGCTTTTGCCATGTAAGAGAACACATTCACAGTTTACAGAGTTTAGGACATACACTTCTTGGGGGTCCTAATTCTACCTACCACACTCTCCAAAATGATCTAAAGATTTCATTCAATTCTCACTGATACAGACAGGAGACGAAAATACTGGGTAGAAGAGGACAGTTCCCCAGCAAAGGCCCCACCCTCAAGGCTGGAAACCTGTGGCCCTGAATGGGAACAGGCATTCCTATTTTTGCACCCAAATATTGCCTCGACCCACCACACCCCTCTATCCCATACCCATGTAGACCCCAAACCGCAGGCGCCAAGCACAGATGAGCAAACGAACAGAAGAGCAGAATAACAGAAGAGGAGGAGATAAGAAAAGGAATGTCTGAACATCCAGAGGAGTTCAGCTGGGGATGGTCAAAGAGGAGATCAGCTACTGGACAGCCAATCTGCAGGGGAAGATCATCTTCTCACTCCATCCCTTTTCCAGCTCCCTATCCATCCCATTGAGAGCCACCTCCATCACTCAATAAAACCCCTTCATTCACCATCCGTCAAGTCCTTGTGTGACCTGATTTTTCCTGGATACTGGACAGGAGCTCAGGATACAGAAAGCTGTCACACTGCCCCTCTGCCCTTGTGAAAAGGCAGAAGGTCCACTGAGCTGTTTAACACTTACACTATCCATGGATGGCAAAGCTAAAAGAGTGTACTATAACACATGCCCACTTGGGCTTTAGGAGTTGCAGGTACCCACCCCTAGATGCTACCATGGGGCCAAAGCCCCAAAGTGCTCGCTCCAGCTCCTACACCTGCCTGTCTGCATACTCCCCCTCCCATAAGGGGTTGGAACAGTGGTGGCAGCTGAAAAGACGAGTCACACCCCTGTCACAGGTCCTGAGATGGGGCGGGGGTCAGGGAATTCTCCCATTTCATTATCACTATACCAGCTGGATTTTTTCTTTCAGAAATTGATAAGATAATTTGAAATTTTATATGGCCCAGAATAACCAAAACAATCTTGAAAGAAGAAAGTTGGACTTAACACTTCTTAACCTCAAAACTTGCTTCAGAGCTATAGTAATCAAGACAATGTGGTACTGGCATAAGGCTAAAAATATAGATCAATGGAATGGAATTGAGAGTCCCAAAATAAACTCTCTTTTTCTTTCTTTCTTTCTTTTTTTTTTCTTAGATGAAGTCTCACTCTGTCGACCCAGGCTGGAGTGCAGATCTTGGCTCACTGCAAGCTCTGCCTCCTGGGTTCACACCCACCATTCTCCTGCCTCAGCCTCCTGAGTAGCTGGAACTACAGGTGCCTGCCACCACGCCTAGCTATTTTTTTTTATTTTGCTTTTTTATTTTTTAGTAGAGACGGGGTTTCACAGTGTTAGCCAGGATGGTCTCACTCTCCTGACCTCGTGATCTGCTCACCTCAGCCTCCCAAAGTGCTGGAATTACAGGCATGAGCCACCGTGCCTGGCTCCAAAATAAACTCTTAGGTTTATAGTCAACTTACTTGTTGTTGAAGTTTACAAAATAATTTAATGAGAAAAGGATAGTCTTTTCAACAAATGATGTTGGACAATTCGATACTCACAGGTAAAAGAATAAAAGTGGGCTCCTATCTCATGCCATATGCAAAAATTAACTCAAGATCTATTATCAACCTAAATACAGGAGTTAATATACAACTCCTAGGAAACATATAGGCATATATCTTTGTAACATGTGGTAAGCAAAGCCTTCTTAGATATGACACCAAAAAAAAAAAACAAAAACCATGAGTGACAGAATAGATAAATTGAACTTCATCAAAACTAAAAACTTGTGTGCTTTAAAAAAGACCATCAAAATGGGTAAAAGGCAAACCACAGAATGGGAGGGAGATAATGTTTACAAATTCTACATCAGATAAAGACTGTATTCAGAATATATAATATAAAGAAAGCTTTGGACCTAACAGTTAAAACAACTCAATTCAAGAATGGAGAAAGGATTTGAGTAGGCATTTCTTCAAAAAAGATAAATGACCAATAAGAACACAAGAAGTTGCTCAGTATCATTAATCATTAAATAAACTCAAAACTAAGCTATAATGAAATATTACTTCACACCTGTTATGATGACTGTTTGTTAAAAGACAGACAATAACAAATGCTGGTGAAAATGTAGAGAAATTAGAACCTTAATTACTGATGGAATTGTAAAATGGTGCAAGAACTTTGGAAAGCAGTTTGGTAATTTCTCAGGCTGTTAAACATGGCTTTATATGACCGCAGTTCTACTCCTAGGTACATATCCAAGAGATCTGAAAACATATGTCCACACAAAAATGTGTGCATAAATGTGTATAGCAACATTTTTCATACTACTTAAAAAATTGAAACAACCTAAATGTTCATCTACTTATGAATTAAAAAAGTAAAATGTGACCTATCTATACAAAGGAATATTAAGTCATAGAAAGGCATGAAGCACTGATACATGCTATATCACAGATGAACCTTGAAAACATTATGCTGGGGGAGCGCCCAAGACGGCCGAATAGGAACAGCTCCAGCCTCCAGCTCCCAGCGTGAGTGACACAAAACACAGGTGATTTCTGCATTTTCAACTGAGGTACCGGGTTCATCTCACTGGGGCATGTCGCACAGTTGGTGCTGGTCAGTGGGTGCAGCCCGACCAGCGAGAGCTGAAGCAGGGCGAGGCATCGCCTCACCTGGGAAGCGCAAGGGGGAAGGGAATTCCTTTTCCTAGCCAAGGGAAACTGAGACTCAACAACACCTGGAAAATCGGGTAACTCCTACCCTAATACTGCGCTTTACCAAAGGTCTTAGCAAACAGCACACCAGGAGATTATATCCCACACCTGGCCCAGAGGGTCCCACACCCACGGAGCCTCCCTCATTGCTAGCACAGCAGTCTGAGATCTAACTGCAAGGCGGCAGCGAGGCTGGGGGAGGGGTGCCCGCCATTGCTGAGGCTTAAGTAGGTAAAGCCACCCAGAAGCTCCAATTGGGTGGAGCCCACCGCAGCTCAAGGAGGCCTGCCTGCCTCTGTAGACTCCACCTCTGGGGACAGGGCATAGCTAAACAAAAAGCAGCAGAAACCTCTGCAGATGTAAACGTCCCTGTCTGACAGCTTTGAAGAGAGCAGTGGTTCTCTCAGCACGGAGGTTGAGATCTAAGAATGGACAGACCGCCTGCTCCAGTGGGTACCTGACCTCTGAGTAGCCTAACTGGGAGACATCCCCCACTAGGTGCCGACTGACACCTCACACATCACACGCTGGGTACACCTCTGAGATGAAGCTTCCAGAGTAAGAATCAGACAGCAACATTTGCTGTTCAGCAATATTCTATCTTCTGCAGCCCCCGCTGCTGATACCCAGGCAAACAGGGTCTGGAGTAGACCTCAAGCAAACTCCAACAAACCTGCAGCTGAGGGTCCTGAGAGTTAGAAGGAAAATTAACAAACAGAAAGGAAACCTACACCACAACCCCATCAGTACATCACCAGCATCAAAGACTAAAGGCAGATAAAACCACAAAGATGGGGAAAAAGTGGTGCAGAAAACCTGGAAATTCAAAATATCAGAGCGCATGTCCCCCTCAAAAGGAACGCAGCTCCTCGCCAGCAATGGAACAAAGCTGGGTGGAGAATGACTTTGACAAGTTGAGAGAAGAAGTCTTCAGTCAATCAAACTTCTCAGAGCTAAAGGAGGAACTATGTACCCAGCGCAAAGAAACTAAAAAACTTGAAAAAAGAAGGGATGAATGGATAACTAGAATAATCAATGCAGAGAAGACCATAAACAAACTGATAGAGATGAAAACCATGACACAAGAAATATGTGACAAATGCACAAGCTTCAGTAACCAACTTGATCAACTGGAAGAAAGAGTATCAGTGATTGAAGATCAAATGAATGAAATGAAGCAAGAAAAGAAGTGTAGAGAAAAAAGAGTACAAAGAAATGAACAAAGCCTCCAAGAAAATATGGGATTATGTGAAAAAATCAAATCTATGTCTGATTGGTGTGCCTGAAAGTGACAGGGAAAATGGAACCAAGTTGGAAAACACTCTGTAGGATATCATTCAGGAGAACTTCCCCAACCTAGTAAGGCAAGCCAACATTCAAATTCAGGAAATACAGAGAATGCCCCAAAGATACCCCTGGAGAAGAGCAACTCCAAGACACATAATTGTCAGATTCACCAAAGTTGAAATGAAGGAAAAAATGTTAAGGGCAGCCAGAGAGAAAGGTCGGGTTACCCACAAAGGGAAGCCCATCAGACTAACAGCAGATCTCTCAGCAGAAACTCTACAAGCCAGAAGAGAGTGGGGCCAATATTCAACATTCTTAAAGAAAAGAATTTTCAACCCAGAATTCGATATCCAGTCAAACTAAGTTTCATAAGTGAAGGAGAAATAAAATCCTTTACAGACAAGCAAATGCTTAGAAATTTTGTCACCACCAGGCCTGCCCTACAAGGGATCCTGAAGGAAGCACTAAACACGGAAAGGAACAACAGTTACCACCCATTGCAAAAACGTGCAAAATGTAAAGACCATCGATGCTAGGAAGAAACTGCATCAACTAACGAGCAAAATAACCAGCTAATACCATAATGACAGGATCAAAATCACACATAACAATATTAACATTAAATGTAAATGGGCTAAGTGGTCCAATTAAAAGACACAGACTGGAAAATTGGATAAAGAGTCAAGACCCATCACTTTGCTATATTCAGGAGACCCATCTCACAGGCAGAGGCAAACACAGGCTCAAAATAAAGGGATGGAGGAAGAGCTACCCAGCAAATGGAAAACAAAAAAAATGCAGGGGTTGCAATCCTAGTCTCTGACAAAACAGACATTAAACCATCAAAGATCAAAAGAGAAAAGGCCATTACGTAATTGTAAAGGGATCAATTCATCAGGAAGAGCTAACTATCCTAAATATATATGCACAAAGTACAGGAGCACCCAGATTCATAAAGCAAGTCCTTAGAGACTTAAAAAGAGACTTGGACTCCCATACAATAATGATAGGAGAATTTAACACCCCACTGTCAACATAAAACAGATCAATGAGACAGAAAGTTGACAAGGATATCCACGAATTGAACTCAACTCTGCACCAAGAGGACCTAATAGACATCTACAGAACTCTCCACCCCAAATCAACAGAGTATACATTCTTCTCAGCACCACATCGCACTTATTCCAAAATTGACCACATAGCTGGAAGTAAAGCACTCCTCAGCAAATGTAAAAGAACACAAATTATAACAAACTGTCTCTCAGACCACAGTGCAATCAAACTAGAACTCAGGACTAAGAAACTCAATCAAAACTGCTCAACTACATGGAAACTGAACAACCTGATCCTGAATGACTACTGGGTACATAATGAAATAAAGGCAGAAATAAAGATGTTCTTTGAAACCAATGAGAACAAAGATACAACATATCAGAATCTCTGGGACACATTTAAAGCAGTGTGTAGAGGGAAATTTATAGCACTAAGTTCCCACAAGAGAAAGCAGGAAAGATATAAAATTGACACCCTAACATCACAATTAAAAGAACTAGAGAAGCAAGAGCAAACACATTCAAAAGCTAACAGAAGGGAAGAAATAACTTAGATCAGAGCAGAACTGAAGGAGACAGAGACACAAAAAACCCTCCAAAAAATCAATGATTCCAGGAGCTGGTTTTTTGAAAAGATCAACAAAATTGATAGACCACTAGCAAGACTAATAAAGAAGAAAAGAGAGAAGAATCAAATAGACATAATAAAAAATGATAAAGGGGATATCACCATCGACCCCACAGAAATACAAAGTACCATCAGAGAATACTATAAACACCTCTACGCAAATAAACTAGAAAAACTAGAAGAAATGAGTAATTTCCTGGACACTTACACTATCCTAAGACTAAACCAGGAAGAAGTTGAATCCCTGAATAGACCAATAACAGGCTCTGAAATTGAGGCAATAATTAATAGCCTACCGACCAAAAAAAGTCCAGGACCAGACGGATTCACAGCCGAATTCTACCAGAGGTACAAGGAGAAGCTAGTACCATTCCTTCTCAAACTATTCCAATCAATAGTAAAAGAGGGGATCCTCCCTAACTCATTTTATGAGGCCAACATCATCCTGATACCAAAGTCTGGCAGAGGCACAATAAGAAAAGAGAATTTTAGACCAATATCCCTGATGAACATCGATGCAAAAATCCTCAATAAAATACTGGCAAACCGAATCCAGCAGCACATCAAAGGGCTTATCCACCATGATCAAGGGGGCTTCATCCCTGGGATGCAAGGCTGGTTCAACATATGCAAATCAATAAATGTAATCCAGCATATAAACAGAACCAAAGACAAAAACCACATGATTATCTCAATAGATGCAGAAAAGGCCTTTGACAAAATTCAACAGCCTTCATGCTAAAAACTCAATAAATTCGGTATTGATGGAACGTATCTCAAAATAATAAGAGGTATTTATGACAAACCCACAGCCAATATCATACTGAATGGGCAACAACTGGAAGCATTCCCTTTGAAAACTGGCACAAGACAGGGATACCCTCTCTCACCGCTCCTATTCAACATAGTGTTGAAAGTTCTGGCTAGGGCAATCAGGCAAGAGAAAGAAATAAAGGGTATTCAGTTAGGAAAAGAAGAAGTCGTTGTCCCTGTTTGCAGATGACATGATTGTATATTTAGAAAACCCCATTGTCTCAGCCCAAAATCTCCTTAAGCTGATAAGCAACTGCAGCAAAGTCTCAGGATACAAAATCAATGTGCAAAAATCACAAGCATTCTTACACACCAGTAACAGACAAACAGAGAGCCAAATCATGAATGAACTCCCATTCACAATAGCTTCAAAGAGAATAAATTACCTAGGAATCCAACTTACAAGGGATGTGAAGGACCTCTTCAAGGAGAACTACAAAACACTGCTCAATGAAATAAAAGAGGGCACAAACAAATGGAAGAACATACCATGCTCATGGATAGGAAGAATCAATATTGTGAAAATGGCCATACTGCCCAAGGTAATTTATAGATTCAATGCCATCCCCATTAAGCTACCAATGACTTCACAGAATTGGAAAAAACTGCTTTAAAGTTCATATGGAACCAAAAAAGAGCCTGCATTGCCAAGACAATCCTAAGCCAAAAGAATAAAGCTGGAGGCATCATGCTACCTGACTTCAAACTATACTACAAGGCTACAGTAACCAAAACAGCATGGTACTGGTACCAAAACAGAGATATAGACCAATGGAACAGAACAGAGTCCTCAGAAACAATACCACACATCTACAGCCATCTGATCTTTGACAAAAACAAGAAATGGGGAAAAGAGTCCCTATTTAATAAATGGTGCTGGGAAAATTGGCTAGCCATAAGTAGAAAGCTGAAACTGGATCCTTTCCTTACTCCTTATACGAAAATTAATTCAAGATGGATTAGAGACTTAAATGTTAGGCCTAAAACCATAACAACCCTAGAAGAAAACCTAGGTAATACCATTCAGGACATAGGCATGGGCAAGGACTTCATGTCTAAATCACCAAAAGCAACGGCATCAAAAGCCAAAATTGACAAATGGGATCTAATTAAACTAAAGAGCTTCTGCACAGCAAAAGAAACTACCATCAGAGTAAACAGGCAACCTACAAAATGGGAGAAAATTTTTGCAATCTACTCATCTGACAAAAGGCTAATATCCAGAACCTACAAAGAACTCAAACAAATTTACAAGAAAAAACAACCCCATCAAAAAGTAGGCAAAGGATATGAACAGACACTTCTCGAAAGAAGACATTTATGCAGCTGACAGACACATGAAAAAATGCTCATCATCACTCACCATCAGGGAAATGCAAATCAAAACCGCAATGAGATACCATCTCATACCAGTTAGAATGGCAATCATTAAAAAGCCAGGAAACAAGTGCTGGAGAGGATGTAGAGAAATAGGAACACTTTTACACTGTTGGTGGGACTGTAAACTAGTTCAACCATTGTGGAAAACAGTGTGGCAATTCCTCAAGGATCTAGAAATACCATTTGACCCAGTCATCCCATTACTGGGTATATACCCAAAGGATTATAAATCATGCTGCTATAAAAACACATGCACACATATGTTTATTGCGACACTATTCACAATAGCAAAGACTTGAAATCAACCCAAATGTCCAACACTGACAGACTGAATTAAGAAAATGTGGCACATATACACCATGGAATACTATGCAGCCATAAAAAAGGATGAGTTCGTGTCCTTTGTGGGACATGGATGCAGCTGGAAACCATCATTCTCAGCAAACTATCGCAAGAACAGAAAACCAAACACCGTATGTTCTCACTCATAGGTGGGAATTGAACAATGAGATCACTTGGACACAGGAAGGGGAACATCACACATCGGGGCCTATTGTGGGGAGCAGGGAGGGGGGACGGATAGCATTAGAAGATATACCTAATGTAAATGACGAGTTAATGGGTGCAGCACACCAACATGGCACATGTATACATATGTAACAAACCTGCACGTTGTGCACATGTACCCTAGAACTTAAAGTATAATTAAAAAAAAAAAATTATGCTAAGTAAAAGAATACTGTCACAAAAAGCCACATATTTTATGATTCCATTAATGTAAAATATCCAGAATAGGCAAATCCAAAGAGACAAAATGTAGAATAGTGGTTGCCAGAGGGGATAAGGGTAAAAGAAGAATAACTGCATAATGGGTATGGGGTTTCTTTGGGGGATGAGAAAAATGTCTTGGAATTAGATAGTAGTGATGTTGAGCAAGTCTGAATTTAGTAAAACCCACTGAACTGTACACTTAAAAAACTGAATTTAACAGTATGTGAATTATATCTCAATAAAACTTATTTTATAAAAAATGGAGTAGTAAAATACTCTTAAGGAATAAGATCAGATGGTTGTAGATGTGTGGCATTATTTCTGAGGCCTCTGTTCTGTTCCATTGGTCTGTATGTCTGTTTTGGTACCAGTATCATGCTGTACTGGTTACTGTAGCCTTGTAATATAGTTTGAAGTCAGGTAGCATGATGCCTCCACCTTTGTTCTTTTTGCTTAGGATTGTCTGGGCTATACGGGTTCTTTTTTGGTTCCATATAAAATTTAAAGTAGTTTTTTTCTAATTCTGTGAAGAAAGTCAATGGTAGCTTGATGAGGATAGCATTAAATCTATAAATTGCTTTGGGTAGTATGGCCATTTTCACGATATTGATTCTTCCTATCCATGAGCATGGAATGTGTTTTGATTTGTTTGTGTCCTTTCTTATTTATTTGAGCAGTGGTTTGTAGATCTTCTTGAAGAGGTCCTTCACATCTCTTGTGAGTTTTATTCCTAGGTATTTTATTCTCTTTATAGCAATTGTAAATCGGAATTCACTTATGATTTGGCTCTCTGTTTTTCTATTATTCATGTATAGGAATGCTTGTGATTTTTGCACACTGATTTTGTATCCTGTGACTTTGCTGAAGTTGCTTATCAGCTTAAGGAGTTGGACTGAGACGATGGGGTTTTCTAAATATACAATCATGTCATCCGCAAACAGGGACAATTTGACTTCTTCTTTTCCTAACTGAATACCCTTTATTTCTTTCTCTTGCCTGATTGCCCTAGCCAGAACTTCCAACACTATGTTGAATAGGAGTGGTGAGAGAGGGCATCCCTGTCTTGTGCCAGTTTTCAAAGGGAATGCTTCCAGCTTTTGCCCATTCAGAGTGATATGGGCTGTGGATTTGTCATAAATAGTTCTTATTATTTTGAGATATGTTCTATCAATACCTAGTTGATTGAGAGTTTTTAGCATAAAGGGCTGTTGAATTTTATTGAAGACTTTTTCTGCATCTATTGAGATAATCATGTGATTTTTGTCATTGATTCTGTTTATGTGATGGATTATGTTTATTGATTTGCATATGTTGAACATCTGATCTTTCACAAAGCTAACAAAAATAAGCAATGGAGAAAGGATTCCCTATTTAATAGTGTTGGGAAAACTGGCAAACCATATGCAGAAAACGGAAACTGGACACCTTCTTTACACCTTATACAAAAATTAACTCAGGATCAGGATGGATTAAAGACTTAAACATAAGACCTAAAACTATAAAATCCCTAGAAGAAAATGTAAGCGATGCCATTCAGGACATAGGCATGGGCAAAGACTTCATGACTAAAATACCAAAAGCAATGGCAACAAAAGCCAAAATTGACAAATGGGATCTAATTAAACTAAGGAGCTTCTACATAGCAAAAGAAACTATCATCAGGGTGAACAGGCAACCAACAGAATGGGAGAAAATTGTTGCAATCTGTCCATCTGACAAAGGGCTAATATGCAGAATCTACAAGGAACTTAAACAAATTAAAAAAAAAAAGTGGCCAAAGGATATGAATAGACACTTCTCAAAATAAGACATTTATGAAGCCAACAAACATACGAAAAAAAGCTCATCATCACTGGTCATTAGAGAAATGCAAATCAAAACCACAATGAGATACCATCTCACGCCAGTTAGAATGGTGACAATTACAAAGTCAGGAAACAACAGATGCTGGAGGGGATGTGGAGAAATAGGAATGCTTTTACACAGTTGGTGGGAGTGTTCAACCATTGTGGAAGACAGTGTGGCTATTTCTCAAGGATCTAGAACCAGAAATGCCATTTGACCCAGCAATCCCATTACTGGGTGTATACCCAAAGGATTATAAATCATTCCACTATAAAGACACAGGCACACGCATGTTTGTTGTGGCACTGTTCACAATAGCAAAGACTTGGAACCAACCCAAATGCCCATCAATGGTAGACTGGATAAAGAAAATGTGGCACATGTACACCATGGAATACTATGCAACCATAAAAAAGGACGACTTCGTGTCCTTTGCAGGGATGTAGATGAAGCTGGAAATTATCATTCTCAGCAGACAAACACAGGAATGGAATACCAAACACCACATGTTCTCACTCCTAAGTGGAAGTTGAACAGTGAGAACATATGGACACAGGGAGGGGAACATCACACACTGGGGCCTGTTGTTGGGTCGAGGGCTAGGGGAGGGAGAGCATTAGCAGAAATACCTCATGTAGATGATGGATTGATGGGTGCAGCAAACCACAATGGCGCCTGTATATCTATGTAACAAACCTGCATGCTGTATATATATCCCAGAACTTAAAGTATAATAATTTAAAAAAATAAATAAAGGAATAGAAGGAAAGAGAAACAAATAACAGATAGATCTAATGAAAAACAAATAGCAAGATGAGACATTAACTACATTAATAATCATATTAAATGTTCTGATCATCCTTATTAGAAGACAGCAGTGTCAATGTGGAATTTTTTCAAAAGCAAGACCTAACCATCTGCTGCCTACAAGAAATACGCTTTAGATATAAATACACAAATAGGTTAAACATAAAAAGATAGAAATAGACATGCCATATATATACTTTTTATAAAAGGCTGGAGTTGTTATACTGATATCAGAGAAAGTAGATTTCACAGCAAGAAATAAACAAGGTTACTTACTAAAGGGATCAGTTACTTGGAGCTTGAAAATGCATGAAGCAAAAACCAATAGAAATGCAAAAAGAAAGAATTCTACAATTATAGTCAGAAATTTCAAACTCTTGTCCCAATGATTGACAGAAAAGTCAGTGGAAAATCAGCAAGGATATAGAAGACTTCAGTAATACTATTAACCATCTTCACTCAATTGACATTTATAAAACACTCCCTTCCACAGCAGTGGAATATACATTCTTTTCAGTGTGTTTTGAATGTCTCTACGGAACATTCATCAGTATAGACTATATCCTGGGCCAGAATACCAAAGCCAAAATACAAGCACCAATATAGTTAAAAGGATTCAAGTCATCCAAACTGTTTTCTGACTATAATGGAATTAAATGAGAAATCAATAACTGAAAGATCCCTAGGAAAAACCAAATATTTGGAAACTTCATCGCATCTTTCTAAATAACCCACAGGTCAAAGAAGAAATCGAAAGGGAAAATGATACCTTTAAGTGAATGTACATGAAAATACAACAAAAGGTGTACATTGTCATTAAAGCGGTACTTAGGGAGATATTTGTAGTACTAAATGCCTGACTTAGAAAATTATAAACTTATCAAAACAATGACCTCAGCTTCCACCTTAGAAAATAGAAAGTGAAAAGCAAGGTAAACTCAAAGCATACTAATTCAAAATAAGCAAAAGAATAGATAAAATAAATATCAGCAGAACCAAATGAAATAGAAAAAAACCAAGTAGCTGATTCTTTGAGATCAAACAATTGATAAACGTCTAGCCATACTGATCAGGAAACAAGAAGGAAGACACAAATACCAATATCAAAAATGAGAGAGGCCATCTAATTACAGATTCTACAGATATTTAAAAGGGTACTTGGGTGAATATTATAATCAGCTTTGTGTCTATATATTCATTGATGATTGAAATTGATAAATCCCTTGAAAGATGTAACTATGAAAGCTTGCTTAAGGGAAACAGATCACCGGAATAGTGCTGTAGCCATTAAAGAAAATTAAATCGTAGCTTAAAAACTTTCCACAAAGAAAATTTTTGGCTTCACTGATGAATTCCCCTACACATTTTAAAAATAATTAACAGCAGGCCAGGCGCGGAGGCTCACGCCTGTAATTCCAACACTTTGGGAGGCCGAGGCGGGTGGATCACGAGGTCAGGAGATCGAGACCATCCTGGCTAACAGTGAAACCCTATCTCTACTAAAAATACAAAAAATTAGCCGAGCGTGGTGGCGGGCGCCTGTAGTCCCAGCTACTTGGAAGGCTGAGGCAGGAGAAAGGTGTGAACCCGGGAAGCGGAGCTTGCAGTAAGCAGAGATTGTGCCACTGCACTCCAGCCTGGGCGACAGAGTAAGACTCCGTCTCAACAATAATAATAATAATAGTAATAATAATTAACAGCATTTCTGCACAAACTCTTCCAGAAATTTGAAAAGGAAAACACATTTCTCAATTTCTTATATGAGTCTGGCATTATTGTGATACCAAAACCGATAAAAGACATTACAAAAAAACAATAAACTGGAGTGGAATTTAGGTCACTCTTATAATAAAGTGTGAAAATGCAAATATGGAGGATTCATCTGAATAAAAATACTGTGGGACAGTGTTTACGAGGGATCGTTTGAGCAGCCAACTCTCAATTCAAAATTCTTTCTCCACCACCGTACCAGCTGTGTGATCTTGGGGAAGTGATTTTACCTCTGTCCCTCCCTTTCCTTATCTATAAAATTGGTGTAATAACCTTGGGCTGAGAGTTAGGCTGAAGATTAAATTAGATAATATATTTGCAGTGCCCTTAAATAGCGCCTGGGACATGATAGGTAATCCAATAACTATTAACTGTAACAAGATAATATTCTCATTAAGATAAAAGAGCCTTTTGCCTTTTGTGGTGTGAATACATGTTTTTATTCATAGTTGTTTTTCGATCAATGAAGCAATTTTGAAATTATTTTTCTTTGCATTTGAAGGAAGAGTTATCCTTTATAACTACATATGAGGCTTACCTCTTAAGAAGCAGTGGCCTTTTTTTCTCTCTCTCTTTTTTTTGCCGTCATAGGAAGAAGCAGGATTTTTCTGCTCCACTCCAGCATAAAAATTCCGTTTGGCCATCTGCTTTTTGGCTTGAGGACCTGACTTGCCCATATAGCAGTCACTCAGTACAAGCTGAGATAGAGTCCCAAGAAGTGTTGTTCACTGCTATCTACTGTAGGTTTATCCAAGCCCCTGTGGCTTACAGCCTTACTTAAGGTAAAGCCTGTTTGGAGGAGAGCTTTACATGGCTGCAACTAGAGCCTTGCCCTCCCCATGGCCTGGAAGACATTATAAAAACCAAGAAATGACCCTAAGAGCTGATCCTTGTTTATTGATGCTTCACACTCAATTACCAATACACCGAAGTGCAAAACACAGCAAAGCATTCAGAACTGGTTTGGATCCCTCACTTTCAGGCCCTTTAAGTTCAGGCTTTAGTAATCAGTGAAAGGCAATCTCCCCTCACTCCTCCTGTCCTCAGCAGGAGCGTCCTGCTTATTATTTTTGCCACATGGGTAGGCAATAGGATGGGAGAAGGAAGACTTGCTGTGTGCCAGGGCAGACAAGACCAGAGGAAGCCCTTGTGTTTGAAGCTTTGGAAGCACAAAGACAGACCCTGCCTGTTTATTAATGTGCTTCAATAATTGTCCCAGATCTCCTATGGAGAGGACCAAGTAGATTGGTAGAGAAAGAGACTAAACTTATTGCAATGTTTTTTCCTCCTCTTTGGTCCTAAGTCAGGGTTTCTTAACAGAAGCATTAGTGATGATTTGGACCAGATAATTCTCTTTTGTAGGGGGGCTGGTCTGTGCATTGTAAGACGATTGTTTAGCTGTATCTCTGGTCTCTACCCACTAGACGCCAGCATCAGTCCCCTTCCCAAGTTGCCACAACCAAAGCACCTTCAAGCATAGCCAGATATCCCTGGGGAGGAGGGGGAGCCCCTTGGGGATTGAAAACTGCTGACCTATGCAGATCATGGGGGTAAAGATATTTCTCACTGGAGCCACTCTATATTTTACTTCGAAAAAAAGGAGAAGAAATCCGTACAGCTCACACAGCAAAGCAGTGGGAGATGAAAGGGGAGAAATGGGTTTATAAATGATGGTTGGGTGCACAGTTATCTCTTCTGAATGATTAGATATTGTCCAAGTAGGAAATAAAGCACCAACTTATTTAGCTGAAAAATAACGACTTGTTTTACAGGGGTCTCTGGTAAGAGCTGAGTTGCAGGACACAGGGTGACGGAACAATATTTCCAAACATCCTGTAAACCCCCTCCCCACAAATGAAGGAGGACCAGGAAAGCAACACAACCCCAGCAGATACAGGGCAGGTAGGACGAAAAGGAAGTGCCCACAGATGTATATCAGCGCTAAAGGTACTGCTCTCACCTCTAGTAAATAGGACGTTGTATGGTCAAAGGGCAACATCTCATCCCTTGCCAGCAAAACTAGGAAGGGGCTCTGTTAAAAAAAAATAAAATAAAATAAAAAATCAAGTTGGAGAAGGAGAAAGGAGAGACAGTCCCTTCCTCCTCAATGATAGTCATCAGGGATTTGTGAAGGAGCAAAAACAGGAGCTGAAACCTAGCAAATTCTTGCCCAAAAAGGTGAAAATATACAATTGTGGTGTGCTGAACAAGGCCCTCCCAAAGATGCCCAGGAAACTGTGAATATGTTACTTTATAAGGTAAACAAGACTTTGCAGATGTGATCAAGTTAAGAGACAGGGAGATTGTCCTGGATTACCCTGTGTGCCTGATGTAATCACAGGGTTTTTTGTTTGTTTGTTTGTTTGTTTTTTGAGATTGAGTTTCACTCTTCTTGCCCAGGCTGGAGTGCAATGGCATGATCTTGGCTCAGTGCAACCTCTGCCTCCTGGGTTCAAGCAATTCTCCTGCCTCAGCCTTCTGAGTGGCTAGGATTACCGGTGCATGCCACCACACCTGACTAATTTTTTTGTATCTTTAGTAGAGTCGGGGTTTTGTCATGTTGGCCAGGCTGGTCTCGAACTCCTGACCTCAAGCAATCCACCCACCTCAGCCTCCCAAAGTGCTGGGATTACAGTCATAGGCTTCTTAAGAGAGGGATGCAGGAAAAGTCGGAGTTAGACAGAAGGCAGTGTAACAACAGAAGGAGGGGGGAAAGGGAATGATCTGAAGATCCTGTGTTGCTGGCTTTGAAGATGGAGAAAGGGTGTCATGAAGGAAAAGGTGGTGGCAGCCTCTGGAAATGGGAATGGGCAAGGGACTAGAATCCCCACCAGAATCCCCAGGGGGAACGCAGCCTCACAGACCCATTTTAAACCTCTGACCTGCATGCACATCTCTAAGCTAATACATTTGTGTTGTTATAAGCCAGTACGTTTGTGAAAACGTGTTACAGCAGCCATAGGAAACAAGCAGGGGGCCCTACAGAGTCTCGCCATTCAGGGTTAGAGACCCAGCTTTCAGACCAGGTTTATCACCATGTAGCTGGGGCCCTCCCATCATTTCTGAATCACATTTTCCTCCTCTGTAAATTAGCCAATCACTAGGTACCTCCTGCTCTGACCAATGTCCTCTGCTGTTTCATTGCTCAGAAAATAGCCAGTAGGATTGCTGGGGTGACAGAAAAAAAAAAAAACAAAAAACAAAAAAAAAAAAAAAAAAAAAAAAAAAAAAAAACCGCTATATATAGTGTCAGCCTCTGCCTTTGTGGTACGATTTTTTAAATCTGATATTTGTCCCTGGTTCCTGACACAAAGCTCCTTGAAACACCTTTGGAATTTCTTGCATGTTAGGAGTGTATTTTGTTATTCAAAATGAGCCCCTTTTGACTATACCTAAGTTTATCCTAATGAGGTGACTCATGGTGGACCCTAAATAGTTTTGAGGGAGAAGTTGGCCATGCCAGAAAGACTAAGTGCAGGATTAGAGAATTGGACTTTTGCCCCAACCTGTGGGGATGGTGGGGAGCTGGAGATTGAGTTCAGTCATGGTTCATGAGTCAATCAATCATGCCTATATAATGAAAGCTCAACAAAAACTCTGAACAACGAGGCTCTGAGAGCTTTCTGGTTGGTAAGTGTACTGATGTGCCAGCGGGGAGGTGTATTCTGACTGTTTGTTTGTTTGTTTGTTTGTTTTTTGAGACAGAGTCTCACTGTCTCACCCACACTGGAGTATAGTGGCATGATCTTGGCTCATTTCAACCTCCACCTCCTGGGTTCAAGCAATTCTCCTGCTTCAGCCTCCTGAGTAGCTGGGATTACAGATGCCCACCACCATGCTCAGCTAACTTTTTGTATTTTAATAGAGACAGGGTTTCACCACTTTGCCCAGGCTGGTCTCAAAATTGTGACCTCAGGTAATTCACCCACCCTGACCTCCCAAAGTGCTGGTATTACAGGCATGAGCCACCACACCAGGCTGCATCCTCACTCTCTAACCACTTGATGGGTTCTTCCTGCCCACTGTACAGACAAACCCAATTCACTGAGACCAATACATAAATAAAGCATTTAGTTAACATGAGGCTGGTCATGCCACCTGGGGATGAAGTTATTACAAATCAATTTCCCTGAAAATTCAGAGAGTGGGATTTTTTCAAGGATAGTTTTGGCAGGAACGGGGTCAGGAAGTGGGGAGTGCTGATTGGTTTGGTCAGGGATAAAGTCATACATAGTCCAAGCTGTACTCTTGTGCTGAGTCGGTTAGTAGGGAGAGGCCACAGGACTGGTTGGCAGGTCTGGTAGAGTCCGTGGTTATCAGAAATGCAAAAACCTGAAAAGACATCTCAAAAGGCCAGTCTTAGGATCGACATTAGTGATGTTATCTGCAGGAGTAACTGGGTGATTGAAAATCGTATGACCTCCAGAATAATGGCTGGTAATCATTTATGTCTGTATCTCAGCAGAATTCAGGCTCTTCTCAACCTCCTCACCTGGTCGTCTTGCATTAGCTTTATGAAGATGATTTATTTTGGGGAAAGGGCTATTATCATTTTAACTATAGACGATGTCTCCCAAACTTGGCTTGGTCCAAGCCCAGGAATTATTAAAGGCAATTGGGAGGTTAAAGGCCACATGAAGGTTGATTGAGTCAGATCTCTTCTACTGTCATAATTTTCTCACCATTATAATTTTTGCAAAGGCAGTTTCAACTCCACAGCATAGAAACACCTTTATCGGGACCCTTCCAAACCTTGCCACCCTATCTATTACTTCACCGGGTTTGTATCCTTTATCATAAAAGAGCAATTCTAAGTATAGCACGTTCTGAGTTCTGCCAGCTATTCTAATGTGGGGACCATAAGCTCTTGGCCCCTAAAGATTCACTGAAAAATCACTGACATGAGACAGATTAACAGGAGAAAAGGCATACAGATTGCTTAATGTGTAGACACAGGAGCCTTCCGATTGAAGACGTAACCCTACAATAAGTTACAGAAGCTTGAGATTACAGAAAGAATGTGGACTTAGAGCATGGCCAAAAACAGGCTTGGTGGCAAGACAGGTTTATGGGAGGAAGAGAGGAAGAGGCTTGGCTAGCAAAGGTGGCCTTGTTATGTGGAGGAGGCCTCCCTCCAAGAGAATAGATGGTAAAAATTTCTTTTTCAACTTTTTTTTTTTTTGAGACAGGGTCTTACTGTGTTTCTCAGGCTGGTCTTACACTCCTGTCCTCCAGTTATCCTCCCACCTTGGCCTCCCAAAGTATTAGGATTACAGGTGTCAGCCACCATGCCCAGCTCTTTTTAGACTTTTTTTTTTTGCCTTGAGACAGAGTCTTGCTCTGTTGCCCAGGCTGGAGTGCAGTGGCGTGATCTCGGCTTACTGCAACCTCTGCCTCCTGGGTTCAAGTGGTTCTCCTGCCTCAGCCTCCAGAGTAGCTGGGATTACAGGCATGTGCCACTATGCCCAGCTAATTTTTGTTGTTGTTGTTGTTATTTTATTTATTTATTTAGTAGAGACAGAGTTTCACCATGTTGGCCAGGCTGGTCTCAAACTCCTGACCTTGTGATCAGCCTTTCTAGTCTTTTAAAGGTTTCAGACTCAGTCTCTCCTACATCTTGGAAAGGCATAGAAAAGACCTGGCCACATTAATGGAGATTCTCTACAGATGCAAATTTTCTGCCATCTCAATCTGCTAGCTCTGAGAAAGCCATTTCAAAATATGTCAGAGAAATATATTTCAGGGTAAAATATTTTAGTTTGCTTCACTAGAAAATTGTGAACCTGAAAGGGGGTCATGGGCATCCCCAAATTTATAGCCACATTGGCCAAGCAGAACTGCAGGTGGCCCTGGGGCTTGCGGCAGCATCCGAAGTGGAGGCAGGTTCGTGGTGCTGAGCCCCCTAACGTGTGAAGTTGGACATTAATTTCAGGTAATTAGTGTCAGAGATGAATTGAATTCTTGGGCATCCGGTTGGTATTGGGTTGTGACCCTTAGCTGGTTGTGTGGCCTTGGGGACATCTCCATGGAGCCCAGCTTTTCTCATCTAATTGAGTAGATTAGTGGCGTTCATGATTTTTAGTAGCAGAAGCCATTGTTCTATAAACAACATCTTACCCCTACACCTGGTATATGTATAATAAATGATAGCAAATTTCAGGCCGTGAATCCCTTTCAAGCCTTCCTTCTCCTTCCTCTAAGATACCTTTGTAAAGACCTAGGGCCCCACTTAGTGACTGGAAAGCCACTGACCCAGGTGATCTGAGATCCCGTCTCCTCTCAGAAAATTCTCTTATGTGTTCCCAAAGCCTAATAGAGATCAGACTTCCCCAGAGCCCTGAAGGTCTCTTTAGAAACCCCTGACTCCCTCAAGCAGCTACAAGGGGAAGCAGCGATTTAGTCAGCACGCCTGTTAGCTCAGTTGGAAAGGAGCTCTCACTCTTGCAAAAGTTCCCAGCCAGGGATCCAAGGTCAAACGTGTGTGGTCGCAGAGCCCAACTCTTTATTATCAGAAATAAAATAAACTCCCACTCCTCTCGCTTCTCCCACACAAGGCAGCAGGATGCTCAAGCCCTATCTCTGGCAATATCAGGTTTATAAGAACAGTTTCTCACTTTTATTCATTTGAGAATTGAATTAGCTTTCACATTTGCCTCCACAGCTTCAAAGAACATCTCCCAGCCATCATTTACCACACTATTAAATTGAGGAGCATCTTGTCGGTACATCTGATAATTTGCTTCTGACTGATGTTTGTGTTGTTGCTAGGCATTTTAGCCAGCAACAATAACATTAAGAATGTGTAGCTGGGCCTTTTAACTACCAACTCAAAAGAGATTTCGACAACTGGATGGAAGGCTGGTAATGAAGAGACTAGATTACTTTAAAAGTTATTATGTTTCAATAGGGCGAACTGGATTCAATATAAGATACTCCCAACTCTGGCAGAAGTAACATCTTTAGTTTCTCACATGAAACTAGGTAAAATCTGACGTGTAGGCAACTGGAAATTCAAGTCCCGGCATATTAAGTAGGTTTAGGATTGTTACTGTGAAGTTTTCCATTTAGTTCAACCTTATAGGCAAGACCTGCCAGGAGTGATAGAATAGAGGGTGAACACATAGGGGTTAGACCGGAAAGATTGAGGGTTCAAATTCCAGCTTTGCTACTTGGGCAAATTCCATATTCCTCAGTTTCTGCTCCTGGAAAATCAGGAAATGTACTTCCCTTCCTACTGCTGACACATTTCATGACCCATTTCTCCTCTCTCATCTCCTGCATGAAATGATTTTTTCATGATTTTTCAGTGAACCTTTAGGGAACCAATAACTTATGGCCCCCATACTAGAGTAACTGGTGAAACTCAGAAAGTGCTATACTTATAATTACTGTTTTATTATAAAGGATACAAACGAACAACTGGATGAAGTGATATATAGGGGGGCAAGGTTTGGAAGGGTCCTGACATAGGTGTTTCTGTGCTGTGCAGTTGAAACTGCCTTTGTAAAAATTATAATGGTGAGAAAATTATGACAGTGAAAGGGATCTGACATAACCAACCTCCATGTCGCCTTTAACCTCCCAACTGCCCGTAATAATTCCTGGGCTTGGACCAAGCTAAGTTTGGGAGACATTGAGTCTATAGTTAAAATGATAATAGCTCTTTCCCCCTAAATAAATCGTCTTCATAAAGCTAATGAAAGACGACCAGGTGAGAAGGTTGAGAAGAGCCTGAATTCTGCTAAGGTAGGCATAATAAGAAGAATAGAGTTGTAGAAGGGATTGTCTTAGATTTCTCAACCTTGGCACTTTTGACATTTGGGACTGGACCATTCTTTGTTTTTTGGGGCTGTCCTGTGTATTATGGGATGTTTACTGGAATCCTTGGCCTCTACCCTCGCCACCTAGATACCAGCAGCAAACCCCTTCCAGGATGACAATCAAAATAGTGTCTAGACATTGTCAAATATTTCCTAGGGGGCAAAAATCAGCTGTGATTGAGAATTACTAGTTTAGAAAATGTTTGTGAAACTCTTAGATGGTGTCTGGCACACCATCAGGGCTCAGTAGCCGGGAACTGTTATTAAGATTTTTTTAAATGTCTATGAAGAGCCTGCACTACTATCCATACTACTGGGTTGAGTGTGCCGTCCTTGAGCTTCGGCTATCCTTGGTGGACCAGGAGACTCTGTGACCCAGCTCTGGAGAACGTCAAAGGAGATGTGAATTCTGGTGGCATTTGTGGGACCCGACAGCCTGAGCTCTCTGTTCTTTGGACTCAAAATGCAAAAGTCAATGTAGCCACTATTTGCTAAGAGCAGGATCCCTCCGTGGACAAGTGAGGTTGGCCCACACAATGTGTCTTTCATCAGTCTATTTTTTTGTTTAACAAACACTTACCAAGTGTCTGTTATATACCAGGTTCTGTGCCGGGCATCTGTAATATAATGAGTAAGCCCTGGTGTCTGCTTTCTAGATGTTACAGAGTGACAGGGAGCTTACATGTAAGCAAAGATGCTTACAACCCGGAACTACTACAGAAAAGAAAAGAATTTGGTCATCAGATATAACCTGGAATGTCAGAGAAAGAGTCCTCGATGAGGCCTCAGTTTTGAGAATTTAGGACCTGGCGTTTGCCTTCCAAAACTGGTTGCAAGGATCTATCTCATATTCAGCCTCTTCACTTTTCAAATAAAAAAGCTCAAGGACAAAGAAGAGGTAACTATTGTTCAAGGAAGACCCATAAATTTATACCAGATTTGAGGTTTCCTCATACTATATGTCTCCCTTTGCAGGCCCATCCATACAATACAAAAGTGACCTTGGTCAGCTAAATGTTTTATTCTGCAGGAGAAAAGCAAGTGTTTTCTCAATGTCTAGTAGAGCATTCTGGCACGCGCGTGTGTGTGTGCATGCACACATATATGTGCATGTGTGTATGTGTGTAACTATTGAGAGATTAGGATAATCTATCTGCAATTTTTCTGTGCATTGCTGAATATTTCAAGGAGAGTAGATCTCTGAAAAGGAGGAATCATTAGTGTGAAGTGGTCTACAAGCTCCTGCACACTATTAAATGGGATGGAACGCCTCTCCGGCCAAGGTGTTGATGGAAGACTATGAGTGGATGTCTCTGTGCTTTAGAAATGTGTCAGTAGCTAGGCGCGGTGGCTCACACCTGTAATCCCAACATTTTGGAAGGCCGAGGCGGGTGGATTACCTGAGGTCAGGAGTTCGAGACCAGCCTGGCTAACATGGTGAAACCCCGTTTCTACTAAAAATACAAAAAATTAACCAGGCATGGTGGCACGTGCCTGTAATCCCAGCTACTCGGGAGACTGAGGTGGGAGAATCACTTGAACCCGGGAGGCAGAGGTTGCAGTGAGCCGAGATCGCACCATTGCGCTCCAGCCTGGGTAACAAGAGCAAAACTCCATCTCAAAAAAAAAAAAAAAAGAAAAAAGAAATGTGTCAGCAGTAGGAGGGGAGAACTTTGATTCATACTAAACTAAGAAAATGGTGGGAAGTACTTCAGTAATTATTTGAATGAATGAATAAAGAGGAGATGAATAAGTGAGTAAATTCAAGACCAGAGAGTACTCCCCTCACCCCCAGGAGAGAGGTGTAGTGTTCACCCATTGTTTGGCCTCTCCAGCCTGGCTCTTTTTCTGGAAATTGCTCCTCCACCTGCAAATCTATTTGGTTTTCTTTTGAGGGACCATTTTCTCAAGTAGTCTACATCTCTAGCCAATGTCAGTTAATCCATGAGTAGGTATCTGACCCAGAATGGGTCACTATGCTGCACTGGAAACAGCTGACTGGCCCAAGAATGGGCACCTCACCCAAGCTAAGCCGACAAGGCCCTCCATCAGGACTTCTGGGCTAAGCATCAAGGGAATAAACTCAATATCCTTCTGAGGACTGACATCATAGATAGAAAACTCAGAAGCTACTGGGATCAGAAGAGTCACTTTTTTCCCCTCTGTGTAGCCAAAGACCATTTGTAATGAGAGAGACAAAAAAAAAAAAAAAAAGAAATAAACAGACAATTGCTACAAGAAATGGAGAAAGAATGCCAATATGTCTGAGTCTTTGGTTTTATAGTCCCGAGCCCCACCTGCATTCCTGCCCTTTTTTGGTTTGGTCATTCCATTCTTGCATGAGATTCCTCCATGCCCTTATAATTCTGTTTTTCCTTGAGCTCTTTTAAGTTGCCTGTCACTTGCAATCTGAAGAGTCCTGGCTAAACAAACAGACCAGGAGTCAAGGCAAGTTAATTTCTTTTGCATGATTTGTCACTGCTTCAGGCGATATTAGGCGGGCAAACACCACCATATTGTAAATCATAAACACAAGGCCCTAGGTCTGTAATAAAGTACCATTCTCCTTCAAATGCATTCAGTATACCTCCAGAAGAGAAATAGATCAGAAGTTGCTTCATAACAAAGATGCCAATATTATAGAAGCTCAAGATGGGGAATTTACTGGAGAGAGAAGAGTAGTCTATTGACCTGCTACAAATGTTCTGCCTCTGCCGTTATTCAAATATTTCTATTGCCTGGAGTCCTGCATTTTTTTCCTCTATCCTATAAACATCCATCTTAAGCAAATAGGAGAGCCTTTCAACTAAACCTTCCCCACCTGCACCATTTTGAATTACGGCTACATCGTGGACATGGCCGTTCATGGTGCAGTTTTTTTGTAGCAGCACATAGCTGAAGCTGGTGATTAATCTATGTAGTTTAGATACCGTCATTCGAAGCTAGAGAAACACCAGTCCTTATTCACTGCTGATATGGTTAGGCTTTGTGTCCTCACCCAAATCTCATTTTAAATTGTAATCCCCAGGTGTTTGGGAAAGCCCTGGGGGAATGTGATTGGATCCCAGGGGCAGTTTCCCCTATGCTGTTCTCATGACAGTGGGTGAGTTTGCTTGAGATCTGGTGATTTTATAAGGCGGTCTTCCCTGCTCTTGCTCACACTCTCTTCTGCTGCCATGTGAAGAAAGTCCTTGCTTCTCCATCACCTTCCACCATGACTGTAAGTTTCCTGTGGCCTCCCCAGCCATGTGGAACTATGAGTGAATTTAAACCTCTTTTCTTATAAATGTCCCAGTCTAGGGTATTTATAGCAGTGTGAAAACGGATGAATACAATGGCCAACCACTTTTCTAGGCACTGTCCAAGTCTTGTCTGTCACTTGATTCTCACAAACACACAGGGAGATATTGGCATTGTCATTTTGTAAAGGAGGAAACTGAAGCTCAGAGTTGTTAGGGAAATGATCTAGCTGGTCATTGGTTGGGAAAGGATTGGAAGTCAGATTGGACTGGCTACACAGCCTATATTCTTTTCTTGTTGAGCTGCTTCAGGGACACAGAGAGACCAACTAGGAAAATTTCTTGACTTCCTAGAGTTTAAAGGAGTCCTGACTGATTTACCCAGGCTCTTCTTACTGAAACATGGGCACCTGCAGGCAGGCAGGGATCCGGGCGCAATATGCAGGGCCTGGAATGATGCACAGCTCTTTCCGCTCTCTTCCCAATATGGGGACCCTGTGCCCAGAACATAAATGTTTTTGTAAAATGGGAGAAAACGTTCAAAGGCTTCTTGTCCCTAACTCTAGTCACTGGCTGCCTCTCCGCATTGCTGCTCATGTCACATTTCTCTTTCCAACTCAGATGGCATTAAAGCCTTGGAAACATTTCACCAGCTTCTCTCTTCATCCACATTTCTATTTTATATTTCATAGCAAAAAGGAGATCTGAAAAAATGCAAATCTGGATGATGCTTCTCCTTTGCTTAAAACCCGTCTCTCTGTGGCTTATTCCGACTCTTAGCAGAAAGTCTAGAATCCTGAACACGGTTTACAAGGTGCTCCACCATCCTCCAGGGCTTCTCTTGCCTCATCTGTCACTGTTTTGCTTTGCTCTTGGCCCTCCCCTATATAGTTCTCTTTTCCTAGTTCCCATACCTCCCTCCCTCACTCTTCCAGCCCTACCTCTCCCCTGTTGCAGGTATGCTAGCTTATAGATGCTTCCCTCTGAGAAGTGTTTTCTGAACCCTGAGATCAGGGAGGCACCTGCTCCAGCCCGTGGCACCCTCTGCTTCTCCCTTACTCACACAACGTTAGTAACTGTTTTTCACTGTCTGTCTTAGTTACTAAACTACGAATGACAGGGACAAGGCTGTGTCCCCAAAAGGCAGTCCCTGTGCTTGTCAGGGAGTATAATCACCGGGTTATCTTCCTGTAGGGAATCTTTGGCATTTGTTGTTTCACTCTTATTCTCACCACTCTCAATTATTTCATATAATGCAATTTGTTCTTTGCAAGAGTCTTTCCGCCCTGGTTTTTTTTTGTGCTGGGTAACACATTCGAATTCTTAAACACTGCTTTGAACTTGAAGCATCCTTGCTCTGAAAATTTTGTTGGCTTTGCATTGCTTACCCCCAGCTACAACAAAATGATATTCAAAGCTCTTCAAATGTGCTCGCACCTTAGGCCTCCAGCTTTCATAACCAGGTTCTTTTTGTGAGTCCTAGTCTAGCAAGAAACATTGGTTTTTCCTTCTTTGGCTTCTCTTCCTTTTCTTTCCTCCTCCTTTCTCTCCTTTCTTCCCTTTTTTGCCTTTCTTCCCTGCATGTCCTCCTTCCTCGTCTCACCCCCTCACTCTCTCCATCCCTCCCTCATATTCATTCAGCAAGGCTTCCAGCCATCATGGATGCCTACTTCTGAGATTACCAACCCTAGCTGCACAAGGGATGTGCTTGGGAAATTTTCTGGGTTTTGTTTTTGTTTTTGTTTTTGTTTTCCTTAGGGTGCCTGGGCTTCAATCTCCCCACTCCATCCTTCTCAGAGATTCCTATTTGTTTGATGGAGGGTCAGACTATGCAGCAGAATGTTTTTAAAATTCTCTTGTGATTCTAAAGTGCAGCTGGAATTGAGAACCTCAGGTCTATGTTTATCAGGCATTGGACTCATTTCTTTCCTCATGAACTTTATTGTATAGATTATACAGGAGTGGCCGGGTGCAGTGGCTTGTACCTGTAATCCCAGCACTTTGGGAGGCCGAGGTGGGTGGATCACCTGAGGTCAGGAGTTCGAGACCAGCCTGGCCAACATGGTGAAACCCCTTCTCTACTAAAAATACAAAAGATCAACCTAGCATGGTGGTGGGTGCCTGTAATCCTGGGAAGCTGAGGCAGGAGAATCACCTGAACCTGAGAGGCAGAGGTTACAGTGAGCTGAGATCTTGCCGCTGCACTCCAGCATGGGCAACAGAGTGAGATTCTGTCTCAAAACAAAATAAAACAAAAACTTATACAGCCGTGGTTTTCAAGGTGAGAGAAGCAATGTTACTCACCTACCCAGGGGGAATGTTTGGGCTATATCCAGAGGCATTTTTGCTTGTCACTGCTGGGGGAGGGTGTGCTACTAGCATCTAGGGGACAGAAGCCAGAGATGATGCTAGACATCCTACAATGCACAGGATAGACCCCCTACACACCCCACATTCCCCCCATACAAAACAGGAAATGACCTGGTCCAAAATGTCAATGGAGCCATCGTTGAGAAACATTGTTGTAGAGGAAAGCATCATAATGAAATAATCACAAAAATATTTATTCACTCACTGCAATAAAAGCAATAAAGAAAAATATAGGGTGACAGTGTATGTGCTTCACAGGTAAATTTGAACTCCCCGGGGTGAAATCGCCTTCCCTATGGGGGTATCTGCAAGAAGGGCATCAATTAATCCCCCTGCAAAGGGACCGGGGATGGGAGGAGCATTTCTGGTGGTCTCCATGGTGAATCTGAAGCTTTCGAGAATTCGTAGAACTTAGAGAAGAGCAGATGGGCTGGCGTGCCAAGGAAGGGAGGATGCTGGAGAATAATTTTAATCTTGATCATCAGAGCAATGGGAAACTCACTGAGAAGCAGGGAGGGCATAATTCTCACCAAATTTGCATTTGTCAAATATCCATCTGGTGAGCAAGTGGAAATTGGATTGGCGTAGAGCAAGGGTGGATGTCCCAGAAATTGGGAGCGACATTAGACTCTGCTGGTGGTGACAAAGCTGGGGAGAAATAGATGCAAGAGATATTTAGGGATAAGTTCGATCATCTCTGCATACCTCATACTTGTCAGCCTCTAAACGTTTGATGACACCATTCTTTTTTTTTTTTTTTTTTTTTTGAGATGGAGTCTCACTCAGTCACCCAGGCTGGAGTGCAGTGGTGTGATCTCGGCTCACTGCAACCTCTGCCTCCCAGGTTCAGGTGATTCTCCTGCCTCAGCCTCCCCATTAGCTGGGATTACAAGCATGTGCCGCCTCGCCTGGCTAATTTTTGTATTTTTAGTAGAGGAGGGGTTTCACCATGTTGATCAGGCTGGTCTCGAGCTCCTGACCTCGTGCTTCACCCACCTCAGCCTTCCAAAGTGATGGGATTACAGGCATGAGCCACTGTGCCCGGCCTGATGACACCATTCTTTAACTGGAACTACTCTCCCTATTTCAAACCCTCACCATTCTCTAAGCACCACACGAAGTTAATACCACCAGAAACTTCCTTGGTGACCAGCCAGTATCACAGCCTTTGAAATCCTGGGGTTCTCTGTCCCCTTGAAACAATCTCTTTCTTGTGATGTGTAATTTGTATATATTGGCTTTATCTTCCCTACAAAATGGTAAGATGCTTGACCACTGAAGTCTATCTTACTCATTTCTTTTGCCCTCCCTCCCCCTCACATACACGTAGCACTTTGAACACATTTTTCTAGATATTTAGTCAAGTACTGATTGGTGACATCAACCAGAAACCTGCTCAGACTAACTTAAAACAAGGGTTTCTTTGAAGCAGGGCTGGGACATGGCAGATGTTCCTCTTGTTTGCCTGCCAGCATTCGTTCTCTGCTAACAGCATCCAGCTGTCCCCTTTGACGGCTTGGTAGGGCCTCACTCACTCCCCAGTGAGTTCTAAGGGTGGATTGACTGGAGGACCGTAGCGTCTTGGTTCATAGGTAGATAGATGATCCAAACCATCCAATGAGCGTCAGCCTCCCAGTTTTCCTAAACCTACTTGGAACATGGGGTGTTTTCTCCATTGCTGTTGCAAAGCCAGAACTTCTGGGAGCTTTTGGTGAGCCCCCTACTTGGAGAATGAAGCCAACTCAGAGAAAAGCAAGCAGAAGAGATGGAGGAGAACCGTGAGGACATGGTCTGGGTACCTGCAGCCATTTGTGCCTGGTGTTTGTAGCTCTGTCAGTCGTTCAACTCCGTTGGGACTTAACTAGTTTGAATTATGTGGATTCTTTTGGCACTTGGAACCAAAAGCAACCCAACAAATACTGTAGCAGCCTTCAGAATTCAGGGGCAGGAATTTCAGCCACATCTCCCAGGAGCCTGGAATTGGGAATTCGGAGGCCAGGAGCACATGGCTATCTTAGGGGTGCGTCTCCTTCTACTTTTCTGCTTGCACGTCTGCTTTTCTCTCTCTCTCTGCATATCGACCATGTCTGGTTGAGCGGGGCAAGCCTCAGAATTGTCTGTTTTCTCAGTCAAGTGCCCAGCGGCAACTGTGTAGAGCTCCTGGACCATATTCTGCATCCCCAAGGATGCCTTGCTTCTCCCAACTCAGATTTCAATTTTGTTTCTATCCTTGGTCATCCTATGGGCAAGAAGTAGAATCAAAAGGCTCGTTACACACTCAGCAGGCTCTATGGAAGCTCTTTCAGAGATGGGTTGTGGGGCCAAGCCCACAAAGTGATGAACATGCCAGTTACATAACTGACTCCTATTCACCATTAATAAGTACAGATGGAAATCATACGGAGTGGCACCTGCTTCAACTTCAGAGCTCCAGCCAAGCCTCTTGTGGGAAGAGAACACCAGGTAACCATTCCTGCAAAAGGGAGAGCTGTGTTCAGACACTTTTTTTTTTCTTTTGAGACAGATCAGTCTGTCACCCAAGCTGGAGTACTATGCCGTGGTCTCTGCTCACTGCAATCTCCACCTCCTGGGTTCAAGCGATTCTCCCACCTCAGCCTCCTGAGTAGCTGGGACTACAGGTGCATGCCACCACACCTGGCTAATTTTTGTATTTTTAGTAGAGACGGGGTTTCACTTTGTTGACCAGGCTGGTCCCTAACTCCTGACCTCATGATCCGCCCGCCTCGGCCTCCCAAATGCTGGGATGAGTCACCATGCCTGGTCCTCTGACACTTTTATTATTTTCTGTGGGCTGAAATTATGACTCCATAGTAAAATCTAATTACATCTTCCCTTTGCCTTCTCTGAGATACACAGCATAAAGTCTCTCCCCCATCCATCTGTGGACATCAGCACCCCAAGCCAAGTAGGATTTCTCATTACGGTGCTTTGACCAGGGTCTATAGACCTGTCCACATCCTTCCTGTTGGAAACGCGGTTTCACTTTGCTCTTGGCCCTTGCCACCATGCAGTCCTCCCTGCCATTCAGCGGGGGAGGGGGGGGAGAGGGCTGCTCAGTTTCATTATCTAAAAGGAGAGCTAATAATTATACCTATATTGCAATGGGCTTAATTAGAAAATTATTTGGAGCCCTGGGCATATGGTAGCCCCTCCGTAAATGTAAACACCCTACCCCTACATCCCTTTTCTTACTAATACTTCATGATTCTACCTTGATTTGACCGATCGTTGGGAACATTGTTGGGGTTTAGCAGGGACAAAATGTGATGCCAGGGTTTTATTCTCCTTTTGCATGGAGAACTTTGCTTGCCTTCTTTTTCCTTTGTCCCTGGAGGCTCTCTGGGGGTCTAGCACATACGGACCAAATTTTTCTTTCCCAGTCTGCTTCAAAGACTGCCAAAGAATCTCGATGGAGGGATAGAGGACCCGGGATAAATTGCTAGTCTCTAAAGTCAATACCTGTTCAGAGGCTTCCCTGAAAGTGAATGATTACTGGTGGGGCTAGCTTGCCGAAATGGGCTGATGAATTGGGGCCCATACAGTCACAATAAAGATTGCAATGCTGTTAGGAGACCAGATTAGATTTTTCTGGACTTCAGTAGGCTGCAGTCGTCTTGTTATGTCACTTTGTTTATTGTTTTGGGATCTGACTTATTTTCTCAGTGCGGGTACATTCAAAATAACTGCTGTGACCATTCAAATCATCGGGGTAGAAGACATTTAATCCCCCTGGTGTTCCCCCATTAATTAGCAGCTGCCCTAGGGGGATGGTTACCTAGTATTATTCAGGAATGCTTTATCATGGTGGGAATTTCCCACCCAGTAAATTGCTAATGAAAATGTCATTTTCCTGCTGAGTTTACCTGACATTTATCTTTCCACTGCTATTAGAGATAGAATTGCTGTCAGATTTACTACAAGAAAAAATGGAATTGATTTTTAATTAGGATTTCTAGAACGAAAGGTTAAAGATGGGTTAAAGAAATGGAGCTGTGGTTTTCCCTTAAGTATCCCCAAGATTGCTGGCCACTGCTTAGTATAGTTAGAGGCCAGAGCTGTCATTTTCAGTAAGCATGCCTCACAGTTAACCCTTCTTACTTTCGTCTGGGACAAGAACGTGGACAAATGCCTGCCCGTCCCTGACTCCATCCCTTTTGCAAGCCAGGAGTGTCCGAGTGTCAAAATAGAACAGATTGCTTTGGTTTGTGTAACAAGGGTCGCTAACATTGCAATCTTACCTTCGCAGGCGACTCAGGGAATACGCTGATAACCTCAGGCAGACATTTCATATACAGGCAATTATAGGGAGATAGATTAGGGTGTCCAGAAGAATCATAACTTCCCTTTGCCTGATTTATAAGCCATATCCTTATTTTTTCATAATACCATTTATAATATCAGCACCATCTAGACAGCTGTCTATGGGAGTTGGTTTCTCCAAAGCATATGCTGGTGGCCTGACTGGCATAGGACACAGTTTGCTGGAGGCAAACTCCTTGGAAGAACCTATCTAAGGAGAGGTTATGAGCTCAGGTTCTGGGGTCAGGCTTGGGTCTGAGTCCCAGCTCTACCGCTCATAAGCTGTGTGATAGTGGGCAAGTGGCTCACCCTCTCTGAGCTCTCATTTCCTCTTCGTAAATACAGGCTAACAATGGTTCGTTGCCAGCAGCAAATGAACTGAATCCTGTAAACGGATTAAAACCAGACCTGACATATAGCACTCAGTAAATACTAATTATCAATAGAAGGGCAGATTATGGGGGACTCTGCTCATGATTTATTCACCCAAATGTGTGTCAGTTTGTATGATATTATTAGACACCCACCCCTAATACTACCTTCAGCTATAGACTCAATTATATTGATTGTGGTAGGGAAAGGTATTTTCACCGCCTGTTCTTCTGTCTTGCTTTCTTGTCCACATGGTCGGTATCTGCCTTTCCTTTCTCACGCTGGCGTTCCATCTGCATGAAACCTGGGCTCCCCATTATCCCTTCCCTTAGTCCCCAGCCTAGGACATTGAAGGCGAGAGATGGAAGAAGACAAAGAAGATCCACCATCCTCAGCATCACGAGTTGGAAAGTACTGATGTCCTGGCACAGCAGGAGTACCAGAAGGGTCTCTGAGCAGCCCTTTAGCTTGCTTCCCATAGGCAGCCACCACTTGCCCCTCCAGTAAGTTCTTTATACCTTAAAAGAGGTTATTGAAAGGAAAGACATAAGTGTCTCAAAGTGGTATTTTGATACTAAAGGATGTCTTAAAATAGCAACCTTACGTTTTCCGCTGGGGCAGAAAGGAGAGCGAGAACATGAAGCCTGGAAAAGCCAGAATGATCACGGAGCATTATCTTCCCTTGATGGGTAAGAGGGCTGTCTGCAAGAAGCAACCGTACACTTCAACTGATGGGCTCCTGCGGGAAGAAAGGAGCCTCCTGATTATGTGAAGGTGGGAAAAGCCCTCTCTAAGGACGGCAGCGGTGACACCCAGCTGGCTGCAGTCCATTTAGGCTGGAGTTCGAGGATAAGGAGGATAGGTCTGCGTTGTTCCTTTGCAAGCCTGACCTGAGACCCAGAAGACAATCAACTGATTGGCCGTAAGTGACCAGGTGACAGCTGCTTCCTTGTTCACGAGCCTCTTCTTCTATATGCTGTGTCTTTTCAGACGCCTATGCTGAGCTCCTCCAAAGCATCCCTGACTCACAAGCCTTCAAGGCCAATGCACACAACACAGGTTCTCTGGGGGATACTGAGGAGATGTGTTCCAGGGTGCACCCCCTTGTAAGCAACTTAAAAATCCATGCTAGGCGGGGCGTGGCAGCTCACACCTATAATCCCAGTACTTTGGGAGGCTGAGGCAGGTGGATCACTTGAGCCCAGGGGTTCAAGACAAGTGTGGGCAACAAAGTGAGACCCCTGTCTCTACCAAAAAAATAAAAAATAAAAATAGGCCGGGCACAGTGGCTCACGCCTGTAATCCCAGCACTTTGGGAGACTGAGGCAGGCAGATCACCTGAGGTCAGGAGTTCAAGACCAGCCTGGCCAACATGGTGAAACCCCATCTCTACAAGAATATAAAAATTAGCCAGGTGTGGTGGTAGGTGCCTGTAATCCCAGCTACTTGGGAGGCCGAGGCAGGAGAATTACTTAAACCCAGGACGCAGAGGTTGCAGGAGCTGAGATCATGCCACTGCATTCCAGCCTAGGTGACAGAGTGAGACTCCATCTCAAAAAAAAAAAAAAAAAAAAAAAAAAACAGCTGGGTATAGCAGTGTATGCCTGTGGTCCTAGCTACACAGGAGGCTGAGGCAGGAGAACTGCTTGAGCCCAGGAAGCTGTGGCTGCAGTGAGCCAAGATTGCACATTGTACTCCAGCCTGGGTGGCTGTGTAAGACCCTATCTAAAAATAAATAAATAAATAAATTCCATGCTAGTCATGTCTGTTCTCCACATCCCAACTCCATGGGCTTCTTGGTCTTTCCTTCTGCATCAAGGATCAGCACACTTTTTCTTAAATGGCCATACATGATAAATACTTTAGTTTTTGCAAGCCAAGAGCCAAAATTTAAGAAAGTAGGTAGGTACCCAAGCCGGGCACAGGAGCTCACACCTGGAATCCCAGCACTTTGGGAGGCCAAGGTGGGCGGATCACCTGAGGTCAGGAGTTCAAGACAAGTCTGGCCAACATGGTAAAACCCTATCTCTACTAAAAATACAGAAAATTAGCCAGGCGTGTAGTACATGCCTGTAGTCCCAGCTACTTAGGAGGCTGAGGCAGAAGAATTGCTTGAACCCAGGAGGTAGAGGTTGCAGTGAGCCAAGATCATGCTACTGCACTTCAGCCTGGGTGACAGAGTGAGACCTTATCTCAAAAAAAAAAAAAAGGAAATTATATACTCATATGACCATCTAAAATGTAATAATTTTTTTTTTAATGTAAAAACTGTTCAAAGTTCCAGGGTGTTACAAAAAGAGCTGGACTGAGCCAGTGGACTACAGCTTGCCAACGTCAATCCTACATAATCCTCAAAGTTCTGACTCTCCATTTTGCCCTGATATATACAAAGCACTCAGATCCTTCAGCTATGGCCCAGTTTGTATCCTTGAGCCCAACCCAGTTCACAAAAACAGATGCCACAACAAGCTCTTCAGGGGTTCTCAACGGTTAACAGAGGCAAAGTTGCTTGAAAATGATCAGGGTTATGGATAGCTATTGTTTTTCTTGTCGTAGGAGGGAAGATTAGGGACACTGGTGGAAAGGGACCGGCATCTCAGGGTTTCTGCTCATGAGTCAGTGAAATGAGGTCATGTTTCAGAGTAATGGTAATGCCTCTTGGTCTGTTCTGAGGGGAAGTGGTCCGATGATTTGTGGAAGAGAATGAAACCCGTTACTGCTATATCCATGTTTATGTCCAGCTCCACTGCAAGGTATGTACCTCCATCAGGTAAGATAAGGCGACTTAATGCTGGGCTTATTTTTCTTCAGAGACCTTCCAAGACAAATCACCCAGCTACCAAACTACACTGAAGCCTGGATTTCTTTAGACACAGCTGTCAGCAGCAACTCAGTTATCGTTTCTTTATTCATTTGTTCAACAAACATTTATTAGACATTGACCATCTTCAGAGATAAAATATGCAGCTAATAAATAGAGCTCTCATCTAGATAGGGAGAGAAATTGCATAAATGGACAAATACAAAACAGTCTCATGAGTGTGGAGATAAACATCTACTCCGACTAAAATGGGACTGTATGGGAGCGATACCTCTCTAGACTGAGAAGGATAAGAAGACTTTTTTATTTTTTATTTTTTTGAGACAGATTCTCACTCTGTCACTCAGGCTAGAGTGCAGTGGCACAATCTGAGCTCACTGCAACCTCTGCCTCCCAGATTCCAGCAATTCTTCTGCCTCAGTCTCCCGAGTAGCTGGGATTACGGGTGCACGCCACCACACCTAGCTAATTTTCGTGTTTTAATACAGATGGGGTTTCACCATGTTTGCCAGGCTGGTCTCGAACTCCTGACCTCAGGTGATCTGCCCGCCTCAGCCTCCCAAAGTGCTGGAATTATAGGCCTGAGCCACCATGCCCAACCAGGAAGACTTTCAAAAAAGGGGCAATTAGTATAGGTAGCCCAAAAGGCAGGGATGGGGAGAGGTATTCCGGACAAAGGCTAGAAGGTAAAAGTCCCAGGAGAACCCAGTATGTAAGAGGATTAAAAGTGGGATAGAAGGAATATTTGGAGGGAATGCATCTGTGTGTGTGTGTGTGTGTGTGTGTGTGTGTTGGGTTGGGCACAATACTGGAGTAATAGCAGAAAATTAGGCTGACCAGCTAGGCAGCAGGAAGAAAATGAAAGGCCATCTCTCCTTTTCTTAGTGTTCAATGTTTATGCTTAAACCAATGGGAAGCCATTAGGAAACAAACACAAGAATGATGTGCTCAGATTTGTGTTTTTAAGAAATGAAAAATGCACAAGTCCTGTTGCTCCATTATGGCCCCAGGGTCTCTAGAAAGAACTTCAGACTCCTGAGCCTGCATTTCAAGTCCCTTTGCAAACTAGCCCTCCTTGGCCTTTCGTGTTTTCCTTGTTTTGGAGAAAATAGATGGAAAATATTAAAAAATGTAAAACCATTCATCACTCAAGGGTGTTACAAAAGGAGCTGGATCGGGCCACTGGACTATAGCTTGCCAACTTCTGTGCTACATAATCCTCAAAGGTTTCTTTTATTTTTTTGAAACGGGGTCTCACTCTTTCACCCAGGCTAGAGTGCAGTGGTGCAATCTTGGC
The DNA here is from genome assembly GCF_024542745.1 of Macaca thibetana thibetana. Classification (NCBI taxonomy): domain Eukaryota; kingdom Metazoa; phylum Chordata; class Mammalia; order Primates; family Cercopithecidae; genus Macaca; species Macaca thibetana. Next base: position 59,166,515 of record NC_065597.1, on the reverse strand, counting down.
TCGCTGCAACCTCTGTCTTCCAGGTTCAATCTATTCTCCAGCCTCAGCCTCCTGAGTAGCTTGGGATTACAGGTGTGCACTACCACACCCAGCTAATTTTTGTATTTTTAGTAGAGATGGCGTTTTGCCATGTTACCAGGCCGGTCTCAAACTCCTGACCTCAGGTGATCCGCCCACCTCAGCCTCCCAAAGTGCTGGGATTACAGGTGTGAGCCACTGTGCCCAGCCTCAAAGTTCTGACTCCCCATTTTGCCCCGATATATACAAAGCACTCAGATCCTTCAGCTCTGCCTCAGTTTGTATCCTCAAGCCTGTGCATGCTCCTCTGCCATGCACCCCAAACACCAGTCATTCTGGACCATTTACTTTTTCCCTCAGCAGGTCATTCATTTTTGTCTTAGTTATCTATTACTGCGTTACAAATGCCCCAAAGCTTAGTAGCTTAAAACACCAATATTTATTATCTCACTCAGTTTCCAAGCATCAGGAATCCAAGAGTGGTTTAGCTGGGTGGCTGTGGCTCAGGGTTTCACATGAGATTGCAGTTAAGACATCAGCCAGCTGGGGATGTCACTTATCTGAAGGTTCAGCTGAGGACCAAGACTGGAGGCTCTACTCTCATGACAGTTTACTCCATAGCAATGGACTGGGTAGCTTGGCTCCTCACTGGCTGTAGGCAAGAGGCCTCAGTTCCTCACCATGTAGAGCTTTAGGTCTGTTTATGTATTCTCATGATGTGGTAGTTAACTTCCCCTAGAACCAGCAATTCAAGAGAGAGGACAAAGAGGAGGCCAAAATGCCTCTTATGGCCTAATCGTACATGTACCCTTGGTGTCTGCCATATTCCATTTGTTAGAAGCAGGTCACTAAGTTCTCCCCATACTCAAGAGAAGAGGAATTGGGCTCCAACTCTTTTGTGGACATATTTTATAAACATACATACTTAAGAGTGTTGATGCTCATTTGCCTAAGCCAGTGGTTTTCAACTGGGGGCAATTTTGCCCTTTTCCCCTCAACAACACCTGAAGACATTTTTGACTGTTCCAAGTGGAGTAGACTGTGCTACTGGCATCCAGTGACTAACGGCCAGGGGATGTTGCCAAACATCCTACAATGCACAGGGTGGCCCCTTGCCCCCAGCAAAGAATGATCCAGCCCAAAGTATCAATGATACTGATGCTGAGAAGCCCTGGTCTAAGCTGCTAGTAGCTGTGTGACTTTGGGGAAATGAATTACTCTTTCTAAACTTAGTTCCCTCAGTTGTAAAATGAGGATACCATATAATCTACCTGCTAGAAAATAAGATAAAGCATGTAAAGCACTTAGACAGTCATTCAAAGGAGTACCTACTCTGTGCTAGGCTGTGTCTATGCTAGATACAGGGGACTTGGAAATGAACTAGGCAGGCACAGGCGCTGACCTCAGAACATTTTGCATTTGGAGAATTAATCATAGCATCAGTCTGAGTTTTCAGTTTAATTTACCATTCTTAGGTCATTGTTCCATTTGCCTGTGAAAGTCACGAAAACAACAAGTCTGGCCTACCTCAGCGTTTAGCAGCGTGCTTGGTGCTAACAAGATAATCAATGCTGGTTGAATTGAATTTCACCTGCGCATTCCTTAAAATGAATACTTTTTGTGTCATTTTGAGGCTCTCAAGATTGTACAATGTACAGTCTGTTTAGTGACAGCTTTCAATTTTGCTAAAAGGATTTGGGGAAGAGCACTCTATTCAATGTATTCTTCAATTGTGAGATAAGTCCTAATGTGAGAAATGTTATAATTTGAAAAACAAATATGCATAGTAAAATTTAAGAAATATAGTAACACCATTTGATTGTGTCTTAGGCTACTAATTTTGAGCAAAAGAAGCCAGCATTCCAATTCCTCTATTGTTTTCCCACAGATATGGCTTTAGTATCAATGTATTAGTTTTCTATTGCTGCTGCAGCCAATTACTTCCACTTAAGTGGCTCAAACAACACAAATGTATTAACCTGATAGTCATGAAGCTTAGAAGTCCAGTAAAAATCTTACTAGGTTAAAGGCAAGGTGTTGACAGGGCTGCTGTCCCTCTGAAGGCTTTGGGGAATAATGTTTCCTGGCCTTCTCCAGCTGCTAGAGGCCACCAGCATTCTTTGGCTTGTGGACCCATCCTCCTTCCAGCAATGGAAAGTCAAGTTCTTTGCACATTGCATCACCCTGACCTGCCATAATCTCGTCTCCATCTGACTTGCCTCTTCTGTCTCCTTCTACTTTTAAGGATCCTTGTGATTACATCAGACCCATCTGAATAATCTCTGTTTTCAGGTCAGCCTATTAGCAATTTAATTTTACCTGCAACTTTAATTCCCACTTTTCCATGCCACCCAATGTATTCTCAGATTCTAGGGATTCAAACTTGGACATCTTTAAGATGGGGTGGTGGGGAGGACATTGTTCTGCCTACCGTGGCCTGTGATAGCAAAGGAACCACAATATCCCACTAGACTTGTAAGGTAATCCAAAATACATCTTGTAACATAGGAAAGGTTGAAGAAGAGTTATGTTATCCAGCTGGAAGGATGAATTCCAGACACTGCTTTGAAATGGTAAGATCCAGAGATACTGTATTTCCATGCTTCCTGTCACTGGGTGAAGTGAGACTCAATCACTTTCTACATAAGCAAGTGGAACCTGTAAACCTCAGTTTGTCTACTCCACCATTCCAACATAATGTTGCTCAGTGCCATGAAACATGTCTCTTCAAAAGTCTATTATGATGTGACAAGCTGGGTGGTTTATGACACAAATATTGTATTTTACACACTTCATTTGCAGTTAAATTATTGAACATCTGACAACAGAGGCCATGTTCTGCTTCTTAGTGCAAATCAATTAGAGGGTTTTTTTTTTGTTTTTTTTTTTTTTTTGGTTTTTTTTTTTGGTTGTTGCTGTTAAATTAGGGCTTTAACATTTCCAGATGTGAAGAGTGAATTTATTCTACGATGATTAAAAATCATTTTGTAATGAGATTTGAATGAATAGGGAGTTATTGGAAAAGCCAGGCCTAACATTCAGCTTCTGAAAGAACAACCCCAGTGCTCCCATTTTGATGGTATTTTCTGTTGTGCCACTTGGCTGTTTCATAATAAATGAAATTAAAGGTCAGAGGGGAAAGACCAATGAGAATTGAGACCAGGAAGATAAGTCTCCAGAAAGATTGTAATTTTCATTTTCATTCTGAGATAGATCAAGCTTTGCATTTTTAAAACCTTGGCCTGTCCCATCCTCTCAGTGATTAGACTGTTTATTGCCTACAACAGAGGTCATGACGTTGAGGTCCATTCGGGCTAGGCAGTTAATGGGAATGAGAGAAATGGGCTTAGTGTATTAGGGAGGGGTGGGGACTGTGGAAAATTGGAGAGCATATGCCCTGTCTAAATGTGTAGCTGCTACTCAGCTCCAGTGGATTTTTCTGAAAGGGAATGGGAGCCCAGCCTTAGCAAATTTCCCAACTTTTCACAAGAAACCAAAATTTTGGATTTCTATATAAAATCTTCAGATTTCAAAATATAGGCTATTAATACAGAATCAGAAAAATAAAACTACTCGGGTTAAAGAAAACATGTATACAGTCCCAATGTAGCCCAGAGGCCATTCATTTGAGATTGATTTCTAGGCTCCAGTGTTGCCAAACACACTGTACACAAAAGGTCTTCCAATGCTACAAACTTTGAAGGAAGCAATACCATCTGAGGGTGGTACCATGAGGTGTGGTTGGCAGAATAGACTCTTAAACAGTTTATAAACAGAAATGCCTACTTCTGCATCTACTAATGGTTAATGACCTTAGGCAAATTACTTAACATCTCTGTCTCCATATAGGTTTCTTCTTCCTATAAAATGTGAATACTATCTATCTCATAAGGTTATTGTGAAGATGTAAAATCACTTTCTGTTTGATTCCAGTGGCTACTAGATATAGGAAATGCTTGTGGTGTTGTTAAAAGAAATTAAGGCAACTGATATTCAGAGTTGAGATGACTTTGCCCAAGGTCAAATAGTAAATGTGTTTCTGGACATTGCCGGGTTACTGGTGAAAGTGTCAATGACTATCTCATAATTGGTATAAAAGTGGGGAAAAAGTGAGGTTCATGAGTTGGGTGCTAAGATGTTCAAAGCTTATTTCATTAATACTTGATAAATACGCCACACGAATACAGAGAGATGACATGCACTTCTGACTCAGTGGGCTGGCTTATTTTCTCGTCGCTGGAGCTTGGAGCAAGATTAAAAACACAATCATGTCACTTCAATGGCTCCCTACTGCCCTTGGGCTGAATCCTGATTATTTCGTATAGCTTTAGGGTTCTCCATGTCTGGTCTTTCCCTAACGCTTCCTGCCTTACATTATTTGTCCTAACCCTACTGATCTCTCTCCATTCCAGAATGTATCATGTCCTCCATTACTTTTGCAAATTGCATGTTATTCCCTCTGCCTGAAACCCTTTCATTTTAATTGATTGTTTATTGGATCTCAGGAGCATAAGTTGAGCTAATCAAATTTCCTAGCCTATGGTACATCATATATGGTCAATTATTGTCTTGTTTTACTATTCATATATTTTTTCCTCTATATACCTAGTCCCCAGTTCCATTTCCCTTCCTAGGGGAAGGGAAATGTGTTAGACATGCATTTGTAAATATTATAAAATATGCAGATTTACTTTGATGGTGAGTGTTTTTAATGAACATAAATAGCACTGTGTTGGAAGCCCCATTTTGAGGCTTTCTTCATTCAGCATTGTTTGATGATCTATCCAAATTGCTTTCTATGTAATTTGCTTTCTACAAAATTGCTTGTGACTTCCTCGTGCTGTCTGATTTTCTATAATGTGCGTCTATCACATTTTACTTAGCCAATCCTCTAATGATGGACACCTGAGTTGCCTGCAACTTCTTGATGCTACAAAGAAAGCTGATGCCCTAAACTCATCCTTTTATGAGTATGTGAACATTCCCCTAGGATTTATACCTAGGAGAGAGATTAATAGGCAATAAGGCACACACATACTTAAGTTGACCAAGACTCACCAGATAACTTTTCCAAATAGTGTTACCAGTTTACACTCGCACAAGGAAGGAAAGAGAACTTACAGCTCATGCTTCTTGGCATTTACCATCTTTCTAATGTTTGGTCATTCTGACAGGTAGGAAGTAGTACCTTGTTGTTTTAATTTGCATTTCTCTGGTTATTAAAGAGGTTCAGCATCTCTTCATAGGTCATAGAGCCATTTAGGTTTCTCCATAACTGAATCATCTGATGACGATTTTTTTTGCATCTTTCCATTGGGTTTACTCTGTTTTCTTCCTAATTTAGAGGAGTTCTTTGTATATTCTAGACAGATATCCCTTGTTGCTTCTGGATGTTGTAGATGTCAAGTAGGGACTGCCATGTGCAGACCTTCCTTTACTTTGCCTGGCTAATTTCAACTCATTCTTTGGCATCAGCCTAGATATCCTTTCCTCTGTGAAGCATTGGACAAGCTCCCTGGATTCTATTACCCATCTTCGGTATATCCTTACTGGCATCTGTACTTTGCCTGTTATAGTATCTGTCATATCATCTGTTTGAGCCCCACTTTCCCCAGCGTGATTTTGGACTCCCTGAGGCTATCACATCTTGCTCAATGTAACATCTCCAGTTCCTATTTCAGGGCTTAGAATAAAGAATTGGAATAAATATTTCTTGAAACAATGAGAAGTAAACTAATTTATTAAATACTTCTTATGCGCTGGACCTGACATATGTGCATTATAGGGAACAATCTATTCAACCAGCCCAAGGAGTATGCAAGACAGGAGCTGTTATCCGTATTTTACAGATGAGAAAACAGAGATGAAGTGTGGAATGTGCAGAAGGAGGGATAGGTGACCACAAACAAAAGCTGGTTCCCTCACTCATTCTACATATAAACCCCATAGCCCAAGCTACCAAATTAGAGTTTTAAGAGTTCTTGCTGAAAGACATGGAATCAACCAAATGCTCATCAGTGATAGACTAGATAAAGAAAATGTGGTACATATACACCATGGAATACTATGCAGCCATAAAAAGGAGTGAGATCACGTCCCTTGCAGGAACATGGATGAAGCTGGAAGCCATTATCCTCAGCATACTAATGGAGGAACAGAAAACCAAACACTGCATGTTCTCACTTAAAAGTATGAGCTGAACAGTGAGAACACGTGGACACAGGGAGGGGAGCAACGTACACTGGGGCCTTTTGCAGTGGGGAGGTGGGAGAGGGGCGGCATTAGGAAAAAGAGCTAAAGGATGCTGGGCTTAATACCTAGGTGACAGGTTGATAGGTGCAACAAACCACCATGGCACATGTTTACCTAGGTAACAAACCTACACGTCCTGCACATGCATGCACCCTGGAACTTAAAAAAATTACATTTAATTTTTTTTAAAGTTCTTGCCAAAAGCATAATCAGCATAATCATTTATTTGCCCTCAAATGTTTCTTTTATTCTTAACATGGCTACAGGAATCTGATGTTCTCTGCTCCTGCCTCTCCAGCCTCATCTCCCCCACCTCCTTCTCTTTCTGAGTTTCAGGAGCACCAATTTTCCTACAGTTCCTCAAATGCTCCTGCCTCTCTTCAGAGGAATACTTCTCAGCCTTCAATGCAAATATCAATCACCTAGGGATCTTGTTACAAATTGAGATTCTTCATTAGAAAAAGGCAAAGCAAAACCACAATGAGATGCCATCTCACACTAGTCAGAAAAGCTATTATTAAAAAGTGAAAAAACAGCAAATGGTGGCGAGGCTACAGAGAAAAGGGAATGCTTGTACACTGTTGGTGGGAACGTAAGTTAATTCAGCCACCATGGAAAGCAGTTTGAAGATTGCTCAAAGAACTTAAAATAGAACTACCATTTGACCCAGCAATCCCATTACTAGTTATATACTCAAAGGAATATAAATCGTTCTACAGAAAAGACACATGCATTTCCATGTTCATAGCAGCACTATTCATAATAGCAAAGACGTAGAATCTACGTAGGTGCCCTTCAATGGGGGATTGGATAAAGAAAATATGGTACATATACACCATGGAATACTACATAGTATATGGTACATATACACCATGGACATATACACCATATATGTACATATACACCATGGTATACATATATACCATGTACATATACACCATAGTGTATGGTACATATACACCATGGAATACTACACAGTCATAAAGAAGAATGAAATATCTTTTGCAGCAACATGGATATAGCTGGAGCACATTATCCTAAGCCAATTAATGCAAGGACAGAAAACCAAACACTACATGTTCTCACTTACAAGTGGGAGCTAAAAATTGGGTACACATGGACATAAAGATGGCAACAGTAGACACTGGGAACTACTAGAGAGGGGAGAGGAGGGCAAGGGTTGAAAAACTTAGGTACTGTGGTCACTACCTGGGTGATGAAATCATTTATACCACAAATCTCAGAATCATCCAATATATTCCTATATAACAAACCTGCACATGTTCTCTCTGAATCTAAAATAAAATTGAAAGTATTTTTTAAAAATTTTAAGATTTTAGGCCAGGTGTGGTGGCTCATGCCTGTAATCCCAGCACTTTGGGAGGCCCAGGCGGGCAGATCACCTGAGGTCCGGAGTTTGAGACCAGCCTGGACAACATGGTCAAACCCCGTCTCTACTAAAAATACAAAAATTAGCTGGGCATGGTGACACACACCTATCATCCCAGCTACTCGGGAGTCTAAGGCAGGAGAATCGCTTGAACCTGGGAGGTGGAGGCTGCAGTGAGCCAGGATTGCACCACTGCAGTCCAGCCTGGGTGACACAGTGAGACTCCACAAAAAAAAAAAAAAATTAGATAAACCTGCAAAAAAAAAAAAAAAACATATTACATCTGAGACAGGGCTTGAGCATCTGGCACTTGTAACAAGTTCCCAGACATTGCTGATGCTGCTGGTCTGCAGATCCCCCTGGGCACCCAGGGTTTAGAACACTCCTCCCTCAACCCTCCCCTCCCCACTAACTGCTCATGCTTCTGAGCTCAGCTTAAATATCACTATATCAAGGAACTCTTCCCTAACCCAGAGTGGACTAGAAATGGGTCCTCATTTCACTTCCTCCTTGCTTTTTGAAGCTCCTAACACCATCATATCCATGAGTCACTGGATGAATTCTTGAATATCTATCTGTGTCCCCAACTAAAATATAAGGTCCATGAAGGAAAGAGCTTCAGTCAGATTTGCCAGTGTAATCCCTGTACCTGACCCTGATGTGTCCATAGAGGAACTCAGTATGTGTTGAATGAAAGGAGGACTGAATGGGGATGACTGTCCGAACATATTTGATTTAGAGACCCCATGTGATATGGTTTGGCTGTGTCCCCACCCAAACCTCATCTTGAGTTGTACTCCCATAATTCCCACGTGTTGTGGGAGGGACCCAGTGGGAGATGATTGAATCATGGGGGCAGTTTCCCCCATACTGTTCTTGTGGTAGTGAATAAGTCTCAGGAGAGCTGATGGTTTTATAAGGGGTTTCCTCTTTTGCTTGGCTCTCATTTTTCTCTCTTGCTGCTGCCATGTAAAACGTGCCTTTCGCCTTCCACCATGATTGTTAGGCCTCCCCAGCCATGTGGAACTGTGAGTCCATTAAACCTCTTTTTCTTTATAAATTGCCCAGTATGTTTTTATCAATAGCATGAAAACAGACTAATACGCCCAGGACAATGGACTTTTAACCTCTTTGGTGCCACAGATCCCTTTGAGAATTTGAGGGAAGCTATCCCCAGAAAATCTTGCCCCGGAACATTGGAACCTATAAACAAAATGTTACCTAACCATTTCAGGAGGTGAAGAATCGCTGCCTTCTGTAACTATAATTATAATGCATCTCCTCCTTCCACAAGCACCAGGAACTCACGAGGTCTTCCCTTCCTCCTTTTCATTTCAGTGTCATCTGTTGTCAGTTGCAAGGGGGCAGGGACTCTTAGTAGTTAGCAGCAATTTCACCTCTAACTCACTCGCTGCACAGGCAGCGGCAAAGAGCAGGTAAATGTGGCCTGAACGAGGCAGGGGTGTATGTGTTGATGGGAAGGGACTCAGCCCTGCAAAATGAACAAACCAACCAGCTATCCCTAAATGAATCAAGACTTGACATGAGCTAGCCCATGAAACTGGTCTGATCTTTAATTCAGAGGCTCTGGCAAAAGAATCCGATCACAAAACATGTCAGAAACGTACCTCTCTCACCATCATTTCTGCGTCCCTATGTCTCGAGACAGACATGTCTCGTTTTACAGACTTCTGTGAACTGTAGTGACAGAGGCACCTGCTTTCACACCCTGCTCAACAAATGTTATTGCTTTTCAGATCTATGGGCAAGAGAGTTAACTGTCCTGTACCTCAGCTTCCTCAGCTGTGAAATGGGTCCCAGGAGAGTATCCACTGTAGCCTGTGCATATATTTTCAGTCTTGAAATAGCAACTTCCATTTTCATTGTTCTTGATTTTTAAACGAAATTTTCTCCACCCCCATTTTACAAGCCCACCTATAAAAAAGCCAGCTTAGAGGGGCTTGATTTGCCCTTTTAGACTGATTATCTAATCGTCCCGCTCATTTCTCTCCTCTCAGGCTTCTGGGGATATAGTACATTAAAGTCTGTTATTGGCACAGCTATTTATTTGGAACCAGGGACATTTTATTCTTTCCCAACTTGTACAAACCTGGACTTGGCTTCCATCACAGCCAGACCTAGAAATTATAATGCATTACCAGGTGGGTATTCATTTCCTGGTATTATTCTAAGAGACTTCCGGGGCTCAAGAGATTTTAAGCAGTGAATTTGAGGAAGACACCCTGTAGGTTGCAGTAAAAGCCTATGTAGGTAATACTTAAGGGTTTTTTTTTTTAAGCCTTTATATTCTTTTAGAGGTTCAATTATTTACCGTGCTAGCTTCAGGTGGAGAGTAATTTGAATATCACCCTCTGTGAGGGAAGGGTGGAGGAGAGGAAGGTAGCTGTTTGCAAATCACACAAGCCAGCCTTGGCTTTGGTAAATGCCACCAAGATGCAGAAATGTAGGCTTGCATTGTATTCCCTGTTATAGTTATTAATTGTTTTCAAAAATTTACACAGATAATACATCCCTGTTGTTAGAGGTGATATGCAGAATTCAAAGCCAGATTGGTAGGGGGTCTAAGCCTTAGGCTGGAGTTGGAATCTGGAGACCACTGGGAAGCCAAGGTATTAACCGTTTATTTGCTAGACCATGGTGATGCCTGGAGTACGCGGTTGAGCCTAGGGAAGGGCCTAGAATAATCAGAATAGTGGGGGACAGTCTTTACCAGCTGGTATGAAAATGCTTTAGTATTCTGACAGTGACTAGAGCCCCAAGGTTGCCTAACTGTAGGCTATCAGCTGTATTAGCTGCACCCTTTCAACAGTAAGAGTATAATGATGAAGCTTACCAGGTATAGCTCTAAGTGCTTTACATGATGAACTCATCTAATTGCCTCAGTAATTTTCTCAGTTGACAGATGAGGAAACCGTGGCACAGAGAGGTTCATTAGCTTGCAGAGCTAACCAGTGCTGAAGGAGAGAATTGAATCCAAGTAGGCTGACCTTAGAACCTTCATTCTCAATACCATGAACTAAGCTAAGCTAAGTCTGTTACTCTGTACTTTTGAATTGTGGGTTATTTTTTGCATTTTACTTACTATCATATCACTGCTGTTCTTCCATGACAGTACCCATAGATCTGACTTATTCCTCTAAATGACTACATCAGTTATCTCAAATATTTATCCTATTTTATTAACGCTTGTTGCTTTTAATTTATTCTAAATATTTGTTGAGAATGTCTCCATTCTCTGTCTCTGTCTCCATCTCTCTCTGTCCCCATCTCTGTCCCTCTCTCTCTCTCTCTCTCTCTGAGTCTGCCCCTGCTCCCTCTTGCTTTTCCTTTCCTTTTCTCTCCTTGGAAGGGGACACCATAAACAATGCTACAAGACGCATACATGTCCTTGTACAAATAAACCTCTGTATAGCTTTTATTTCTCCTATACATGCTTCAAAAAAGGGAATTGCTGGCTTAATGATAAGAATCTTTTGAATGTTAATACATATTGCATTAATTATGTTGCAAAATAAGTTTGCAGTTTCAGCCATTTGTTGCCGTGATGGCCATTTCTCCACATCTATCAGGTTCCAGCCCAAACTGAGGTCCGAGGGGAGTTGGTGGACAGGTGGTGGGTAGTGGAAAGAACACTCGAGTTGGGGGGAGCTTTAGGCAGGTGAGAGATGGCTTTATTATGCGCCCCCCTCTCCCAGTGTTAGTGAGGTATTTATATACCTCATGAACAAAAGTGACTCAGAGGCAGGTGACGAGCTCTCCCATAACATGGCTGCATAGCTGTGATTATGTAATGCACGGGATTGTGAGCCTGCACTCCAATCCCACTGTGCCATGCTGTGCCGGATGTTTACCTTGGCCTACTCTTGACTACAGCATGGCCATTTCCCTTACAACATCCTCACCAACACTGGAGGTTATTAATTTTTTAAACATTTTGCCACACTAATGGGGGAAAAATGGTGCCATATAGGTGCCTTAATTTCTATTTTTCCACTGATCAGTGGATTGAGGTAAGTGTTTTCATGGCTTCCCGTTAATGTATTACTGGGTCATATATTTTCTCCAATTTTAAGCTGGGTTATCTTCTTCCTTCAGTTTGTAGGAACCATTTAGTTATTAGGAATATTAACAGTTTGAGCACCATATGTCCTGCAGATGTTCCATCCCAGTCTGTCATTGTCTTTTGTTTTTATTTGGTCTTTGGTCAAACAGATTTTTTTTTTTTTTTTTTTTTTTTTTTGAGACCGAGTTTTGCTCTTGTTACAGAGGCTAGAGTGCAATGACAGGATCTTGGCTCACCGCAACCTCCACCTCCCTGGTTCAAGCGATTTTCCTGCCTCAGCCTCCCGAGTAGCTGGGATTACAGGCGCCTGCCACCACACACAGTTAATTTTGTATTTTTAATGGAGACAGGGTTTCTCCATGTGGGTCAGGCTGGTCTCGAACTCCCGACCTCAGGTGGTCCACCCGTCTCGGCCTCCCAAAGTGCTGGGATTACAGGCATGAGCCACCATGCCTGGCCAGTCAAACAGATCTTAAAATACATTGTAATCAGTTTTTCTTTCCTTCTTTCTCTCTCTTTCTCTCTTTCTCTTTCTCTCTCTCTTTTTTCTTTCTTTCTTCTTTCCTTTCTCCTTTCTTTTCTTTCTTTCCTTTTATTTTCTTTCTCTTCCTTCCTACTTCTTTTTTCTTTTTCTTTTTTTGTTTCCTTCTGTCTTTTTTTTTTTTTTTTTTTTTTTTTTTTTGAGACAGGGTGTCACTCTGTCAGCCAGCCTGGAATGTAGTGGCATGATCCTGGCTCACTGCAGCCTTGACCTCCCAGGCTCAGGTGATCCTCTCACCTCAGCCTCCCAAGTAGCTGGGACTATAGGTGTGCCCCACCACACCTGGCTAATTTTTGTATTTTTAATAGAGATGGGGTTTCACCATTTTGGCCAGGCTGGTCTCAAACTCCTGGACTCAAGTTATCGGCCTGTCTCAGCCTAGCAAAATTACAGGCGTGAGCCACCATGCCCAACCTGTTTGTAATTTGTTTGTGAACCATTTATTTCATAGCTTCTGGACTTTATGTCTAGGTTAGGAAGGTCTTCCCCCATCCTGGTCCTTTAAGATCTGTTCAACCAAAGACCATATAAAAATAACTCTTTATGTATATAGCATCTTATTTTATTTCCTATTTCTTGTATACATTTACATATTTGATCTATTCAGAATTGATTTTTGTATCTGATTGATGTACAAATCCATGTTTTCCTCCCAGTGGAGAGCCAAATGGACCAATTCTGTTGACTAATTAAACCATAGCCTTCCCCATGGGTGGAGATACTACAGCTGGCTGTGAGTACAGAATAATAGAACTGAGTTCCTTCTAAGAAAGTCAGAGTCACAGCATGACAAAGGCTTCCTGATTCACTCTTCCCTCTTTGACCACATGGGTCTCTTGGGAAGACACTTTTTACAGCCACCTCCTCCTCTTAAAAAAAAAAAAAAAAAAAAAAAAAAAGCAGGCAGTGTCCAAACAGAGAACTAAAGAAAAGGAGGCAGCGTCAGCTCAACAAAAAGGATGCGCTATCCACCCCCCGAAATACGCACAGTTTGGTCCAGATCATGAAGGCTGGGCCCTTGAGCTGGCCTCTGCTAAGGAGAAAGCCCGAAAATCAAATCACATCCTGGATCGCACACCAACCTGGTGAAGGGCAGCAACATCCCCGCAGAGCTTGATTTATGCCGTCAGTTCCTGAATGCTGTTTGAAATATGCATTGACAGCTAAAAACTCACACGCAAATAAGCTGGCAGCGTCCTCTGCTTTACGTGGGAACTAATATAAGCAAAAACTTTGGTGACTTACTTCTAGACACATCTCAGCATGCAAATATGTGTATAAAAGTTTAGCCAAAGGCTAAAAGTGCTTGGTATATGCCAACTGAACTAGAAAGCTGGAAAACTAGTCTAGCCACTTCTTTTCCTCTTTTATTTCTTGCCTTCTCTTTTCTCCTTCCTTGCTTCCTCCCTCCATCCCTTTCTTCTTTTCTTCCTCCCTGCGTTTTTCCCATCCTCTGTCTGCTTCCTCTTCTCCTTCTCCATCTCTCTCCATTTGTGAGATGATACCAAGATGATCCCACAGAGGGACTCATCTCCAAGGCAGAATGTCCGCATCCTGGCCTGTGTTTGATCAACGCTTGAAGTGGCTGTAAATACTCTCGCTTCTCATTTAAATTTGTATCGATCTCCCAAATGGGAAACAGGCAACCAAAATAAATTATATAAATAGAGTTAATCAGGATGGAGCTAGTGCACAAGAGGAATCTGGTGCTGGCACGACGGATTTTGCTGATGTGGAAAAGCTGCCAGATGAAATATGTATGCTTTGGAGAGAGGAAAATAAACAAAAGCCGGTCCCTGAGAAGTCAGAATTACTGAGAAGTGAACCAGGGTCTCCTTCAGCAGAATTGTTCTGGCAAGACCCAGAGGTGGGAACACATGGTTCATTAACAGCTGCCTCCTTCTTAGAAACAGGTTGCAGAAATCCTATATGGGTAAGGGAAGATCTGCTTATAATAGGCACAGAAGCTCTTTTTCAAATCAACCAATTTCAAGCTAAATAATGCATGACTCAAGGAAAAAAAAACAGTAGGAAGCTCAAGTGGTATTAGTCTTTTTGATTTGTGCCTTGTAGCAGACACCTAAAGTTTTTCTTTGTTTTTTTTTTTGTCTGTTTTGTTTTGTTTTGTTTTGTTTTGTTTGTGTGTGTGTGTGTGTATGTGTTTTCTGAGATGGAATCTTGCTTTTGTTGCCCAGGCTGGAGTGCAATAGCGTGACCTCAGCTCACTACAACTGCCTCCTGGTTCGAGCCTCCTGGTTCTCCTCCCGGAGCCTCCCAAGTAACTGGGATTACAGGCACCTGCCACCAGGCCTGACTAATTTTTTGTATTTTTAGTAGAGAGGGGGTTTCACCATGTTGGCCAGGCTAGTCTCAAACCCCTGACCTCAGATGATCCACCCACCTCGGCCTCCCAAAGTACTGGGATTACAGGTGTGAGCCACTGCTCCCCGGCTTACCTGTAGCTTTTGTCTGATTTCTTCTGATTGTGACTTAAGGAACCATGAGAAGAGAGATGGACGTGTGGTACAGGTTGAGCCGACTTTCATTCCCTGCCTCCCAGAAATTGGTTCAGGGATGGATTGAATCTAGTCCATGGAGATGTTTTGTTTTGGCAACACTGTTTTTGTTTGTTTGCTTAGGTGATTTGGCAGGCGATTGGGATATTTTACATACAATCATGGATTTCTGGCTTCTCTTTAAAAATCAGATGATCAGATAGCGCTGGGCTGAGCCTCCCATGTGGCAACAGTGAGCTGCAATTGAACAGCGGCTCTTCCCTTCAGAAGGATGTGAGCTTTCCAGCTTGTCACATTCCCCTCCCAGCTCTTACTGTTCTCTTTCTTCATTCCTACATATATTTGAGTTTCTAACCTAGGCTAAGATAGCAGTTTTCTAATTTCATTTCACACCATATAATAATAATAATGAAGACCTCAGACACTGTTTGGTCCAGAAAAAATTTCAAAAAATATATATATTTTTTTTTTGAGATGGAGTCTCAAAAAATATATGTATATATATTTTGAGACAGAGTCTCAAAAAATTTTATGTATATATAAATATATGTATATTTGGGTTTTTTTTTTTTTTTTTTTCTTCGAGACGGAGTCTTGCTCTGTCACCCAGGCTGGAGTGCAATGGCGCAATCTCGGCTTACTGCAACCTCTGCCTTGCAGGTTCAAGCAATTCTTCTCCCTCAGCCTCCCCAAGTAGCTGAGACCACAGGCACGCACCACCACACCTGGCTAATTTTTGTATTTTTTAGTAGAGACGGGGTTTTTCCATGTTGGCAAGGCTGGTCTCAAACTCCTGACCTCAGGTGATCCGCCTGCCTCGGCCTGCCAAAGTGCTGGGATTACAGGCATGAGCTACCACCCCTGGCCCAGAAGAGTTCTTTATAGATGGGGAAAGTAGGGTCCTGATAAGGGAAGTTGCCTAAAGTCATACAGCAATTTGGTAGAATAAATTGGAAAAGAACCCAATATGTATTTATATTAACTTTTAGGAGCTGACAACACTTCTTCCGTTTCCTGCCAGGGGGAAGGGCTAGTTCCCAAGGAAGGCTGCAAAGGTAATATTCTACGATGTAACCCACTGAAGGTGATAATGTTGGGCAATGCAGGTCTTATAGGTGATAGATATTTTTAGACAGCAAGACTGAGTGCTCTCTCTCAAATTGCTTTTCACAAGTGGATGCCAACTTCTCTTATGACCAGGGTTGAAGGCTGGCTATAAAAAACCATTTTTTGCCTGATTATTAAAAAGGATACACCAACCTCCCCCAGCCTTTCTGAAGTGTATGTAATTTATAAGCTTACAAATGGGGGAAGAAACTGACTTTATTTATTCATTGGTTTATCTCTACTGCATTTTCTGTGTGCCATGTACTATGCCAACTTTCAGAGACACAAAGATTGGTCGCTGAAGCTCTTCATTGAGCCACAAGTTATAATGGTGACACAAAGGAAAGATGACTTCACCAAGGAGGTATCCCCTCTTGGGTAGAGGTCATGAGTCAGCAGCTAGCACCTAAGAGCTCAGGCCCACTTTGGAAGGCCTTTAACATTTTAAAAGTTACAGTGAAGTATACCACATTTAAAAAATATTTCAGATAAAGTTTCAGATTTCCAGCTTCCCCTGAAAAGTAGTAGATATGAAAACACTGAACCCACATCCCTTCGTGGCAACCATTGGATGTTGCTGGGTGGTATAGCTGCCCCTCATAGACAGGGTATGTGCTCACCAGTTTGTCCCACTCCTCACCACTCCCTATCGCTTTCCTCATGGCTCTGATTGTAAAGTGATGCAACCTGCCTCTCTCCTCTAGGGCTCTGAATCTGATCTAGCATTTCAAAGAATGCAAGATGGTCATAGGGAGGAGGTGGAGGAAAATGTGTGGGCAGAGGCACCGAGGTGGGAACTGTGGAATATATTCAGAGAACTGCAAGTAGCTTCCTGTGGCAGGCAGATGCTTACAAAGTGGGACAGAAGGTAGGTGGATATAAAACTGGCCAGATTGTACAGGGAAGGTCCTATGAATCAGGAAGAGGACTTTGTCCTGAATCTTGGGGGCAAGGAGGAGCCTTGGGATTCTTAGCAGGGGACAGTTGTGGTGACATTTGTGTTTCTTTCCTTCTTTTTTTTTTTTTTTTTTTTTTTTTTTTTTTTTTTTTGAGACGGAGTCTCACTCTGTTGCCCAGGCTGGAGTGCAGCAGCACAATCTCTGCCGACGGCAACCTCTACCTCCCTGCTTCAAGTGATTCTCCTGCCTCAACCTCCCGAGTAACTGGGACTACAGGCACATGCCATCATGCCCGGCTGATTTTTATCTTTTTAGTAGAGACAGGATTTCACCTTGTTAGCCAGGCTGGTCTGAAACTCCTGGCCTCAAATGATCCACCCGGCTCAGCCTCCCAATGTGCTTGGATTACAGGTGTGAGCCACTGACATTTATGTTTTGGAAAGACCACTGTGCAACCATGGAGAAAATAAAACTGGCAGAGGCAGTGAAAGAGGCTGGGAAGCTACTAGAACAGCTGTGTTGTACAAGTCCAGGGTACAGATAAGGGATCCAGTAATCTTTAATTTATACTCAGTGTAGCCACTTGGCAAATGTTTGTTAATGATTTGGGGATGAGGGATAAAGTCTCAAGGATCCCTTAAACCTTGAGTCAACCAAGAGTCACCCAAATGGCCCCCTAGATTTCCTGTGGCCAAAGTTAGGCACATGATCACAGGGAGGGCCAAACTGAGTACTTTCTGTAAAGTGCTTTTTGACAAAGTACATAGGAATTTAGACTTTCTTAGTAGTAATCACATTATAATGCCCCAGGTGCCCCCAGGGTGTACTCAGAGAATTAATGGGCCTCCCAGTCTTATTTACTTCTTAGGGTCCCAGGGTCTCCTGCCATAAATGAGCATGCCTAGTGCACTGAATGAAGCCCTGGAGGACTAGAAGAGTGATTATTTCTCTCAAAGGTGAGCTGGAGGTGAATACCTGCCCCTGGAGGACGTCTTTGGCCCATTGATTGGGAATTACTATGGTGACCAAGGCAGAAGATGCTTCCAATGCAAAGAACATTATTCCAAGCAAACGAGGGAACCCAGCAATTACTTCCACTCAAAAGTTGGTAATGAATAGGCACGTTCTTTATTCATTCATTAAATGTAGGCAAACAAGCAACCAAAGAGGAAGCTGTCTGGCCATACTTTTAATGAATCCGTCCCATTTCTGAGTGAAATGTGGGCTGTGCAGATGAAATGCTGAACTTGGGAGATATATTACCCACTCAGGAAGCCATCCTTCCTGCCTTAATTAAAGAAAATCAACAACTCTCGCTTGCAGTGGATGATGATGGAAATCAAAGTGGGAGACTTAAATACAGACTTGCCTGGAAGGCTGGACTGGGCTGGGCTGGGCTGGGCTGGATTTGATTCACAGTAGCCTGGAAACCTCATGAGTCTATCTGAAATATTATTCCTTGGGTGTCCAGAAACTCTATGATACCAACGACCACCAAGACATTTCAGGGAATTGAAGTCATTACAGGACATCAAATTCCTTTTGATGAAACTTTGGTGATTCATTCACTAAGATTTTTTAATTTGTTCATATGCTTACTCATTCATCTACTCTGTAAGCATGTATTGAGTGCCTACTATATGCAAGGACTATGCCATGGATATTAAATGCTAAGTAAAAATAAAGATGGTCTCAGTTCTATTACTCTTAAATTATACTAGAAGAGATGTTTATTAAGTAGATAATCACACACACATATTTATATATAATTATAACTTGTGATAAGAACTTAGAGGGAAAAATAAAAGATGTCATGCAAACATGTAACAAGGAGCTCTGAACTAGCCTTAGAAGATTAAGCTAGATATAACTGAGGCATTGACTCTTTGGAGTTCTAAGGAAGTGAGGCATTAACTGGGTGAGGAAAAGGAGGAAGGGAAGAAGGTAGCACAAGGCAGAGAGGGGAATCAGCATGTGCCAATATCCAAAAATGGAGCAGAGCCCTGCAGCCCAAGAAAAATGCCCCTTGGGTAGGTTTTTATCTCACTTTCATATACCAAGTAATGGGACTCTCTCAATAATTAAATCAGGAGACACCTGTGGGCTGAAAACTGTCATGATGACATTAGCCTTGGTGTGAGTGTGTTGGTTTAGATGCTGAGTAGACTGATGAGCACTCTAACTTCATCCTATTAACCTTTCAAAAGAAGAATTGAGCTTTTCACTGGAAACCCTTTCATGCTGAAGGAACATGATCTCTCAGTCTACTGTCATTTCAGCACCTCCTGTCAGGTAGACTGCCTCTACCTTCACTGTATCCACAAGGAAACTGAGGCACAGGGAGTTAAGTGACCCACCCAAGTCACAGAGCTTACAAGCAGCAGGGCCATGTTTTAATCACATGGTCAGTCTCCAGAGTCTATATCCTCGTTGTTGCCACACTCATCGAGGGAATAGGCTGGAGAGCTCACTTGTTTCTGCGAACTGAGCTGTGTGACCTGGGGTGAGTCACTTAGCCTCACTGTGACTGTTTCCTTATCTAAAAATTGGCTGTGATAATAGGCCTACTTAGATCAGAGGACTATTATAAGGAACAGACATATGGAAGGCTCTTGGAACATTGTCTGTCCTAGAGGAGGGGTAACATGTGCTTACTATTGTGAGTACTTAAGGAATGCCTCTCATTCCCATTTCAGGGGAAGAGGCAAGAAAGACAGTTTGTGTGTTTGACACCAAGGTAGGTAGATGAGTGTGTGTGTGTGTGTGTGTATGTGTGTGTGTGCACGCTCTACATTAGGCACAACTGACAGATAAACACTCATGAGAAAAATGTAAAAGCTGTGTAACTCAAGTCATTGCCCTTGGTTGTGTCTAATGCAGGGGTCTGTGAGAAACTACAAAGCAGTGTGGCTGGAGCCCAGAAGACTCAAATTACTATTACAGGACTGACAGGTGTATAAGCCTTCTGTGCAGTAACAGACTAAAACACTGAGACAGCAGGGTTTGCAGCAGAGAAAGTGTTTGATGATCATAGGGCAACCAGGCAAGGAGACAGGGACCTTCCAATTCACTTCCCTGAGGAGTTTTGGGCTGGGGCTTTTAAGGGGACCATCGGGCAAGGGGCTGGAAAATTGGAGTTGTTGATTAGTGGGGGTAAAAGGGATGTAACCATCAAGATATGGAAACTGCATTCTTTGGTGAGTTTGCTTGTTGTGAAGTTCTTCAGAGCAGCTGATGTCAGTAGTTTCACTGGTGTGTCAGACCTGAAAGAATATCTCAAATGAAAAACATAACACTTCACAATGAATGATTTGTTATTTATAGAGCACTTAAGGGGAGCTATTAAGTTGGTGCAAAAGTAATCGCAGTTTTCACCTTTTTGTTGTTGTTGTTGTTGGTTTTGAGACAGAGTCTTTTTCTGTTGCCCAGGCTGGAGTGCAGTGGTACAATCTTGGCTCACTGCAAACTCCACCTCCCAGGCTCAAGTGATTCTTTTGCCTCAGCCTCCCAAGTAACTGGGACTACAGGTGCATGCCACAATGCCTGGCTCATTTTTGTATTTTTAGTAGAGATGGGGTTTTGCCATATTGGACAGGCTGGTCTCGAACTCCCAACCTCAAGTGATCCACCTGCCTCGGCCTCCCAAAGTGCTGGGATTACAGGCATGAGCCACTGCACCTGGCCTTGCTATTACTTTTAATGGCAAAACCGAGATTACTTTTGCACCAACCATATATAATCTTGTCACAGGGTCTATGTCATTCTGAGGCAATGGGCACCAAACAGCTGTGAGGAAGCATATCAGAGAGCAAGCTCCCTAATGATTAATGCTGCATGTGCTGCAAATTCCCTCCTTTCTTCCCTAATTAATTGTATAAACTTTAGAAGGGCAGTTTCAATGTTTCAGTAGGATTCTGCTGGCGGCATCTGGGTAGCAGCTTGGGACTGTGTCTTCGGTAAGAATGGGTGTTCCTGAAAGATGATGATCCTTAACTCTTCATCTCTTCAGCAGCCCCACTCACTTTTCAGGCTTAGTGAATCCTGGTGTGCTGAGTTATAGACTTTATATACAAACTGAGTATTTGTTTACAGACATTATATACAAATTGAGTATAGACTTCTTCCCACTGCCATGCTTATGGTTCTTTCTGCTCAGAAAACCCCCTTTTTCTCTTGCTTCCTCTCTCATCCACAGACATCAGGCAACCTGCTCAATTTCCAAGGTTTGGTTTATGCATCAGGCCCTTAAAAAGTATCTCCTGGACTCATCTTCCACCCCCATCCTCATAAAGTCAGCCATTTCCTTCTTTATTCCTGACTGAAATGTATGCACCGCTCTGTCTTGCCACCTGTAATTCCGTATTGTCTTATTAAATGTATAAATCTGTCTCCCCAATTTATTTATTTATTTTTTCTTTTGAGATGGAGGTTTGCTCTTGTCACCCAGGCTAGAGCACAGTGGTGTGATCTCGGTTCACTGCAACCTCTGCCTCCCGGGTTCAAGTGATTCTCCTGCCTCAGCCTCCCAAATAGCTGGGATTACAGGTGCCCATCACCACGCCCAGCTAATTTTTAGGAAAACTCTACATAGCAGAGCCATGTGTGTCTCTTGGGTGCTCACCATCCAGCACAATGCTCAACATGCAGTTGGTACTTAATAAATGTTCGTTAAACTGATGAACAAATGAAAAAAATGTGCAACTCTATTTTGCCATCCCTCAAATAGGAAAGAAATAAACTACTAAAAATAATTGTTTGGAAATGAGATGCATAGTGTCTTCAAAAGTTTGTTCATGGAATGCAATTCTGATACAGGCAACCAACCTATTGGATGGATCTTGAGAGAAATACACTGAAAAAAGACAATCTCAAAAGGTCACATACTGTGCAATTCCATTCATAGAACATTATTGAAATGGCAACATTATGGATATGGGGAATGGTTTACTGGTTACCAGGGGTTAGGGGGTAGCACAGAGGTAGCAGTGGATATAAAACTAGCAGGAAAGATCCTTGCAGTGACACTCTTCCATACCTTGACTGTGATGATCAGTGAGTCTACATATGGCCAAACTGGTGAGATCTGACTGAGGTTAGATTCTGTCAACATCAATTTCCTCATTGCGATATTGTACTATAGGTATGCAAGATGTTACCATTGTGAGAAACCGAGTGAAGGGCATATGACAGATCTCTGTATTATTTTTTGCAGCTGCATGTGAATCTATAATTATCTGAAAATAAAGAGAAACCACGCACATACACGCACACAATGAGATCCCACTACACACCCACCCGAATGCTAAAATTAAAAAGACTGACAACATCAAGTGCTGGCAAGGATATGGAGCAAGTAGAATGCTTATGCACTGCTGCTGGGAATATACATTGGTACAAACCCTTTGGAAAAATGTCTGACAGCTTCCACCAAGGCCAAAACTGTACACATCTTATGATCCATTTCCATTCCCAGGGACACAATCCAACAGAAAAACGTGATTACCAAAAGACATGTATTAGATCTTCTGTGGCAATGCGTTTCATGATAGCTCCAAACTTAAAGGTGCCAAATGCCCATCATCTGTGGAATGGAGAGATCAGTTGTGGAATGGATAGATCAGTTGTGGAATAGATAAATCAGTTGTGGCATATTTCCATTGTCTTGGTCAGTTTGGCATGCCATACCAAATATCATAGGCTCGGTGATCTTTCCTTTTCCTTTTCCTTTTCTTTTCTTTTTTTTTTTTTCTTTTCTTTTTTCAGGGTCTCACTCTGTTGCCCAGGCTGGAATGCAGTGGTGTGATCTAGTTCACTGCAGCTTCAAACTTCCAGGTTCAAGTGATTCTCTTGCCTCAGCCCCCGGGAATAGCTGGGATTACAGACAAGTGCCACCATGCCTGGCTAATCTTTGTATTTTCACTATGTTTGCCAGGCTGGTCTTGAAATCCTGGCCTCAAGTTATACTCCTGCCTCAGCCTCCCAAAGTGGTGGGATTCCAGGCGTGAACCTCTGCACCCAGCCTGGGTGGTTTCAGTAACCAACATTTATTTCTCAAAGTTCTGAAGGCTGGGAAGTCCAAGATTAAGGTGCCAGCGGATTTGTTGTCTGGTGAGGGCCCTCTTCCTGGTTTACTGGTTTGCAGACAGCTGTCTTCTCGTATGGCCACATGGCCTTTACTTGGTGCATATACAAGCAGAGACAGAGAAAAAGAGATTGATCTCATGTCTCTTCCTCATTTCATAAGGGCATTAATCCCATCATAAGAGCCTCACCCTCATGACTTTTTCAAACCTGAATTGCCTCTCAAAGGCGCCTCTTCCAAATACCATCACATTGCTAATTAGGGATTCAACTTATGAGTTCTGGGGGAAAACAAACATTCAGTCCATGGCACCCATGATGGAACACCATGCAGCAATGAGAATGAACAAGCTGAAATTACAGGCATCAGTACAGATGCAGTTCAGAATTCTGATGCTGAATGGAAGAATATGGTCACAAAAGAAGATACCCTGTATAATCCCAAAAGCCAAACTAGTGTGTGCTGTTAGAAGTCAGGACAGTGGTTATATTTGGAGGATAATGATTGGAAAGGGGCGGGTGCAGGATTTCTGGAGTTGTATTGTTGTGTTTCTTGATTGAGCTTTTGGTTCCGCAGGTGATTTCAAATTTGTAAAAATGTATCTAACTGTTCAATTAGGATTTCTGCACTTTTGAGCATATAGATTATTATATTTCAATTAAAAAATTAAAAGGAAAACAAATTCATTCATTTTGCTCTGTAGTCAGCATTTATTAGGTGCCTTCTCAGTTCTAGACACTAACCTAGGCTCTGGGGAGACCCCATAAAGATACAGGAGACCTGTCCTGGGAGACCCACAGTCTATGGGGAAATCACTTCTTTTATTTTTTTTTTTCTCCTTCTCTTGTAAAGAGTTCTAAGTAGTAGATAAGATCAGGAGAAACTTTTCTGTTAGTGGTAGTTGTGATTTTAATTAGTTATGGAACTAAAAGAACTTGCATGAGAGGTACTTTTCCTTGTCTTTACAGCAGAGCAGCAGACATTTCTTTTTTATGAAGTACTTATTGAACTCCAAACCTTGAGCCACAGCATTCCTCAGATGAATTCTCTTAAGACCGCCTCAAACTCTTCAATGAATAGAAGAAAAAATAGTCAAATGTAATTGCTGTAAAAGAAGAAAAGAAGCCTTATTAAGAAACCTATCACTGCCGTCAGTAATTCAAAAGCGAAAATGTTCAAGTGGGAAAAATATTTGCATTGCTTCACACAGAAATAGCTGAGAGAAAATTCTCCATCTGTGTTTGTGGACCTCAGCCCTGAGTGAACGGACCCCTCAGGACAGATTACCCCCAGCCATTTAAATGAAGGACAGTTCGTGGCTTTTGCCATGATTCGGTGAAAACTGTGATTTTTTATTTTTATTTTTTTGGTCATTCTATCTATAGTAATACTGTAATTTGCAAAACACAGAAGGAATTAAAGCGTGGATAATATCACCTTCCCATGCCAAAAATGGAAAAGAGAATTAATGAGATCAATAAAGCTACTCTCACAGGAAAAATAGAAACACAGATGGGAAATGGTAGCTGAGCTGGCAAGCCTTCGAGCTTGGGGAACTGTTTGCAGCCATGTCTTAAAGCCAGGTCTGCTCCATGGAAGCCGTTAGCCGACCTCACCTCCACACCTCCAGCAGAGCCCCACGTTGGCAGTGCTCAGAGTTCTGGCCAGAATGGGAAATCAATCAGTGGGTCAGCAGGTATTGATGGAGCACCACCATATGCTTGGCACCAGGCGAGCATCAAGGTGATGCAAAGAATTGTGAAATGTTGCCCATTTATCAAAGAGCTCATGGTCTACTTTGAAAGAAGTTCAGATGCCCTTGCTGTTCTCATACCACCACTTAAGCAAATGTGAGGTATGGGGCTAGACGTCTGACCGGTACTTAAAAGTGGTATTAAAGTTGTCCCAGCTTTCTAGTGAATTGAATGCACAGGATGGGAGATGGGAGTTATAGTCATGGAGAAAGGAAATATATGTAACCTAATACATGCATTAGGTCCCTAAACAACCATTAGAAAGACAAACATGGTTATCCCCAGAGTTCAAATGGAAACACTGAGGATCCTAGGGTAATGCCCAGTTTTCCCAACATCCTACAGCAGGTAGTGAAACCAAATTGGATGGTACTTAATTTGTATCCTGTACTTTCTCACCCCAGCAGTGTTTCTTGTACAAGAAGTGTTGCCACTCATAAGAGGTAAATCCATGAGGGAAATTGGATGGACATTTTATGTTGTGTAGACATGTGTTTATGTTAATATTCATAAGAAAAAGATCCATACCTTGTGTAGAAAAGCCTTGGTTTCACAGATGTTATTGCCTCAGGTGAGGCTAAAGTATTTCAATTTAAAATAACAGAATTTTTGGCCGGGCGTGGTGGCTCACGCCTGTAATCCCAACACTTTGGGTGGCCAAGGCAAGTGGATCACCTGAGGTCAGGAGTTTGAGACCAGCCTGGCCAACATGGCGAAGCCTCATCTGTACTAAAACTATAAAAATCAGCTGGGCATGGTGGTGGGCGCCTGTAATCTCAGCTACTTGGGAGGCTGAGGAAGGAGAATCACTTGAACCCAGGAGGCAGAGGTTGCAGTGAGCTGAGATTGCACCATTGCACTCCAGCCTGGGTGACAAGAGTAAAACTCCATCTCAATAAATAAATAAAATGGAATTTTTAATTGCAAAAATATGGAACCAACCTAAGTGCCCATTAGCCAACAAGTGGATAAAGAAAATATGGTATATACACAGCAGAGAATACCATTGTTCTAAGTGAAGTAACTCAAGAATGGAAAACTAAGTATAGTATGTGGACTCAAAGGCATAAGAATAATATAATGGACTTTGGGGACTCAAAGGGGGAAGGTAGAGGGGGTAGTGAGGCATAAAGGACCATATATTGGGTACAGAGTACTCTACTCTGGTGACAAGTGCATTAAAATCTCAGAAATCACCACTAAAGAACTTATCAACGTAACCAAAAACCATTTTTCCCCCCAACACTATTGAAATTTAAAATAATTTTAATGCAGTTTTTTAGAGAGTACTATTAAGTGAATCATTATGCAGGTGAAAAGTGTTTACAGAAAAAAATAAAAACATAAACCACTGAAGTTGGGACAGTTTTGTACCATAGAAAGCAACTCCACCTATCATAAAGATACTTGAGAATGTCATCCGGAAGCCTAGACAGGTAAGGAAGTTGGAGGACTGGTCGTTCCTGCCTGCAGCAGAGGGGGCTGCTGGATTGCAGAAAGGTAGGGTTAGAGGATGGCCGTGGTGTAATGTTGGAAGAACACCCAGAAGAGAGGAGATGCCACATCCAGAGGGTCTGGTTAGTACCTATATCAAAAAACAAAAGCTGGCCAGGCGTAGTTGATCACGCCTGTAATCCCAGCACTTTGGGAGGCTGAGGCAGGTGGATCACCTGAGGTCAGGAGTTGGAGGCCAGCCTGACCAACATGACAAAACCCTGTGTCTGCTAAAAATACAAAATTAGCCGGGCGTGGTGGTGCCTGCCTGTAGTCCCAGCTACTTGGGAGCTTGAGGCATGGGAATCACTGGAACCTGGGAACGGAGGTTGCAGTGAGCCCAAGATGTGCCACTGCACTCCAGCCTGGGTAACAAAGACTCCGTTTCAAAACAAAACACACACACACATAGACACACACACACACACTCAAGCTTTTCCCTGCCAAGTTGAGGAGACAAAAAAATACACATTATTTTTGAGAACTTAAAGCCAAGGAACGTTAAAGTGTCACTGGACCAGGAGTGAGCAGGGATACCTGGGCCATTCACTGGGGACAGTCTAGTGGCTGCTCCCCTTGATGAGCCTGGCAGCTGATTTAAAGGGCAAGGGCAGGGGAGATGCAGTCAGACAGCAACAGGCGCATGCGCAGGGCAGATTCTAATTTCTCCCTGGGCAGAGCGATGGCTCCTGGTGTGTCTCTGCCTCTTAGGATTTAACACTTTGAAGTCACAGGGAAAGGAGGGGACAGGAAAAGTGATAGGAGAGATCAGGGAAGATCAGAAGAAAAGAATATTGGGAAGGAAAGGAAAAGGGGGAGTAGAGAAGGAAGGAAAGGGGGAAGTATGGAGGGGTAAGAGAAGGAAGGAGAAAGGAAGAAAGGAAAGGAAAGAATAGAGCTGGGAGGTGAGAAAGGAGAGAGGAAAGAAGAAAAGGAGAGAAAAAAGGAAGGAGGGAAGGCAGGAGATAGAGAAAGAGAAAAGGAGGGAGGGTAGGAGGATTTAGCCTTGTTGGGTCTGCCTCACCTCTTCAATATTCGCTTTCAGTATACCTTCTCCCCTCTCTTCCCCATCACCACCTTTGAGATTAGCTTCTCATTGGCACTTCTATCTTTCCTTCCCACTAATTTTCTTTTTGATATTTTAATTTATTGTGTTTTCATCGGGACCTCTTTCCCTTTAAGGCATTGTAATTAATGGCCCAGTCTAATTTCCTCTGAGACAACATTCTTAATTGCCTTAATTCTCACTTATGTCTTTTAGGCATCCCTGTTGGTGTTGATTCATGTTCATTTGCATTCTCAAACTCTTCAATTATAAATACGCCGTCAACACAGGGCGACGGTTTTCCTTCCATCCGCCACAATGATGCGTGGTGTGTGGAAGCTTCAGGGGTTCTGTCTACCTTTTAAAATCTCTTTTATAATTGAAAAGCCTCTCAGTCTTGATGTGTACAGGGATTTTTATGAACTTCTGCAAAGAGGTTGGGTTGCTTTTTTTTTGGAAAGTAAATACTGTCTTTTAATAACTTTTTCAGGGATGAGTTTAAAGTCACTTTTGTTTTCCTTTAAAATTTTTTTTTGAACAGTGTTAATAGAATATGACCTGGGCAGTCAACACAGAGGTGCCTGGGGTGACCCGGAGGTCATAGTCAAGCTCCCTTCTTTACCCAAGAAACTAACACTGGTGCAATGCTATTGACGAACACAGCCTTCCCCCAGCCCTAACCCTGGAAACCACTGATTTGTATAATATTGGTATTTCACTGTAACTTTGACATTTTGAGAATGTTATATAAAGAGTGCCCATGTACTTTTGATGCTAGTTTTTGGATGTGCCTGTTTTCCCTGTTATGACTACTTGTTTTCAAGTATCCTTAAACCTACTTTTACATTATATATCATGTCATTGTATTTTACTTTTTTATATTGTTTTATTCATCACATACCATGTTACTCTCCTTCCTTTAAAGGAATCTACAAAATAGTTGGGGGAAGCGAGACCAAGAAAGGCTAAAAAGCAAGAAGGCAATCCTTGACATCTCTAAAAAGGGTTTCCAATCTTTGCAGCCTTTGCTTTTCAGTATTTCAAAGAAACAGGAAAGAGGTTTGATCATAGCAGGAGTAAACTCAGCAGTTTGAACCATAAACTGTGTGGCCAAGGTGATTTATTTCACCTCTCTTAGCCTCACTTGCCTTATTTAAAAAATGGGGATGATAATAGTGACCTCATAGGGTTGATTAAGAGGATTAAGTCAGTAAGAATAGGTAACAGTGCTGGGCACACACACACCATCTATGTATTTGCCACTGTCACCATCCTCCTCCTCATATTCTTCCTCCTCATCCTCACTGTCCTCCTGCCCATCTTTCTCATTCTACTCCTCCTTCTCTTTCTCCTTCCTTCCTCCTCCTTATCCTCCTCATCATCATCTTCATCCTCTTCCTCAACTCCTTTTCTTCCTCTCTGTTCTCCCCCCTTTTCTCCTCCTTTTCTGTATGATTGGAGGCTGGTGCAGCTATATTTTTCAGTTCCTATTGGTTAAATTCCCAAGTTGTCTATATTAGTTTGATAAGGTTCAGCTGCAAATAACAGAAACCCCTAAATGGCCGTGGCTTGGACTCTCAAAGGCTTACTGTCCCATTAAAAGCAGCTCAGAGGTACATTGCCCAGAGCTAATATTGTAGTTTTTACCCCTCTTGTTGTCTCCTCTGGCATAACTGAGCCCACAGCAATTCCATCTTCAACGTAGCTTCATGGTTGAACACAGTTGTTAAAATTCTGGTTATCACAGTTACTTTATTGACAGCAGGAAGGAAGGAAAAAGAGGGAAAACCCCCAAAACATAGCTTTCACCCCGTCAGCTTCCTTTAAAAAACATTCCTTGAAAAGCCACACAACACTTCTATAAAGGTGAGAATTTAGTCAACATTGTCATACCTTACTACAATGAAGGCTGGGGATACGGACCTTTAGTTAGGTGTATTGCTTCTCTGAATAAAATCAGGGCTCTGTTCCCAAGAAAGAAGGGGAGAATGGAGATTGGACAGGAGATTTACATACCTATCAAGATCCTGGGAGTCTGAATGTTGGAGTGAAACACATTCCCCAAAACATTGGTTGTAGTTGGGACTCTTGGGAAGAGGCCATGCTTTATACTTGACATAGACTACAAGATATGTTATTAATCCCATGAGAATATTTGGAATGATTGGATTCATTAGATTTTGAAGTTGAAACGGCCCAAAGCACAATGTTTCCCCACAAGCATTGATTGAAAATATGTACACATTTGCATCACAGATTTCTTGCACACCATACGTACATGAATGAGATGGGAGTGTGTGTATGTGTAAACACTGTTCAGTCTGTGATTGGGGTGGGACCCTTCCTAGAGGAAGGGCAGACATCTCATTATTCCTAAAGTATTTGTCTAAGCTGAGATCTAATGGTTTTGCAACAGAAGGGAAGGAAAATATTCCAGAATGAATAGCAAATGCAAAGGCCAATGGACTAGAGATGGAATGAGCAAAGCATTCAGTAAATCTGCAGAAAGTGGTGCAGAGTCTTGTTCCACCATTGAGAAGATGACTTTTTGGAGTGATTCACACAGTGGTGGTTACAGTTGCTTTAACAGACTGTAGGTGGGAAGACATCTTCATTACCCCAATAAAATAATATTAAACTTTTCAGTCGGGTAACTTTAAAGCTGGAGAAGAAGCAATGTGTGTGTGCACGTGTGTGTGTGTGTGCGCGCGCGTGTGTTGGAGTTGGGTGAAAAATGGATGGCCATCCTACCACATGTTTTGAGTCACTCAATCTATGATTGTGGTATATAGCTTTCCATTTATTTAATGTCCTTTAATTTCAGGAATGTTTTATATTAATAGGTCAATTTAAAAGTTTCATGTATGTTTTGTTAAATTTATTTGTACGTATTATATGTTTTTTGAGGCTAAGTGAAAATTT
The DNA here is from genome assembly GCF_024542745.1 of Macaca thibetana thibetana. Lineage (NCBI taxonomy): Eukaryota > Metazoa > Chordata > Mammalia > Primates > Cercopithecidae > Macaca > Macaca thibetana. Next base: position 59,136,411 of record NC_065597.1, on the reverse strand, counting down.
TAATTTCATTTTCCAGTTGTTTACTGCTAGTATATAAAATCATAACTTTTTTTTTTTTTTTTTTTTTTTTTTTTGAGACGGAGTCTCGTTCTGTTGCTCAGGCTGGAGTACAGTGGCCGGATCTCAGCTCACTGCAAGCTCCGCCTCCCAGGTTCACGCCATTCTCCTGCCTCAGCCTCCCAAGTAGCTGGGATTACAGGCACCTGCCACCTCGCCCGGCTAGTTTTTTGTATTTTTTAGTAGAGAGGGGGTTTCACCATGTTAGCCAGGATGATCTTGATCTCCTGACCTTGTGATCCACCAGCCTCGGCCTCCCGAAGTGCTGGGATTACAGGCTTCAGCCACCGCGCCCGACTAATCATAACTGATTTTTGTGATGTTAATTGCGTATCTTGGCATCTTGCTCAAATGCTTTATTATTTTCAGTAGTCGCTTTCTAGAATCCTTAATATTTTCTACATAAACAATCATGGCATCTGCAGATAGAAGCATTTTTATGTCTAGCATTCAATTTTATGTCTTTTGTATCCCTTTCTTGACTTACAGAAATGGCTATAACCTCTAGTACTATGTCAAATAAAAGTGGTAAGATGGGCTTCCTTTTCTCCTGATCTTTATTTGAAAAGTGTTCAGTCTTTCAGCATTAAGTGTGATGGTTAGCCATAGGTTTTCCATAGATCTTTTACCAACTCAATTAAGTTCTATTATATTCCGAATTTGCGGAGAGTTTTTATTCATGAATGTGTGTTGAATTTTGAGAAATGCTTTTTTGAATCTATTAAAATGATTATATGATTTTTCTCCTCCTTCTGTTAATATGGTGAATTACCAACCTTACATTCCTGGGATGAACTCTACTTGTTCATGACATGTTATTATTTTTTATATATTATTGGATTTAATTTGTGAACAATCTGTTAAGCATTTTTTTATTTTGAGAAATATTCATAAATTATTATTGGTCTGTAATTCTGATTTGTTTGTGATACCTTTGGCAAGTGTTGGTATAAGGGTTTTGCTGTCTTCATAAAACTAGTTGGGAAGTATTCTATCCTTAATTTTCATATAAAGTTGATATGAGATTGTTATTATTCTTTCCTTAAATGCGTAATAGAAGTCACTAGTGAAATATCTGGGCCTAGAGTTTTCTTTGTGAGGATGTTTTTGAAAACCAACTCAATCTGTTTGTTAGATTTAGGACCATTCAGATTTTCATCTTGTGTCAATTTTGCTGAGTGTTATTTTTCAAAGAATGTCATCATTTCATATGGATTATTGAATGTGTTATCAATTATTCCTAATGTTTTCTTCTTAATCTTTTTTTCATTATTATACTTTATGTTCTAGGGTACGTGTGCACAACATGCAGGTTTGTTACATATGTATACATGTGCCATGTTGGTGTGCTGCACCCATTAACTCGTCATTTACATTAGGTATATCTCCTAATGCTATCCTTCCTCCCACCCCCCACCCCACAATAGGCCCTAGTGTGTGATGTTCCCCTTCCTGTGTCCAACTGATGTCATTGTTCAATTCCCACCTATGAGTGAGAACATGCGGTGTTTGGTTTTCTGTTCTTGCGATAGTTTGCTGAGAATGATGGCACTTCCATCCATGTCTCTACAAAGGACACGAACTCATCCATTTTTATGTTTGCCTAGTATTCCATGGTGTATATGTGCTACATTTTCTTAATCCAGTCTGTCATTGATGGACATTTGGGTTGATTCCAAGTCTTTGCTACTGTGAATAGTGCCACAGTAAACATACGTGTGCATGTGTCTTCATAGCAGCATGACTTATAATCCTTTGGATATATACCCAGTAATGGGATGGGTGGGCCATATGGTATTTCTAGTTCTAGATCCTTAAGGAATCGCCACACTGTTTTCCACAATGTTTGAACTAGTTTACAGTCCCACCAACAGTGTAAAAGTGTTCGTATTTCTCCACATCCTCTCCAGCACCTGTTGTTTCCTGACTTTTTAATGATTGCCATTCTAACTGGTGTGAGATGGTATCTCATTGTGGTTTTGATTTGCATTTCTCTGATGGTGAGTGATGATGAGCATTTTTTCATGTGTCTGTTGGCTGCATAAATATCCTCTTTGGAGCACTGTCTGTTCACATCCTTTGCCCACTTTTTGTTGGGGTTGTTTGCTTTTTTCTTGTAAATTTGTTTTTGTTCTTTGTAGGTTCTGAATATTAGCCCTTTGTCAGATAAGTAGATTGCAAAAATTTTCTCCCGTTCTGTAGGTTGCCTGTTTACTCTGATGGTAGTTTCTTTTGCTGTGCAGAAACTCTTTAGTTTAATTAGATCCCATTTGTCAATTTTGGCTTTTGTTGCCATTGCTTTTGGTGTTTTAGTCATGAAGTCCTTGCCCATGCTTATGTCCTGAATGGTATTACCTAGGTTTTCTTCTAGGGTTTTTACAGTTTTAGGTCTAACATTTAAGTCTCTAATCCATCTTGAATTAATTTTTGTATAAGGAGTAAGGAAGGGATCCAGTTTCAGCTTTCTACCTATGGCTAGCCAGTTTTCCCAGCACCATTTAATAAATAGGGAATCCTTTCCCCATTTCTTGTTTTCATCAGGTTTGTCAAAGATCAGATGGTTGCAGATGTGTGGTATTATTTCTGAGGGCTCTGTTCTGTTCCATTGGTCTGTATCTCTGCTTTGGTACCAGTACCATGCTGTTTTGGTTACTGTAGCCTTGTAGTATAGTTTGAAGTCAGGTAGCATGATGCCTCCAGCTTTGTTCTTTTGACTTAGGATTGTCTTGGCAATGTGGGCTTTTTTTTTTTTTTTTTTTTTTTTTTTTTTTTTTTTGGTTCCATATGAACTTTAAAGTAGATTTTTCCAATTCTGTGAAGAAAGTCATTGGTAGCTTAATGGGGATGGCATTGAATCTATAAATTACCTTGGGCAGTATGGCCATTTTCATGATATTGATTCTTCCTACCCATGAGCATGGTATGTTCTTCCATTTGTTTGTGTCCTCTTTGATTTCACTGAGCAGTGGTTTGTAGTTCTCCTTGAAGAGGTCCTTTACATCCCTTGTAAGTTGGATTCCTAGGTATTTTATTCTCTTTGAAGCTATTGTGAATGGGAGTTCATTCATGATTTGGCTCTCTGTTTGTCTGTTACTGTTGTATAAGAATGCTTGTGATATTTGCACATTGATTTTGTATCCTGAGACTTTGCTGAAGTTGCTTATCAGCTTAAGGAGATTTTGGGCTGAGATGATGGGGTTTCTAAATATACAATCATGTCATCTGCAAACAAGGACAATTTGACTTCTTCTTTTCCTAACTGAATACCCTTTATTTCTTTCTCTTGCCTGATTTCCCTGGTCAGAACTTCCAACACTATGTTGAATAGGAGTGGTGAGAGAGGGCATCCCTGTCTTGTGCCAGTTTTCAAAGGGAATGCTTCCAGTTGTTGCCCATTCAGTATGATATTGGCTGTGGGTTTGTCATAAATACCTCTTATTATTTTGAGGTACGTTCCATCAATACCGAATTTACTGAGAGTTTTTAGCATGAAGGGCTGTTGAATTTTGTCAAAGGCCTTTTCTGCATCTATTGAGATAATCATGTGGTTTTTGTCTTTGGTTCTGTTTATATGCTGGATTACGTTTATTGATTTGCCTATGTTGAACCAGCCTTGCATCCCAGGGATGAAGCCCACTTGATCATGGTGGATAAGCTTTTTGATGTGCTGCTGGATTCGGTTTGCCAGTATTTTATTGAGGATTTTTGCATCAATGTTCATCAGGGATATTGGTCTAAAATTCTCCTTTTTTGTTGTATCTCTGTCAGGCTTTGGTATCAGGATGATGTTGGCCTCATAAAATCAGGTAGGGAGGATTCCCTCTTTTTCTGTTGATTGGAATAGTCTGAGAAGGAATGGTACCAGCTCATCCTTGTACCTCTGGTAGAATTCGGCTGTGAATCTGTCTGGTCTTGGACTTTTTTTGGTTGGTAGGCTATTAATTATTGCCTCAATTTCAGAGCCTGCTATTGGTGTATTCAGGGATTCAGCTTCTTCCTGGTTTAGTCTTGCGAGAGTGTATGTGTCCAGGAATTTATCCATTTCTTCTAGTGTTTCTAGTTTATTTGCGTAGAGGTGTTTATAGTATTCTTTGATGGTAATTTGTATTTCTGTGCGGTTGGTGGTGATATCCCCTTCATCATTTTTTATTGCATCTATTTGATTCTTCTCTCTTTTCTTCTTTATTAGTCTTGCTAGCAGTCTATCAATTTTGTTGATCTTTTCAAAAAACCAGCTCCTGGAATCATTGATTTTTTTGAAGGTTTTTTGTGTCTCTATCTCCTTCAGTTCTGCTCTGATCTTAGTTATTTCTTGCCTTCTGCCAGCTTTTGAATGTGTTTGCTCTTGCTTCCCTAGTTCTTTTAATTGTGATGTTAGGGTGTCAATTTTAGATCTTTCCTGCTTTCACTTGTGGGCATTTAGTGCTATAAATTTCCCTCTACACACTGCTTTAAATGTGTCCCAGAGATTCTGATATGTTGTATCTTTGTTCTCATTGGTTTCAAAGAACATCTTTATTTCTGCCTTTATTTCATTATGTACCCAGTAGTCATTCAGGATCAGGTTGTTCAGTTTCCATGTAGTTGAGCAGTTTTGATTGAGTTTCTTAGTCCTGAGTTCTAGTTTGATTGCACTGTGGTCTAAGAGACAGTTTGTTATAATTTCTGTTCTTTTACATTTGCTGAGGAATGCTTTACTTCCAACTATGTGGTCAAGTTTGGAATAAGTGCGACATGGTGCTGAGAAGAATGTATATTCTGTTGATTTGGGGTGGAGAGTTCTGTAGATGTTTATTAGGTCCTCTTGGTGCAGAGTTGAGTTCCATTCCTGGATATCCTTGTTAACTTTCTGTCTCATTGATCTGTCTAATGTTGACAGTGGGGTATTAAAGTCTCCCATTATTATTGTGTGGGAGTTTAAGTCTCTTTTTAAGTCTCTAAGGACTTGCTTTATGAATCTGGGTGCTCCTGTATTGGGTGCATATATATTTAGGATAGTTAGCTCTTCTTGTTGAATTGATCCCTTTACCATTATGTAATGGCCTTCTTTGTCTCTTTTGATCTTTGATGGTTTAAAGTCTGTTTTATCAGAGACTAGGATTGCAACTCCTGCCTGTTTTTGTTTTCCATTTGCTTGGTAGATCTTCCTCCATCCCTTTATTTTGAGTCTATGTGTGTCTCTGCATGTGAGATGGGTCTCCTGAATACAGCAAACTGATGGGTCTTGACTCTTTATCCAATTTGTCTCTCTGTGTCTTTTAATTGGAGCATTTAGCCCATTTACATTTAAGGTTAATATTGTTATGTGTGAACTTTATCCTGTCATTATGATGTTAGTTGATTATTTTGCTCATTTGTTGATGCAGTTGCTTCCTGGCATCAATGCTCTTTACATTTTGGCATGTTTTTGCAATGGCTGGTACCAGTTGTTCCTTTCCATGTTTAGTGCTTCCTTCAGGATCTCTTGTAGGGCAAGCCTTGTGGTGACAAAATCTCTCAGCATTTGCTTGTCTGCAAAGGATTTTATTTCTCCTTCACTTATAAAATTTAGTTTGGCTGGACAAGAAATTCTGGGTTGAAAATTCTTTTCTTTAAGAATATTGAATATTGGCCCCCCCTCTCTTCTGGCTTGTAGAGTTTCTGCGAAGAGATCTGCTGTTAGTCTGATGGGCTTCCCTTTGTGGGTAACCCAACCTTTCTCTCTGGCTGCCCTTAACATTTTTTCCTTCATTTCAACTTTGGTGAATCTGACAATTATGTGTCTTGGAGTTGCTCTTCTTGAGGAGTATCTTTGTGGCATTCTCTGTATTTCCTGAATTTGAATGTTGGTCTGCCTTGCTCGGTTGGGGAAGTTCTCCTGGATAATATCCTGCAGAATGTTTTCCAATTTGGTTCCATTCTCCCCATCACTTTCAGGTACACCAATCAGACGTAGATTTGGTCTTTTAACATAATCCCATATTTCTTGGAGACTTTGTTCATTTCTTTGTACTCTTTTTTCTCTAAACTTCTCTTCTTGCTTCATTTCATTCATTTGCTCGTCAGTCACTGATACTCTTTCTTTCAGTTGATCGAGTCAGTTACTGAAGCTTGTGCATTTGTCACGTATTTCTCGTGTCATGGTTTTCATCTCTATCAGGTCGTTTATGGTCTTCTCTGCATTGATTATTCTAGTTATCCATTCATCCATTCTTTTTTCAAGGTTTTTAGTTTCTTTGCACTGGGTACATAGTTCCTCCTTTAGCTCTGAGAAGACTGATCGACTGAAGCCTTCTTCTCTCTACTTCTTCTCTCGACTCGTCAAAGTCATTCTCCATCCAACTTTGTTCCATTGCTGGCGAGGAGCTGCGTTCCTTTGGAGAGGGAGAGTCGCTCTGATTTTTTGAATTTCCAGCTTTTCTGCACTTCTTTTTCCCCTTCTTTGTGGTTTTATCTACCTTTGGTCTTTGATGATGGTGACGTACAGATGAGGTTTTGGTGTGGATGTCCTTTCTGTTTGTTATTTTTCCTTCTAACAGTCAGGACCTTCAGCTGCAGGTCTGTTGGAGTTTGCTTGAGGTCTACTCCAGACCCTGTTTGCCTGGGTATCAGCAGCAGAAGCTGCAGAAGAGAGAATATTGCTGAACAGCAAGTGTTGCTGTCTGATTGTTGCTCTGGAAACTTCATCTCAGAGGTATACCCGGCCGTGTGAGGTGTGAGGTGACAGTCTGCACCTAGTGGCGGATGTCTCCCAGTTAGGCTACTTGGGGGTCAGGGACCCACTTGAGCAGGCAGTCTGTCTGTTCTCAAATCTCAAACTCCATGCCGGGAGAATCATTACTCTCTTCAAACCTGTCAGACAGGGACATTTACATCTGCAGAGGTTTCTGCTGCTTTTTGTTTAGCTATGCCCTGTCCCCAGGGGTGGAGTCTACAGAGGCAGGCAGGCCTCCTTGAGCTGCAGTGGGCTCCACCCAATTCGAGTTTCCTGGCCGTTTTGTTTACCTACTTAAGCCTCAGCAATGGTGGATGCCCCTCCCCCAGCCTTGCTGCCACCTTGCAGTTAGATCTCAGATTGCTGTTCTAGCAATGAGGGAGGCTCTGTGGGCATGGGACCCTCTGAGCCAGGCGCAGGATATAATCTCCGGTGTGCCATTTGCTAAGACACTTGGTAAAGCGCAGTATTAGGGTGGGAGTGACCCAATTTTCCAGGTGTTGTGTGTCATGGTTTCCCTTGGGTAGGAAAAGGAATTCCCTTCCCCCTTGTGCTTCCCAGGTGGGGCGATGCCTCACCCTGCTGTGGCTCTTGCTCGTTGAGCTGCACCCACTGTCCTGCACCAACAGTCCAACACGCCCCAGTGAGATGAACCCGGTACCTCAGTTGGCAATGCAGAAATCACCCATCTTCTGTGTCGCTCACGCTGGGAGCTAGAGGCTAGAGCTGTTCCTATTTGGCCGTCTTGGGCGCCCCCCTTCTTCTTAATCTTTTAGTGTCTGTAGGATCTGTAGTTACAATGTCTCCTTCATTCCTGATATTCATATTTTGTGTTTTTTTTTTTTTGTTTCAGCAGTCTAACAGAGAGTTAATCAATTTTGTGGGTCATTTCAAATAAGCAACTTTTGCTTTTGTTTATGTGTTTGCTTTTATATTTCTTTATATCAGCTCTTATTTTTTTATCAATCCTTCTATTGATTTTTGCTTTAATTTGCTCATCACTTTCTAGACTCTTAAAGCTAACCATATGTTTGGAAAGTCTTAATCTATCCTACACATTTTTATCTGGACTGAAGTTTTCTTGGAAGCTACCATCACACTGTCTGCTTTATCTTCACTCTGCTCCTCATTCATTTCCTCATTCACCCTTTAATTCATTGCATTACTGAGGCCTCTGTTCTACCTAAAAGCATCTCCTGTCACTTTCTATACCTTTTACCCTCCTTTATTTGTTCTTTATAACAGTATTACTACTTAGCATCATATTGCATATTTGTTTGTAATTTATTCATTGTTTTTCTTTGACACTACAATTAAATTTCAATTTGAGTAGGAAGCTTGCTCTTTTTTGTTCAACATTGTGTCTCCAAAATTAGGCCCATATTATATACACAATATATGTTGAATATATTTGAAAATACTTGTCAAATCATTAAATCAATCCATTCAGCCCATATTTATTACCATTGATATGGCCAAAGAACATCGGCAGCTGAATCAAATGTCTTGTCTCTGGAAAAGTAGCCATTCTCTCACCGTAAAGATTACACTTAATTTGTTCCTACAGTCTTCCAAGAACTGAATGCATATTATCTCTTTTTTTTTTTTTTTTTTTTTTTTTTTTTTTTTTTGAGATGGAGTCTCGCTCTGTCGCCCAGGCTGGAGTGCAGTGGCGCGATCTCGGCTCACTGCAAGCTCCGCCTCCCGGGTTCACGCCATTCTCCTGCCTCAGCCTCCCGAGTAGCTGGGACTACAGGCGCCCACAACCGCGCCCGGCTAATTTTTTGTATTTTTAGTAGAGACGGGGTTTCACCGTGGTCTTGATCTCCTGACCTTGTGATCCACTCGCCTCGGCCTCCCAAAGTGCTGGGATTACAGGCGTGAGCCACCGCGCCCGGCCTGAATGCATATTATCTCATTACATGTCATAACAACTTTGCAGGATTAGAGCTATGGCTCCCTTCATTTATGGCTGAGAAAACTGAACTCCAGCTGAGTCAAATGAGTATCAGAGGTCACACAACCAGTAAATTAGGAAAGCAGGATCTAACCTCTAATGCCATAGCATGGGTGCCAAATCACTAGTTTAGCACCAATACTAGTTTCTGTTACCATTTTCCCCCTTTTATGGGATTTTTTTTTACACAGTACTGCTTTGGAAGACCAGTGACAATGGTTGCTATAGTGAGGGAAAGTATTGCCCCAGCCACAGTACTTCCTTCCCATCTAATACCCCCTCCCCTACTTTATCAATGTAAAGCACACCTTCAAAAAATTTTATGTATCTCTGAATTTCTGTTCAGAAAATGGGGCTGTCTATAAATTTCTGGCCAGATAAGATTGGGCAGATAAATTTGAATTCCCAGGTAAATTCTAGATAAATTTATCTACATTTTAGAATTTCAGTAATAATTTTTGCCCTGCCAGATTCTTGGGTCGAGATTTCAGTATATCCAGTATCCCTAATAAATGGCACCAAGTCTAATCCCCCAGAGCCAAATGGATCTGGTCACAAGTTGGACTAAGCATTCAGGTGGAGAAGGTTAGCTAGGGTACTCAGAATGAGAAGACAAGGGAAGGGAGTTCACAGAAAGGACAAAGAAGCTGATTGACATCCAATAAGCCACCTAGCCCTGCCATTTTTACCTTCTAAGTATTTCTCAAGTCTATTATCTCCTCTTCTTCTCTGTGTATAATGATAGCCCCTTATAATTTCTACACTAAGCCCAATGTCATCCTTCTAAAATGCAAAGCTGACCACACTACCATTTTAATAAAAAAGCTTCAGTGGCTTCCAACTGCCCTTAGGACAGGGTGCAAACTCCTTGGCATTGTTATAGGAAAAGGACCCTGATCCAGACCCCAAGAGAAGGTTCTTGGATCTTGTACAAGAAATAACTCAGGAAGAGTCCATAGACCAAAGCAAAAGCAAGTTTATTAGGAAAGTAAAGGAATAAGAGAATGGCTACTACATGGAGCAGCCCCTGACAGCTGCTGGTTGCCCATTTTTATGGTTGTTTCTTGATGATATGCTAACCAAGGGGTGGATTATTCATGTCTCCCATTTTGGACCATATAGGGTGACTTCCTGACATTGAGATGGCGTTTGTAAACTGTTGTGGAGCTGGTGGGAGTGTAGCAGTAAGGATGACCAGAGGTCTCATCGCCTTCTTGGTTGATGGTCTCATCACCATCTTGGCTTTGGTAGGTTTTGGCTGGCTTCTTTACTGAGACCTGTTTTGTCAACAAGGTCTTTATGACCTGTTTTTTGTTTTTGTTTTTGTTTTTGTTTTTAATGAAGTCTCACTCTGTCACCCAGGCTGGAGTGCAGTGGCGTGATCTTGGCTCACTGAAACCTCCACCTCCCAGGTTCAAGCAATTCTCATGTCTCAGCCTCCCAAAGTAGCTAGGATTACAGGCACGAGCCACCACGCCTGGCTAATTTTTGTATTTTTAGTAGAATTGGGGTTTTGCCATGTTGACCAGACTGGTCTCGAACTTCTGACCTCAGGTGATCTACGCACTTTGGTCTCCCAGAGTGCTGAGATTACAGGTGTGAGCCACCATGCCCGGCCATGACCTGTATCTTGTGCTGGCTTCCTACCTCATTCTGTGACTTGGAATGCCTAACCATCTGGGAATGCAGCCCAGTCAGTCTCAGCCTCATTTTACCCAGCTCCTATTCAAGATAGAGTTGCTCTGGTTCAAACACCTCTGACACACTCAGCCACCTAGCCCTGCCATTTTTACCTTCTAATATTTCTCAAATCAATCCTCTCCATCTCTGTGTATAATGATAGTCCCCAACAATTTCCACACCTAGCCCAAAGGCATTCTTCTAAAATGCAAAGCTGACCACACTACCCTTTTAATCAAAAAGCTTCAGTGGCTTCCAGTTGCCCTTAGGACAAGATGTAAACTCCTTGGCATAGTGTAAAATTCCTTCTGTGACTTAACTTCTGCCTCTGTTTGCAACCTTATCTTACTGTGCATGTGATTTTTCACCATTTATGAACCCCAGGCTATCTTTATGCACATTAACCCTTATGCTTGCAATGTTCTTTACTTCTTATTATTGAGGATATCTCCTATTCATCTTAAAGATTGTTTAGGACCAGTTTTCTGGCTACACAGAAAGAAACAGTGATGTTTTTGTCAGAGGCATTCGAACCACAGTGACTCCATCTTGAGTGAGGGCTAGGGAAATGAGGCTGGGAATTGCCAGGCTGCATTCCCAGGAAGTTAGGTATTCCTAGCCTCTGGATGTTTACAGTTAAGGGAGCAGATTGAGAACCTTTACTAAACAGACCCAGACTCAGGAATGCCGTGATATCCTGATATCTTGAAAACAGAAGTGTTACCGGAAAGGGGTCCCCAGTTCAGACACCAAGAGAGGGTTCTTGGATCTCGCCCAAGAGGAAATTCAGAGCAAGTCCCTAAAGCAGAGTGAAAGCAAGTTTATTAAGAAAGTAAAGGGATAAGAGAATGGCTACTCTATAGACAGAGCAGCCCCGAGGGCTGCTGGTTGCCCATTTTTATGGTTATTTCTTGATGATATGCTACAAGGGGTAGACTATTCATGCCTCCCATTTTTAGACCATATAGGGTAACCTTCTGATGTTGCCATGGCATTTGTAAACTGTCATGGCGCTGGTGGGAGTGCAGCAGTGACCAACCAGAGGTCACTCTTGTCGCCATCTTGGTTTTGGTGGGTTTTGGCTGGCTTCTTTACTGCAATCTGTTTTATGAGCAAGGTCTTTATGACTTGTATCTTGTGCCAACCTCCTATCTCATTCTGTGACTTGAAATGCCTTAACCATCTGGGAATGCAGCCTAGTAGGTCTCTGCCTTATTTTAGGCAGCCTTTATTCAAGGTGGAGTTGCTCTGGTTCAAATGCCTCTGACAGAAGCCTTCCTAATTTTGCTTTAAAGATAATAGTGATTATTGCAATATATAGTAATTAAGAAAATTAACCGTTTATCACAAACCCTTGTAGTAGAGCACATCTCCCTGTGATTTTGTTGTTGTTATCCTATATATAAGCAAGCATTGTACCTAGGGTGGCCATGTCCCTCCTCTTAATTTCAGGAATGCGCTTTTCTCTGTTGATGGAGTAGCTATTCTTTCACTGTTTTACTTTCTTAATAAACTTACTTTCACTTTGCACTGTGAACTTGCTCCAAATTCTTACTTGCATGAAATTCAAGAACCCTCTCTTGGGGTCTGGATCAGGACCCCTTTCCAGTAACGTTTTTACCAAATCTATGTCCTTTCCTCCTGGGCATTCAATCTGACTGTATTTTCTGGCCTTATACTTAGATAAGGACATGTAAGACGTCCGGTCAGTGGAATGCAAGAGGAAGCATTGAGTGCCACTTCTAATCCTAGCCCTTAAAACTTTCCAGTGGCTCTCTTTTGTCTTTTCCTCTTGTTGACGAAGAGTCAAACTGCAAAATATTAGAAAGAATTTTTTCTGAGTCACACATGAGTGACCAATGGCCCATGACACAGCCCTCAGGTGATCCCAAAAACATCTGCCCAAGGTGGTCAGGCCACAACTTGGTTTTGTACCTTTTAGGGATACATAAGGCATTAATCAATACATGTGAGATATACGTTGGTTCAGTCCAGAAACAGGGGACAACTGGAAATGCTGGGGGTAATGAGGTAGGAATTGGTGCTTCTAAGTGATAGGTAGATTAAAAGATTTTCTGATTGACAATTGGTTGAAAATGCTATTATCAATAGAAAGGAATGTATGGGCTGGGCACCATGACTCAAGCCTGTAATTCCAGCACTTTGGGAGACCAAGGTGGGTGGATCACTTGAAGTCAGGAGTCTGAAACCAGCCTGACCAACATGGTGAAACCCTGTCTCTACTAAAAATACAAAGCTTAGCTGGGTGTAGTGGCACATGCCTGCAGTCCCACCTACTCAGGAGCCTGAGGCAGGAGAATCCCTTGAACCCAGGGGGCAGAGGTTGTGGTGAGCTGAGATTGCGCCAGTGCACTCCAGCCTGGATGACAGAGTGAGACTCTGTCTCAAAGAAGGTAAAGAGAGGAAGAAGAAAGGGAGGGAGGAAGAAGGGAGGGAAAGGAAAGAAGGAAGGAAGGAAGGGAGGAGGGAGGAAGGGAGGAAAGGGAGGGAGAGAGGGAGGGAGCGGGGGAGGGAGGAAGCTCGCTCTGGGTTATCATAAGGAATTGTGGAGACCAGCATTTTATCAGACAGATGAAGCCACTGGGTATAAGGCTTCAGGAGGAATAGATTGTAAATGTTTCTTACCAGACTTAAAGAGTCTGTTCCATCAGTAGTTGCAAAAGGGAGGAAGCTATAAGGAGGCATGTCCCGATCCTGCTTCTCATCGTGGCCTGAACTTGATTTTCAGGTTAACTTGGCCCTTGGCCTAGCAGAGGGGTCTCTTCAGATGGTTGGGGGGTCTTAGACTTTTATATTTGCTTTGCACTCTGTTCATTAAGTAGAAGTGAGGGCTCAGAAAATGACAGAGTCCTAGCATGGGAGAAGCTTGGGTTCTCAAATAGCAACTTGGGACAGACACCCTCTATCATCTCAGGTCTGATGTGATCTTTGTGAAGAAAAAGCAAATACACACACACACACATATGCATTTTTCTACTGTGTTACAGCCATTGCCATTTGGAGATTTATTTGTGGTAGCAGCCAACCACACCTAAATAGTACATGCCACCAGGCCGGATTCATTTTAATTTACTTCAATTCAACAACTAATTATTAAATACCTAAATGCCAGGCCTGGGGCTAGGCAGCAAAGCTACAGCACAGCATAGCATAAATATACTCACTTCCCATCCTCATAGAGCTTTCAGGCTAGGGGCGTGTTGTACTGCTTCTGGGATCTCACAGCGTTCAATGCTTTTTCTACCTTATGATGGACACATTTTATCATTGCTGTGCATTTATTTGCCTGTCTACCCCTTTGAAAATTCGAGCTGCTTGAGAGTAGGTAACATGTCTTAATTGTGTTTTTAGCCCCATCATACCTGAGACACAGTAAATGTCTAATGAATAAATACACCGCCTGCTGTTCTCACGTTGAGCTGCTTTAGCCCTGGTCAGTGGGGAAGGTCCCTGCTCTGTGTCCTTTTGGTACCCTGTGGCTTTGCTGATGCCTTCCAGGACCACATAGTGTTCTCTTCACCAGCAAGACAGATTCATGGAATCCTAAGGGAAATTTTATGCCTCCCTCAATGACTTCCCCCTCCGATGAGAAAATAAAATATTTGGCAATTTTCTCCATTGTCCTCCGAATTGGGCTGCAGTTTGCAGTGTTTCTCCTGCTCAGAAATGATGAATGCCCTTTAAACCAACACAGTGTTATTTGCAAATGAACTTAAAGAGGAACAAAATTGCACGGGGCTGAAGCAGGCCCTGGCAACAGCTTGGAAAAACACATTCTTCAAGGTACCAGGCAGAAGGAATTTATCCAATTTAATTTTCAGGTAGGTCTATAAAGTTAATAAGTATTCTGACTGAAAAGCATAATTAAACCAACGATGAATGTAAATGAGGTAGGGAAGTATCGTGCTATGACTGGAATATTGTTTTGCAACCAAATGGCCCATACCAAGAAAACAAATTATTAATTCTGCCTTATTTCTTGAGAATATTCTGAGAAACAAGAAAGCTCTCGCCACTCTGCACAATCATCTTCTTGGGAATGTGTGAGCCAAGAGAAGCAGGCTCAGCTGGAACAAGTGGCAGTTTTCACAGCACTGAAGTCAGGAGGTAGCTGCCATTTTTCACACTCAGAAGGAGACTGTTTGAATAAAACCCAATCCCACCTTCCACCCTGTGTCAGACACTGTTGGTTGTCTACTAAATAGTCAGCCCTCCTGCCGAACAGAATCTCAGTCTCATTTGGGGCAGGGCTGGGACAGGGTGCAATATGCAAGCTCTAGAATGAGAATCATGATTGATCTGAGCCATTCGTAGCACTCCTGTTTCCCCTTGTTCGATAGCTAATTTTCCAACTCCCCCTGCAGCTAGGAATGGCCACATAGGACCATTTAACCAGTGAAAGAGCAGCATTTATCTGCTGGAGAACTTTGGCAAATATTTCCTTCCTAATGTAAGGAGAAAGAAATGCTACAACCCTTTCTTAATGCCCTGACTTTCCCTCCTCACCCTGTCCTTCCTGTCTTTGAATATAGTCATGATGCCTGGAGCAACAGCAGCCACTGTGCAACTATGAGACAACCAGCATGAGTCTAAAAAGTCCATATGCTAAAAATGGAAGTCCGTATTGGAATGGAACTGGGTCTTTAGGGACAAAATCAATTTTTTGAAGTACCTTGGGGTGTCTGCCTCCAGTCTTTTGTCAGTACGATAAGAGATTGTTTAGACTACCATTGATTGCAATTCTGTCACAGCCACGCATAATCCTAAATAAATAGCATCCCCAAATTCAATGCATCTGTAGTGTCTCTGACCGCCATCCCCTCCTAATCAGCATTTCTGCTGCTGCTCAATTTAGGCCTCCTCGTTCATCATATAAACTCTTGCTACAGCCTTCTAACCAGTCTCCTTGCCTCCAGTCTCACCCACACCATCTCCTGCATGGCAGCCTGGGTGAGACAATGTTCCTTCCAATTAGAGCATCTGACAAATGTCTGTTTATTCATTAGGATCCTTTAAGGTCAAGATCAATCGCCACCTCCTTTGAGAATCCATCCCTGTATTCCTAGGCAAAAATCATTGTTTTACACTCTTTCTCCAAACGTAGTACTCTTTCCATATGGATTTTAGAGTTCTTTCCTTCCTTTACCCCTATTTCCTTCCCTTCCTTCCTTCCTTCCTTCCTTTTTTCCTTCCCTCCTTCTCTCCCTCCCTCCTTCTCTCCCTCCCTCCTTCTCTCCCTCCCTCCTTCTCTCCCTCCCTCCTTCTCTCCCTCCCTCCTTCTCTCCCTCCCTCCTTCTCTCCCTCCCTCCTTCTCTCCCTCCCTCCTCTCCCTCCCTCCTTCTCTCCCTCCCTCCTTCCCTCCATAAACATGCATTAAATTATCTCTGTGTACCAGAAAGCATATCAGGTCCAAATTACAGTTACACATGCTTCGGTAGAGATCTGGCTGGCTGGCTATTTTATAGTCAGAGACTACATCTTCCTTCTTTTGTATCCCTAACACCTAACGCAGGATCTGGTGCCTCATGGGAACTCCATAAATATTTGTGGGATAAATCCAACCTTTTAGGCACAAGAGTTAAAGTGATGAACAAGACAGAATGGTCTCTGCCCTCGTGGCCCAAACGTTCCAGCTGGGGAAACTCAGTAAACAAATAATCACAGGGGCATACGTGCTTAGAAAAGGTGAGAAATGCTACAAAGGAGAATTAAAATTTGCTATGAAGAGCACGATGTGTGGATCTAATTTAGACTGTGGAGGGGGGAGTCCAAGTAGGGCTCTTTGAGGAAGTCACTTATGTTGAGACCTTCAAGGCTACAATGTGGGAAGGAATGCCAAAGTGAAGAAGAGGAGATGGGGGTAGAAGATGAGGCAGGTGAGAAGGGGCCAGACCTTGGAAGGTGCAGAAGACCAGGCAAAGACATTTTTTAAAAATATAATAAAGTTAATTATTTATGTTAAAGTTGTCCACTTGTGCCACAAATTATGCATGTTTTAATTAAAATTGATCAAATAATTTCCACATATGGAAAACATTGTTTATCAAATTACCAAGTCAATACCTTCCCAACACTGAGGAATAATATACATGTAGTTAATCTTGTTGGTAGACGACATCAAAACGGAGGCATACAAAATTGTAATTATTCATTAAATTTCAATTTTAAAATAATGATTAATGAAGGGTAAGTCTTAGATTCTTTTTATTATATTTTACTGTGGTTAAAAACACTTACTATGACACCTACTCTCTTTACATGTTTTGAAGTGTACACGTTTAAGTCAATGCATTCTTGTTGGCTATAAGTACAATGTTGAAGGGCAGATCTCTAGAACTTATTCATCTAGCATAATTGAGACTTCATGCCTGTTGAATAGCAACTCTCCACTTCCTCCTCCCCTGAGCCCCTGGCAACCACCATTCTGCTCTCTGATTCTATGAGTCTGACTACCTGAGATACCTCATATAAGCAGGACTCTGCAGTTATTTATCCTTCTGTGAGTGGCTTATTTCATTTAGCATCATGTCCTCCAGATTTATTCATATTGTCTCATATTGCAGGATTTTCTTCTTTTTTTTTTTTTTCTTTTTCTTTCTTTCTTTCTTTTTTTTTTTTTTTTTTTTTTTTTTTTTTTTGAGAAAGGGTCTTACTGTTGCCTAGGGTGGAGTGCAGTGGCATCATCTTGGTTCACTGCAACGTTAAGCTCCTGGACTCAAGCAATCCTCCTACTTTAGCCTCCTGAGTAGGTGAGACTACAGGTACCTGCCATGATGCACAGCTAATTTTTGTAGTTTTTGTAGAGATGGAGTTTTGCTATGTTGCCCAAGGTGGTCTTGAAATCCTGTGCTCAAGCAATCCACCTACCTCAAGTGCTGGGATTACAGGCATGTGCCACCATGC
This sequence comes from Macaca thibetana thibetana, assembly GCF_024542745.1. Classification (NCBI taxonomy): domain Eukaryota; kingdom Metazoa; phylum Chordata; class Mammalia; order Primates; family Cercopithecidae; genus Macaca; species Macaca thibetana. The sequence goes on along the minus strand of NC_065597.1, from coordinate 59,119,099 downwards.
CTGGCTGATTTCCTTCCTTTTTAAGGTTGAATAATACTCCGATGATTGTATATGCCACATTTTCCTTAGCCATTCATCCTTGGGTAGACTTAGGTTATTCTCACATGAGAAAAATTATTCATAAAAAAATTTCCGACATGTAAAAATACTTACATGTCTTTTAAGTGAGGTTAACTCATTTAACCTTTTATATTTTAATATTTATTTATTTATTTATGTATTTATTTATTTGCAATAGGGTCTTGCTATATTGTCCAGACTGGACTCGAACTCTTGAGCTGAAGCAATCCTCCCACTTCCACTGGGGAAGTGGGCACATACCGCTGTGCCCAACTTTGGAAAAAGATTTTTTATGTTTATCCCAAGTGCAATGAGAAGCAGCTGAAGGGTTTCAAGAAGATGGAGGTGACAATGATATATGTCTTTATGTAGTAAGAAGGTCACTTTTGGCTCAGATGAGAAGATATTATAAGGAAACAAGAGTGGAGCGTGAGGGATGAGTTAAGTGTCTGTTTCAAGAAACGATGGCAGCTTGCATTGGGATGCTGTCAATGGGGCTGAGAGGAATGGGAAGAGTGGGGGGAGTTTTAGGAGTTAAATTTGCACAATTGGGTGATGAGCTGGATGTGGGGGAGCAGACAAGTCAAGGTTGCCGGTGCACAGAGCTATCTCCACCTTCCTGCTCCTGTCTTACTGCCTCTTGACATCCCTTGGGGCATCAGACCAGGGGCATCTGCCTCTGAACAGCTGCCAGATTTCTCATCCCAAGCAAACCTGCTTGTGAGAACAAGGTCAAATAAGGCTTTTCGTTCTAGGAAAATCAATGAAACTCATAAACCAGAAGAAAAAATATTAACCCTGCCTACCTTTCTTTGCACACACCTGTCCCTGCAAAAAATAAAGCTGCTTGTGACATTTCCCAGTAATTACATCATATGATTGAGAGGAGATGCAAGAGATCATTTGATTCTCCAAAGCCTGTTTCCCCTGAAAAGTGCGCCTCAGCTTCTTCTCAGGCCCCCCACCGGAGTGAGGTTTGTGCAAATTACCATAACCTCCTGCTGGAAGGCGTGCATCTTTGTTTTTGTGGTTTCTTTCCTCTGACCCAGGCTCAGGCAGGACTTCCTGCCATGAACTCTCAGAGCCCCTGAACCTTGCAGCACTTATCAGTCAGTAGTTAAATAATTCATTATGTAAGTAGCTGTTTAATGTCCCATTAGGATGGGGGAACATGCGTGGTTTTATTCAGTATGCTTTCAAATTTCAGATTCGTTTAACAGCACGAAATTAACTCACCCTCAGGGGATGACCCAGACATCTGACCGTCTCCTCCATCTCTGCTTGTGCTTACGAAGTGCATTCCAGACCCTAGACAGTACCTCTGATCCACTGGCTCAGAGGAAATTCTTCCATCGCAAATCTCAGCTCTAATGCTTGTAAGCTCTGTGACTTTGATCCAGTTAACTGCCCTCTTCATGTCTCTGTTTCTTCTTTCTTAGAATTAGGGCAGTGCCACCCGCCATAAGATAGTAGTTAGGACCCTAGAGTCAGAGTGGCTCAGGTTCAAATCCCAGCTCTGCCACTTCTTTGCCTTGTGACTTCAAGAAGGTGACTTAACCTTTCTGAGTCTGTGCCTGCTTCTCTAAATTGAGAATTGTATGTATCTTATATGGTTGCTGTGAAAATTGGATGATGCATTTTTAAAGTAGCCCCAAACTTGGCATTTATTGCCTGCTCAATAACTGTTCAGTGTTATCATGATTATGGCTGGTTTATCATCACACAGAATTGTTTTAAGGAAAGCACTTTAGTACATTAAATAGATGTTCAAACGACAACATCATCAACAAGAGGGACAATGACTAATACTGAATGCTTACTCTGTGCCAGACACGTTCCCAGTGGTTTACTTAGGTTAACTCTTTCCATTCTTACAGCAGTCGTGAAAGATACAGTTAATAGTATCCCCATTTTAATATGAGGACACTGAAATAACTCAGTAAAGATTAAATAATAACACTATCAACAAACATTGGATCAGCATTTACTATCTGCCAGATACTATGCTTAGCCTTGAGAATACAAACATTCTTTCCTTCTAGAAATTCATGGACCAACAGAAGAGGTAGATAAACATGTAACTAACTTAACGTGCTATGTTCACAGTATGAATAAAATCTTATGCAAATATTGAGTGAATAAGCAACTTTTTCTGAGGCACTGGAGAGGATTAAATCTAATTTATAGGAAAAAACTGCAAACTTGAAAGCACGCCAAAAAAGGAAAGTATTATCACTAGCAATTAAACATAGTGCCTCACCTATCTACCCAGCTGAGAAGGAACATGCCTCAGGTGTAAGGGGAAGAGGGCCAGCCTAGGTCCACGCTGTTACCATTGTCACCACCTTGGTTGGTTCAGTAAAAAGGCGTGGGGTGGCCCACATTACTTCATGCATGAATTTGGGATGGTCTAACTATGAGCTAATTATGAATTGGCGGCTTCATGTGCTAACAGCGGATCCTGTGGTGTTTTAAAGGAAAGAAGCAGTTTTATGAGAAGCCAACCATTTCATTCATTCATTCATTCATTCACTCGACAATTTTTTTTTTTTTTTTGAGACAGAGTCTTGCTCTGTTGCCCAGATTGGAGTGCAATGGCATGATCTTGGCTCACTGCAACCTCAGCCTCCTGGGCTCAAGTGATTCTCCTGCCTCAGCTTCCTGAGTAGCTGGGATTACAGGTGCCCGCCACCACGCCCAGCTAATTTTTGAATTTTACTAGAGACAGAGTTTTGCCATGTTGACCAGGCTGGTCTTGAACTCTTGACCTCAAGTAATCCACCTGCCTCAGCCTCCCAAAGTGTTGGGATTACAGGCGTGAGCCACTGCACCCGGCACCTCAACTAATATTTACTGAGTGCCCAACTCTAGGTCCTAGTGCTACATCAGTCTACAATGTAGGCAAAGTCTGTGCCATCACAACACTTATATTCCAACACAAGGGGAAGAACAATAAACGAATAAAGCAAGTACGTGTTTGGTGTACCGAATGGTGATGAGTGCGTTCAAGAAAAATAAAGCAAGATAACTGGGAAAGATGAGTGCCGGGATGGAGAGTGGAATTATTTTACATAGGGTGGTTAAGGGAAGCTTCACTCATAGGATTTTATTTGACCAAAAACTGGAAGAGGCCAGGCCCAGGGGCTCATGCCTGTAATTCCAGCACTTTGGGAGGCCGAGGCAGGCGAATCACTTGAGGTCAGGAGTTCAAGACCAGCCTGGCCAACATGACGAAACCTCATCTCTACTAAAAAAATTACAAAAATTAGCTGGGCGTGGTTCATGCCTGTAATTCCACCTACTCAGGAGGCTAAGGCAGAAGAATCGCTTGGACCCATGAGGCGGAGGTTGTAGTAAGCCAAGATTGTGCCACTGCACTGCAGCCTGGGTGACAGAGGGACACCCTGTTTCAAAAAAAAAAAAACTGGAAGTGCATGAAGGAGAATGAAGGGCATGTGGGAAGAGTGTTCCCACAAAGGAGCAGCATGGCCAAAGGCCCTGGAGTGGGAACTGGCTTGGTGAATTTGAAGAATTACTAGAAGCAAAGTAACTGGAGCTAGTTGAGTAACGTCAGAGAGGTAATGGGGTTGTATGAGTCTCATAGCCCGTGGTCAGAAGAGTGAATTTTACTCTTGGTGAAAAGAAAAGGTTTTTGGAGAGTTTGGAACAGAGGACCTACACAGCTTGTATCACTTATTTATTTATTTATTTATTTATTTACTTACTTACTTATTTATGTAGAGATGGAGTCTCGCTCTGTTGTCCAGACTGGAGTGCAGTGGTATGATCACAGCTCACTGTAGTCTTGGATTCCTGGGCTCAGGTGATCCTTTTCCTCAGTCTCCCTAGTAGCTGGGACTACAGACTTGTGCCACTATGCCTGGCTAGTTTTTTGTATTTTTAAAAAATAGAGATAGGGTCTTGCTGTGTAGCCTAGGTTGGTCTTGAGTTCCTAGACTCAAGCAATCCTCCTGCCTCAGCCTCCCTACTAGCCAGGACTATAGGCATGTACCACGATGCCTGGCTTATTTTTTGTATTTTTTAAAAATAGAGATGGAGCCTTGCCATGTTGTCCTGGCTGGTCTTGAACCTCTGGACTCAAGTGATCATCCTACCTTGGCCTTCCAAAATGCTGAGATAACCGGTGTGAGCCACCATGCCTGGCCTTTTGTTTTTGAAAGATTACTCTGGCTGCCATGCTGAGAGTAGATTTTAGGGAGGTGTAAGAGGAGGAGGGGGATAATTAAGAAGCTATTGCAACCATTTAGGTGAGGGTTGAGGGGGGCCTGTCGTGAGGTGGCAGCCCTGAGGTGGCAAGAAGCAGAGGCGGAGCATGGACCTGTTTTGAAAGCAGAGCCAACAAAATTTGCTCATAGTTTGGATGTAGGTGAGACAGAGAAAGGAAAGAATCAGGGAAACCCCAAGTTATTTGGCCTGCACACCCCCAGGAGGAAGGAACCCCATTTACTGAGATGGGCGAAACTGCAGTTGGACAAGTGTGATGGGGGGAGACTGAGACCCATTTGGACACATTTAGGATGAGATAACTGCTTTGATCCGAATGTTTTGGGTTTCCCCAGAATTAAGAAGGTGAAATCCTCATCTCCATGTTTTTAGGAGGTGGAGCCTTTGGAGGTGGTAATAACAGTGACTTTTGGTGAATAGAATGACTGTCTTTATAAAAGAGACCCCAGAGAGATCCCTTGTCCCTTCTACCATGTGAGGACACAGCAAGAAGCCATGATTGGTGAACCAGGAAGTGAACCCTCTCCAGACACCAGATACCAGGATCTCAGACCTCACAACCTCCAGAATTGTGAGCAATAAATTTCTGTTGTTCGTAAGTCACCCAGTTAATGGTATTTTACTATAGCAGCTCTAATGGACTAAGAGAGCTGCCTGCAAGACTCTCAGGTTGGGCACAGTGGCTCATGCCTGTAATCCCAGCACTTTGGGAGGCCAAGGTAGGCAGATCACCTGAGGCCAGGAGTTCAAGACCAGCCTGGTCAACATGGCGAAAGCCGGTCTCTACTAAAAATGCAAAAAAAAATTAGCCAGGTGTGGTGGCGGGTGCCTGGAATCCCAGCTACTCAGGAGGCTAAGACAGTAGAATTTCTTGAACCTGGGAGGCAGAGGCTTCAGTGAGCCCAGATTGCACCACTGCACTCCAGCCTGGGCAATAAGAACAAAACTCTGTCTCAAAAAAAGAAAAAAAAAAGACTTTCATGTGGGAATTTCTGGAGAGAGTTCCAGAAAGTTGGGACTCATTAGCATCTAAGCAAATACATTTGAACCCAGGAAACTAGAAGCTAGAGTTGAAGGAAGGAATGCAGACATTGAAGAGAAGGGGCCTGAGGAATTGGTCCTTGTGTCAGGAAGGTCATAAACTCAGAGAGGAAAAATAAAATGCATCTTCATTCTCACGAACTTCTAACTGAAATTTGATATGCCCCTCAATTACAAATGAGGGAATAAACCACAGCAGTAGTGGTGTAGCTGGAACTGTGTCCCCAATAGAAACCACAGATAATTATCACATTACAAATGCTGCAGGTATTTCAAAATATCATTTACCCTTATCACTATTTCAAAATTATGAAGTCTTAACACATGCCATTGGATCTTTTTATTTAACGTGTTAATAAAAAAGCTCATTCATTACCATTTCACACATTTGTTTTATTAAATATTTTGTTATTTTTCAGTGTAATTAGTTTCTTTGAAATGCAATGTATTTCATGTATGTTATTAAAAATATTATTCTGAGAAGATATCCACAAGCTCCATCTGTCTGCCAAAGGGGTCCAAGCCACAACAGAAGGTTAGGATCCCTAGTTTAAAGGTTGAAGGAGCAATGAAGGGGGTGGTGATGCGGCTGTCTTTACTGATTCCACAAACCTGGTGTCTCTCTCTGCCTTCAACCTTTTTCCCCTTTCCCCCCCTCCTTTTTTTTTTTTTTGAGACGGAGTCTCGCTCTCTCGCCCAGGCTGGAGTGCAGTGGCGTGATCTGGGTTCACTGCAAGCTCCGCCTCCCGGGTTTACGCCATTCTCCTGCCTCAGCCTCCGAGTAGCTGGGACTACAGGCGCCCGCCACCACGCCCGGCTAGTTTTTTGTATTTTTAGTAGAGAGGGGGTTTCACCGTGTTAGCCAGGATGGTCTCGATCTCCTGACCTCGGGATCCGCCCGTCTCGGCCTCCCAAAGTGCTGGGATTACAGGCGTGAGCCACTGCGCCCGGCCCCTTTCTCCCTTTTAAGCACGTCCTGTGTTCCCAATCTTGTGCTCAGTGTAACTTGGATTCTAAAATGAGCAAGCCCGAGTCTCTCCCTCCAATGACCTGTTGTCCAAAAGGGGGTACAAGTATCCAAACAGGTATTAGACATATCACAGATTCTTGCGACTATAAAAAGTACTCAGCCACACTGCACAAGTTCCGAAGACTATCCTTGGGTAGCATTCAAGTGCAGGGTTTTGCAGCTGAAGAGCAGAAAATTGACACTGCCTTTGTATTCTTCTACGGTTTTCTTTCTTTGAGAAGTATTGGACTCAGAGAGAAGATCTCTTTAGAAAGCTGTTCTGTCTGCGTTTATTCCATCACAAGAGGAGCACGTCCCTCGGAGAACATACTACGCCTGGAAAGGTCACTCTCAGACAACAAGTTCCTTTCTTCTGGTGACGCCATCTGTTTTCTTGTGGCCCACTCAAATCCTTCCCAGTTCCAGGCTAGAGTTTGGGGGGATGGGGAGGGACTGACAGAGCTATCATATTTTGATTTTTTTTTTCAGGGTTTCCATCAAAAACCTCATAGGGGCCATCTATCCCACTGCTCTTCTTAAAACAGAAGTACCAGAATATTCAGATCTCCACCTGGGGCCCCATCGTTTGGGGCCTTCTATCTCACTGATGCCATTTCCGGACATAACAAATGGTTGGATAGATTTGCTTGACTCACACGTGCTGTCTTGAAGCAACAGTCAGGCGGGTAGAGAATTTCAGAGAATTAGACATGACCCAAAAGGAAACAAAAAGAGTCAGAAGGCATCATCCTGCCTTAATTGCTAGGGAAAGACTTCATATCTCATTTTCATAGACTCCATTAGGAATACTGAAAAGCGTTGACTGAACAAAATATGCATCTACTAATGGGCTTTAGGAAACATTCTGGACCATCCCTTTACTAATAAGTGCAGCTCCATTTTGTCCCCATTGGTAAAATAGGGAAAATGATCCCTACCTAATTAAAGAATGTATATATATAAGATGGGAATTTTACTATGAATTTGCCTTAGTAGGGAGGAGACTATCTTTTTTTAGGATAAATATTTTAACAAGTGGTTTTGGGTTAAAGGGCAAGTGTGGAAGACATGAGTCTACAGAAGCTCTGAGTCTACTGAAGACTTGGTGAAACTTCTTTGTTTAGACATGGACAAGAATTAGATAAGAAGTAGACATATCCTTTCATAAATAATGGGAACTTCATTTTAATAAATTGGAGTGGGAAAGACCTTTCTAATCATTCAGTTATTCAATACATATTTGCAAGTGTCAAGTCCTGGGACACCCAGAGGCACCCCTGTTTGTCTCCCAGATGGCTTCCCATAAATATAGATGGGGGTTGAGCATTTAGAGAAATGTTTGCAAAAATAAGACTTTAAGATCACTAAAGGACTCTCAGAGCATGGTGGCTGACAGCAAAGGCTTTGCCATCCACTAGGCCCTCCTGGGTTCAAATCTCAGTTCTCCTGTCTACCATTCATGGAATACTGGTGAAGTTACTAAGTTCTCTGGGCCTCTGTGACCCACCAAGTTGTTATAAGAACTAAATGATAACGATATAGAACACTTAGCATAACACAGGTTTATAGTATGTACTTTACAATGTTAGCTGTCATTATTAAATAAGATGTCTATGTTATTAAATAAAACCTTCCTTCCTATATTTGTTCCCAAAAAACGTGATTTGCAAAAGTACATTTTTATAATAAGCTGGTCTTGTTAGTAAAATTCAGCCTTCAAAAATGCCATATTCTCTGTTTCTCTAGAATAAGAGATATCATTATGTTCATCTCTCACCCTCTCATTCAGTCAGAAAGTCATGCTCGGGGACAGTTTGGGTTGTGACAACTGGGGTTGTGGGTAGAGGCTGGGACACTGCTAAACATTCTACAATGTACATAACAGCTCTCACAACAAAAAAATTATCTGGCCTGAAATGTCAATAGTGTCCAGGATGAGAAACCCTGGTCTGGAAGGAGTTAGCATTACTCTGATCTATGCATACTCTCATTCATTCATGCATGCATGCATTCATTCATTCAAATAGTTGTTGAGGCCAAACCATGTGTCAAACACTCTTTTAGGTATTGGAAATAGAGTGGCTAACAAGAGGGACATGATCCCTCTTCTCATGGAGATTGCATTTTAGCTGAGGAGACAGAGAAGAAGTAATTACACAAATAATTACTTATTGATCACAATACAGGTCACCAAAGAGCACGTGGTGAAGTGAGAATGTGTGACAACAGGAATGATTCCAGCATGAGATCTGGGCAAGATTGCTCTCTGAAAGTGGTTTTCAGGCTGACACTTGAAGGATTTTGCAAGATTTTTTTTTAAATTTTTTTATTATACTTTAAGTTCTCGGATACACGTGCTATGGTGGTTTGCTGCACCCATCATCCCGTCACCTACGTTAGGTATTTCTCCTAATGCTATCCCTTCCCTAGCCCCCGACCCCTCTTCAGGCCCCTGTGTGTGACGTTCCCCTCCCTGTGTCCATGTGTTTTCATTGTTCAACTCCCACTTATGAGTGAGAACATGCGGTGTTTGGTTTTCTGTCCTTGTGATATTTTGCTGAGAATGATGGTTTCCAGGTTCATCCGTGTCCCTGCAAATGACATGAACTCATCCGTTTGTATGGCTATATAGTATTCCACAGTGTATATGTGCCACATTTTCTTTATCCAGCCTATCATTGATGGCTATTTGGGTTGGTTCCAAGTCTTCGCTATTGTGAATAGGATTTTGCAAGCTTTTAACCCATGACCTTGGTGCTCTAATAATTCTGTGTTGGATCACTGAACTCAGCAGCCACCTGGCATTGCTAGTCGTGAAAATCACAGAGAGACTGAATAGCGTGGCAGTTAAGGACATAAATTCTGGAGCCAAATTGTCTTGGTCTGTAACTCTCTAAGGTGACTTCTCTGCCTCAGTTTTCTCATCCATAAAATGGGGATAAAAATGATGCCTGCCTCATTGGCTTGTGGTGAAGACTAAGTGAGTTAAATAATGCAGTGAAATAATGTAAAACAGTCATAAAGCAAACAATACATAAGTATTAGTAATTATTAGAGTTAATATTTCTATTAGGAATGAAGGGGAATGTTTTCTCAACTAGAATCTGTTCCATGTGCCCAGGAAATGGTGAGAACTCACACAGCAAAAATGGGCTAGTTAATGCACACTGTCACATTTTCTGTCGATTTTGGCCATCTTTGTTTGAAAGTGACAGCGTTTGAGACTAGGAATTGAAGTTACATTGTTCTTACAAAAGTAAACAGTCAGTGAGAAAGTGTCCCCCTTGTTCGCTACTCTATTTCCAACACCTAAAAGAGTGTTTGACAATAGTTTAGCCTCAACAACTATTTGCTTAAAGCATGCATGAATGAATGAGAGTGTGCATAGATCAGAGTAATGCTAACTCTTTCTAGACTGAGGTTTCTCAAGGTTTCTTTGTTTGGCATCATGTCAAACAAAGACGAAGATGCAAAGTACAATTGCTATTCATTTACTGGTATTTTCGGACTCACTTCCATAGTCTTGATTCTTTAAATCCCTGGTAAACCCATCCAAATCCTCTCTTCTAAGGAGCTTCCACTCCATAGAAAAGAGGTGAAAATGTTATTTTTATAGCTGACATAAAAATACTTCTTAGGCAATTCTGGTTTTTTGTTTGTTTGTTTTTGTTGTTTTTTGCTTGTTTGTTTTTAAGAAAAACACCTTAAAAATAAGCTTCCAATATGTAAGGACAATAATACAAAGAATTAGGTGACCAGGGATGTACCCAAGAAAATTTTGTTTGGGAGAAATAGGGAGAGCAATGGCGAAAAGTCACAGGAAAGCATCCTGCAAAAGGGGCAGGAATAGTCAATTTTTCAAAAAAAAATCATACATAGAAATAGCTGAAGGGTTTTTAAGATCGAGTGTGCCTCAAAATCAATTTTCAAGTTGTAGACTGGGTAGAAGTCATTCATCACCTCAAATCTTCCTTTAAGACTGTTTCATACCTAAATAAATGCCATTTGTAGATTCTGGACTCAGAAAATTGAAAAAAAAAAAAAAAAACTTTCTGACATCCATATCTATGTTGGCATCCCCAGAGTGAAGTTTTGGTGAAATTAACAATGAATTAAAATTAGAGGTAATTGTAAGAATATAAGATGCTGAAATCAGGAGAAATGTTGGAGCAGAGATTACATTTTCCAGCTAAGTATGAAATTGGGGGCTTCAGTTGATTTTAAGAAAACAGAATAGTGTTCACAGCTGACTTGTGGATCACATGGCCTGATCTTACAATGTTTCCTGTGGCAGTGCACAGATCCAGCATCTTTAGATGAAGCTGCTTCTCACTGGGGGATGTAGGCTTATAGACCGTTTTTATGATTAGAATAGATGAAGATGAAAAACACAGCGTAAGAAGTCATTAAGTTCTCAAAACAAAGGAAACAAAAGCATTAAAATCACAAACTAAAAGATTATGAAAGAGGCTAGCTAACCTAAAAAATAAGAAAAAAACTGTCTTACAGACTAAAACAAAGAAATCAATAAAAAGGTAAAAATGTGGATATTGTACTGATAGAAGATTCACTTTGTCTTTTAGATTAGAAAGGTGTATTTAAACTTATACTTGCTTCCCCCAAGTTGCTAGCATGAACTTTAGCCTGTTTTGGGATGTAGTAAAGTGGGTTTTAGAAACAGTCCTTGGAAGTGTCTTTTGCTTGAGCTGATCCACCCTGGACTCTACTTCTTCCTGAGTTGGGAAGAGAAGGAAACAAGAAAAAAAAAAAAAACTAATTAAAAATGCAAGTACTTTTGTGTGTTTAACATGACTTGATTCAATCATCAAATATTGAAATTCTGGACTGGGCATGGTGGCTCACGCCTGTAATGCCAGCACTTTGGGAGGCCGAGGTGGGTGAAATGCTTGAACCCAGGAGGTTGAGACCAGCCTGGACAACATAGCGAGAACCCATCTGTAAAAAAAAAAAAAAAAAAAAAAACTTAAAAGTTAGCCTAGTGTCGTGGCACATGTCTGTGGTCCCAGCTACTCAGGAGGCTAAGGCAGGAGGATCACCTGAGCCTTGGGAAGTTGAGGCTGCAGTGAGCCATGGTCGTGCCACTGCATTCCATTCCAGCCTTGGGGACAGAGTGAGACCCTATCTCAAAAAAAAAAAAAAAAAAAAAAAAACAGAAAAGAATAGAAAAAAATTGACATTCTCTAGAAAGAGCATGGACGATTAATTCTGGCTAAACTGGATTTGGTTTCTGGGTCTTTGTGATCATTGGCAAACTGCCTGGCTTCCCAGACCCTCAGTGTCCTCATCTGTCAAGTGGGCATAATAGTACCTACATTACAGGTTGCTGGAAATATAAACTGAGACCACAAATGTGTGTGTGTCTGTGTGTGTCTGTGTGTGTGTTTCTGTGTGTATATTCTCATCATTTGCTATAATTAGGTTCGATAATGTCTCCAAAACCACTGAGTTATTAAATACTGAACCATTACTCCTGGGAGGAAATACAGGTTTGGTTCTTTTGAGCCTCCAGTCATGACATTTCCATCAACTAATCAATACCTAACCTTGTTTTATATATTTCTGTGTAAAGACACCTTATTTAATATATATTGATTCATTAACATTGAATGCACAGCCAACAGCACTATACCTCATGCCTGAACGAAGCTCATCTAACACAAGTATATTTTTCACCGCAAACCACATCACAAAGTGCAATTGCACTTTGCATCTTTGTCTTTGTTTGACATGGTACCAAACAAAGAAACCTTGAGAAACCTTGGTCTAGAAGGAGTTAGCATTCTCTCATTCATTCATTCAGAATTTTTGTGCTTAGGAACACTAGATAGCCCTTCAGCACTATGCTTGGGGACCATTTTAAACAGCAAAAACCACCAACAAAAGGCATAAAAGTATGAAAAGCACAGTGCTAAGTGAACTTCAAGATGCATACTCATTTATAGTATGGGAGTAGAGCCAAGAAAGCAGATCCTGGCCTTGTTGGATCTCAGCACATTAGGCAACTCCAGTTTTTTGCAACACTGCACACATCTGGGGATGACTACAATAGCACAGCAGGTATTGATTTTGGGTTTACGAATACATTTTTGTGAACAGGCAAAATCACCAATACAGTATCTGCAAATAATAAGAATCATCTGGAAAAAATATATGTATATACACAAATATGTGCTTGGAACTAAATAAATGCTTAGTTTCTCCTTTTTCTATCTTCCACTTGTGTGCTAGACATTCTAGAGAAACCAAAGAAGTTTAAGACAGGCAATGTAGAATCTCAGTTTGTCAACAACAACAAATTCTGTCAAGTTGCAAGATACAAAATCCACATACAAAAATTGGTTGCATTTCTAGAGACTAACAATGAACTCCCTGAAAAAGAAATAAAACAATCCTATTTACAATAGCATCAAAAACAATAAAATACTTAGGGATAAATTTAACCAAGATGGTAAAATATCTGTATGCTGAAAACTGTAAGACATAGATGAAAGAAACTGAAGAAGATAAATGCTATGATATCTTGTGTTCATGGAGCAGAAGAATTAATATTATTAAAATGTTCATATTACCCAAAGTAATTTATAGAGTCAATGAAATCCTAGCAAAATTCCAATAGCATTTTTTCATGTAATTTTTTTTAAAAATCCTAAAATTTGTTTGGAGCCACAGACAACTCTGAATAGCCAAAGAAATCTTGAGAAAGAACAAAGCTGGAAGAATTTCACTTCCTGATTTCAACACATATTACCTAACTACAGTAAGCAAAACAGTATGGTGCTGGAATAAAACAGACATAGAGACCAATGGAATAGAAACAAGAGCCCAGGGCCGGGTGCAGTGGCTCACGCTTGTAATCCCATCACTTTGGGAGGCCAAGGCAGGCGGATCACAAAGTCAGGAGATCAAGACCATCCTGGCCAACGTGGTGAAACCCTGTCTCTACTAAAAATACAAAAATTAGCTGGGTGTGGTGGCGTGTGCTTGTAATCCCAGCTACTCAGGAGGCTGAGGCACGAGAATCACTTGAACCCAGGAGGCAGAGGTTGCAGTGGGCCGAGATCATACCACTGCACTCCAGCCTGTCAACAGAGCAGGACTTCATCTCAAAAAAAAAAAAAAAGAAGAAGAAACAAGAGCCCAGTAATAAAACCACGCATAAATAGTCAACTAATATTGGGCAAAGCTGCCAAAAATACACAACTGGGAAAGCATAGTTTCTTCAATAAATGGTTGGAAAAAACAGAAGATCCCTGTGATAAAAGAACAAAACTGGGTCCCCTGTCTTCCATCACTAACAAAAATTAACTCTAAATGGATTAAAGACTTAAAGGTAAAACCTTAAGCTGTAAAACTCATAAAAGAAAACATAGGGGAAAGCCTCCTTGACACTAATCTTGGCTGATGTTTTGGATGTGACACTAAAAGCACAAGGAACAAAAGTAAAAATAAGTGGGACTACATCAAACTAAAAATCTTCACAGCAGAAGAAACCGTCAAATAAAATTAAAAGATAATTTATGGAATGGGAGAAAGAGTTTGCAAACCATATATCCGGTAAGGGGTTAATATCTGAAATATATAAGGAACTCATACAACTGAATGGTGAAAACAAAAAACAAACAAAAATCCAATTTAAAAATGGGTCAAGGGTGTTTACAGACAGTTTTCCAAAGAAACTGGTCAACAGGTACATGGAAAATGTGCCCAACATCTCTAACCACCAAGGAACTACAAATCAATATGGCAATGAGATATCACCTTACACCTGTTAGAATAGCTGTTATCAAAAAAAAAAAGAAGAAGAAGAAGAAGAAATAGCAAGAGTTGGTGAGGATGTGGAGAAAAGGGAACGCTTGTGTACTGTTGGTGGGAATGTAAATTGGTAGAGTCATTATGGAAAATGGAGGTTTCTCAAAAATTAAAATAACCATATGATCCAGAAATCCAACTACTGGGAATTTATTCAAAGGAAACAAAATTCGTCGCTGACGGTGCTATCGGAACTCCCATGTTCTCCGCAGCATTATTCAGTTCACAACAGTCAAGACATTGAGTCAACAGCTCAGTGCCTGTCAGTGGGTGTTACTCAGCCATAAAAAAGAAGGAAATTTTCCCATTTGCAACAACATGGATGAAATGTAAGGGCATTATGCTAAGTGAAATAAGTCAGAGAAAGATAAATACTGTATGATCTCAATTACACGTGGGATCGAAGATAGCCAAACTCGTAGAAACTGAGAGTAGAAGAGTGGTTAACAGGGGCCGGTGGTGAGGAAAACAGGGAGATGTTGGTCAAAGGGTACAAAGTTTTAGTTAAAAGATGAATAAGTTCTGAGGATTTAATGTACAGCATGGTGACTGTAGTTAACGATACTGTATTGTATGCTTGAAATTTGCTTAAGTGATAAATCTTAAATGTTCTTGCCAAAGAAAAAAATGTAAGTGAGGTGATAACTGTGTTAACTATCTTAATTGTGAGATAATCATTTCACAATGTGAATGTATATCAGATCATCGTATTATACACCTAAACTTATACAATTGTATTTGTCAACTATACCTCACGAAAGGAAAATTAATTGATTGATTACAAATAAAAGACCCTATGAACAGCTATGTAAACGGTTGACATATGAGTGTACTGCCTGTGCTCAATCCCTCTTATATAGGCACTCAACTACCTTCTATGCAAAATAAGGGTAATAATAAGACCTACCTCATATACCTCACAGAGTTGTGAATCACAGCGTGAAAAGCACAGAGA
Organism: Macaca thibetana thibetana; assembly: GCF_024542745.1. NCBI lineage: Eukaryota > Metazoa > Chordata > Mammalia > Primates > Cercopithecidae > Macaca > Macaca thibetana. Next base: position 59,103,959 of record NC_065597.1, on the reverse strand, counting down.
GCAGGACCTCAGTAAGCAAAGTCTCAGTAATACCAGCCATTAGTAATAATCACAACAAGGATAACGGTGATGATATCTATGGCAATGAATGCAATCAGTGGTGACGGTGTTGCCTTACTTCCATGTCTGGAAATAGCAACACCCGTAGATGCTTAGACTCCAGCAGGGAAGTCGTATTTCCTGCACCCCCATAAGGAGCCGGGAGTCATGCCAGCTATTTTCAAGGATCATCTCACGACCTTTGTTCTTTCTTCCAGGCTTTCTCAACATGAGTCCTCCTGACATTTGGGAAACAAAGAATTCTTTGTTGTGGATCTGTCCTGTGCATTGTAGGGTGTTCAGTGACATCCCTGGCCTCTCCTCTCTAGATGCCAGTAGCAACCCCTGCACCCCCATCTCTGCGGTTATCAACAATATCTCCAGACATAACAGAATGTCCTTGGGGGGAAAGTCTCCTCCGGTCTAGAGTCACTGGTCTTAACAAAGTTGATGTTCTCATGCCTCTTCTGCAGATGAAGCAAATGAGGATTAGAGAACCAAGCAACCTGCCCCCTTACTTGGAAGTAAATTTATAACTAGAACTTTTTTTGCATCCCAGGTTGGGTTATCATGAATTACTGATTTCTGTGCCTTTCCCCTGAGCCTTTGAAATTCTCTGTTGGATGACTACGGGGCTGCCAAGAAGTTTCTATGAGAAAGCTCGCTGCCTCTCCAACTCTTCCAGTATACTGACAGCCCCATGGAGGGTCACTAAGGTCTGTGGTTACCCAGTCTACCTGTCTCTCTGTTCCCAGCTTGCCGACCATGCTTTCTGACTTCATTCAACAGTGGCTGTGTTCATTTCCCAGCCTGTGGAACCTCCACCCTGCAGAAGCCACCAATGATCAGGGATTGATTTCTTCGTAGGTGACATTTTTCTTCGCTTGCATCCAGAGGACTCAGACAGACAATAGAACAGACAACCTCCTTGCAGCTCCCCCAGCCTGGCTGGGGGAATCTTTCCCTTTCCTCTGCAATGGATGGGATAGCTCTTGGACATGCCAGACCAATGACTTCCAATCTGACCTGATCCAATGGCCGTTTTTCTAGTAAACAATTTGTAATGTCTTCCTTACTATTTTGAAATGAAAATCACAGCTAATAGAATCTACTCATAACTGTTTTAAAATGCCGTGTTATATTAAAAATTGAAAACTAATTTATTATCATATGTATTTTTCATCACCAGAGACCCATGGTTCCTAACTCACATATGTAGATGCGCGAGTAACTGCTGAGGCATGATTACAATGAGACTTAATGGAATAATAAAATGCACAAACCTGAGGATAGAATCACCACAGCTGTGACAACTACAAACAGAGGTGGAAATGGGGGCAGATAGGATGATGCAAAAACCATGACCGGTGTTGCCATGCGTAACGTGATTTTCCAAGATGGTGAACCACTCTTGCTGTGATCCCAAACATATGAAGTACCAGCTTGCCTTGATTTTCATGGTATTGAAATTTCTGAAAATTTCAGTGTGTATTAAAAGTGCAAAAAAAAAGTCTTACGTTTATATGTAAAAGAGTTCACCTAGAGAGCAATAGGCTTAGAGTAATGAATGGATTTTTTTACCTATACAAATTCTCAGCGGGCATTTGAACTCTGCACAGGGTGGCAGGAGCTTTTTGTTTGGGTCAGACTGCCCTGGGCATTACCAGATGTCTGGTATCCTGGCTTCTATCAACTAAATGCTACCAGTGCCTCCTGCTATCATGATGGTAACGAAAACATGAAAACATGCCCCCCGCAACTCCCCAGATGTATCGCTAGGAGGCAGTACTGTTAATGGAAGGGGCTCCCAATCAAGACCCCAAGAGAGAGTTCCTGGATCTCACGCAAGAAAGAATTTGGTGGGAGTCCACAGAGTAAAGTGAAAGCAAGTTTATTGGAAAGTAAAGAAACAAAAGAATGGCTACTTCACAGGGAGAGCAGTGGTATGGGCTGCTTGACTGAGTATACTGACAGTTCTCTCTTGATTATGTGCTCAACAAGGGGTAGATTATTGATGAGTCTTCTGGGAAAGGGGTGCAGAGTTCCCAGAACTGAGGGTTCCTCCCCTGTTTAGACCACATAGGGTAACTTCTGGACATTGCCACGTTGTCTGTAAGCTGTTGTGGCACTGGTGGGAGTGTCTGTTAGCATTGCTAGTGCATTTGAATTAGCATATAATGAGCAGGGAGGATGACCAAATGTCACTTTCGTCACCACCTTGGTTTTGGTGGCTTTGGGCTGGCTTCTTTACTGCATCTTGTTTTGTCAGCGGGGTCTTTGTGACCCATATCTTGTGCAGCTCTTCCATCTCACCCTGTGACTGAGAATGCCTAACCTCCTGGGAATGCAGCCCAGTAAATCTCAGCCTTATTTTACCCAGCCACTATTCAAGATGGAGTTACTCTGGTTCAAATGCCTCTTGACAGTACTAACCTAAGCAGAGCCACTGCTCCAGACTTTAGGGGGAGTTGTCCCCGTTCTCTGCCTTTCGTGAGCCTGAATTCACTTCCCATTTCTGTGTTTGAACCCCAGACCACAGTCTCCTAGCCCATAATCAGATCTCTGAAACTCACACACCACCCCTACAGCCTGGTTGTCATCTCTAGCCCCTGAGGAGTTCCTTCACTGACTTTCAGGCTTTTCTGTTTTTTGTTTGTTTGTTTGTTTTTTGAGACAGAGTTTTGCTCTTGTTGCCCAGGCTGGAGTGCAGTGGCACGATGTCGGCTCACTGCAACCTCCACCTACTGGGTTCAAGCAATTCTCCTGCCTCAGTCTCCCACGTAACTGGGATTACAGGCATGCGCCACCACCCCAAGCTAATTTTTTGTATTTAGTAGAGACGGGGTTTTGCCAGGTTGGTCAGGCTGGTCTCAAACTCCTGACCTTAGGTGATCCACCCACCTCAGCCTCCCAAAATGCTGGCATTACAGACATGAGCCACCACATCTAGACTTTGCTGGGTATTTTGATGGGTTTATGATGTCATGTCCATCTGTGTTTGTAGTGGGAGGGGGTACTGTCTGCCTCAGTTTAGCCTGATAACTTGCTGAAATCCTGGGTGCTTGTTTTCTCTCCCTCTCACTACAACGCCTGCCCCCAAGATAATGTGGTTCAAATCTGTCCATCAGAACAGCACCCTGTCCTTCTACTGTGCATTGACCCAAGGCTGATGCTGTGGTTTCTCAGGTCTGTCACTTATGGTCATCTCAAAACAATGTCTGTTCCAGATTTTTCATCATAACAGGCCATGGTTCCTAATTTGCATCTGGAGTATTAGGGCATCAGTTTCTAGAAAGGTCTCAGCCATGGCCTCACACTCTCCAGGGCCAACCTCCCTCCCAGGACAACCTAAGCCTAGTGTCCTCCTGTGTCCCAAGTCTAGCTCTCTCTTCCACTGTGGTAAGTCCCCCTCTGTTGTCCCTCATGGTTTGTGCTGCCAGATGACCTTAGTCACAGCCACATGAGTCAGCAGAGATATCGGATAACCTTGAACCTCAACGATGAAGGGATCGGCATCTCAATTCCTTTCTCCCCAGTGGGGAACTTAGCCCCCTGTGCAAATGTGCCCTCCATTCCCCACAGTGAATAACCCTCCTTAATAGTTACCTATTGCTGCTGTTAACAAATTAAAAACTTACCGCAAATGTGGTGGCTTCAAGCAAACCTATTCTCTTACTGTTCTGAAGGTCAGAAGTCCCAAATGAATCTAAAGTCAAGGTGTTGGTAGGGCTGGCTCCTTCTGGAAGCTCTAGGAGATCTGTCTCCCTGCCCTCTCCAGCTGCTAGAAGCTATCCTCAATCCTTGGCTCATGGCTAGACTCCACGTCACCATTCCCCCGCCTGCTTCCACAGTCACTTCACCTTGTTCCTCCTCTGACCTTCTTGCCTTCCTCTTATAAGGACTCTTGTGATAGCATTTAGAGCCAATCCAGATAATCCATGATAAGATCGATCTCTCTCTCTCTCTCTCTCTCTCTCTCTCTCGCTTTCGCTTTAGCTCTTGCTCTCTCTCAAGATCCTTAATCACAGCTGCAAAGTCCCCTTTTCCATATAAGAGAACAGTCACTGGATCTAAAGATTAGAACTTGGATATCTTTGGGGATGAGATCATGGACGGGTCATTAATCAGAATACTACACCCTCCATCACTTTATAACAGTGCATAGCAGTGTTGAGGTTAAAAAATGTTTGCGTTCTGTTGCATGCACCCTTTCTTCATACCTAGTGGCACCTCCTTGGATTACATTCATGAGTCTGAAGAGGTCATTGAATTGTTCTTTAGTGATTCAGAGATTTCTTCTCTAACAGGACATAGAAAAAGCTGACAATGCTTAATTAGAAATTTATTTTCCTGTACTAGTGATAATTAAAATGATGTATTTTACCTGAATCCTGCTAAGAAAGTACAGAATTCTAATGATAAATGGAAAACATACTGTACACACACTCTATGCCAAGTCCTTTATGTGCTTTATCATTGGATCCTCCTCAAAGACCTTCTGGTGGGCGCTATTATTCTCCCTATTTTCTGGATGAGGTACCTGAGACTCAGAGAGCCTAAGTGAGTTGCTTAAGTTTCCTCAGTTAGTGAGAATCAAACCCAAGATTTGGAGCCAAACATTCATATTCCAAAGCCTAAACGTTCGGATTCCAGAGGCAAACATTCAGATTCCAGAGCCAAACATTCAGATTCCAGAGCCAAACATTCAGATTCCAGAGCCAAACATTCAGATTCCAGAGGCAAACATTCAGATTCCAGAGCCAAACATTCAGATTCCAGAGCCTGCGCTGCGAACAATTGCAGATTATTCTGCTGCCCAGTTCTTGCACTAACTTGCTGTGTGATATGGAGTAAGCCACTTTTTACCTCTGGATGTTGGTCAAAGCAGGAGCATTGAGGTAGTTTGGATTTCTCAACCTTAGCACTACCGACATGTTGGACCAGACAATTTTCTGTTGAGGAGGGCTGTCCTGTCCATTGTAGGGTGTTCAGCAGCATCCCTGGCCTCTACCCACTAGCTGCCTATAGTAGCCTTCCCCACTCCTCCCAGTTGTAATAAACATAAATGTCTCCAGACATTGCCAGATGTCTCTTGTGGGTACAAAATCCCCCCTTGTTGAGAACCACTGAACTAAGTAATCCATCAGCACTTGACAAACCTAAAATATTCTGGGATTTCTTTCACTCTTACTTTGGCTTCAAGTTAGGTGATTGCTTTACATTCAAGAAATTCTCTAGGCAGTCTAGAGTTCAAATGCAATGTGTGAGCTAACCAGTCTTATAAATTATCACAAACATATGTCAGTGGTAATTAATTAAGTACCTCCATTGCATCACTAATAACACGGGCTGAGGGCAATATTACCACTCAAAGTGCGCCATCACGCATTTCTCAGTTTCTCCTTGCATGAGGTAAAAGAGTAAACAGTTTGTTTAGGGGTTTAAACAAAAGCTGTTGCTTTTTTACTTTGAGCGAAAGGAGAAATCTCCTAAACTAGAAATAGAGTCTTCTCACCCTCCATTCCTACCACGTTCTGCAAGATCTTCTCAGGGAGCCTATTTAGGCACAGTGGGGAAAAGGGCTAGTCCTCAGTATTGGTTTTTCTTGTTCTTTCTCTATGTGATCTCAAGACTGTGAGTTTGCCTCTTAGCTTCGATTGTTCTATCACGTTATTATATAGGTACTCCTCAGCCCAAACAATTCTAAATGGTATACAGATGTTTTCATCTTATTTGACATTATGTACCATTTAAATTAAGTTTTTTGTATTGACTAAAGTCAGGAAAAACATAGACAAATATCTTATTCTCTATTCCAACTCTACCTACCAGTTATATGATTCTGGGCAAGAGGCTTAATACCTCTGAGCCTCAGTTTCATCATCTGTAAAATGGGGACAATGATACTTATGAATTGCCATAAATGTTACATTCAGTCATGCATGTTCAGCACCTAGACAGTGCTTGGCATGTAATTGTTGCTGCCTTCTGACAGTGACTAGTCAACAGGCAAGTAAGTGACTTTGGGCTTTTCCTTTATTTTCTTGCAGTCACTATTGTCTTCAGCAGTGATGTACATGAGATAATTCAAATCCATATTGAGAAAGAAAGAGGTGGAATAATCAGCCCCTGAATGATGAACATCTGACCACATATAATTACTTTGGGAAGCACAACTCTTAAAGATGGAGTCATCCAAGCTTTAAGCAGGAACATGTATCCTTCTGACTTGGGCACAGCCTGAGAAGCTTCATCACATACACACACACACACACACACACGCACACTTCACATACACACAGACTGCAAAGATCAGATCCATTGAGCCGTCAAACTCCTAAATCAGCAGAAAGAGCAGGGCTAATATTTCATAGGATTAAGTTGGAAGAGTTAGCATTCAAAAAAAATCTCTGGCTGCTGTTGTAATGTTTAATGACCAGCTTTTGAATTAGTGGCTGCTCTCACATCCTATGTCAGTTAGCTTTCGCTAGATGGTACTGTGTAACAAGCATCTCCAAAATTTCAGTGGCTTACAACAACTTAGGTTTATTTCTCTATCTCATCATATGCTGGTAGTCACAGCTCAGCTGCAGTTCTGCTCCATACGTCTTCTCATTCCGGGATCCAGATTGAAGGAACTTCCCCTATCAAAGACATGTCATTCATGAGGCAGAGGGAAAGAGAAAGAGGGCTGATAAAAACACATGGTTATAAAACTTCTGCTTGAACTTGGTTTGCAGTACTTGGACTCATATGCCATTGGCTAAAACAAGTCACTCACAGGGACAAACCTGACATCAGTGGGTCAAAAAGTCTACTCCCTGCTCAGAAAGCAGTCCAGGCCCCATTACAATAGTGGAGAGTTGTATGATTCTCTTATGGAAAGAACTGGTGAATACTTAGGAGCATACCTCCAATGGGGGGTGGGTTATGCTTTAAGCATTCCCAGGCCTCCTATGATTTCAAACTAATTTTCAATTTTTAGAAGACAAGCCAAGTTAAAGGCTTCTTATACACACTTTGGGGGTGCCAAAGTTCAAAGTTCCTCTTGGAGGTTCTTAAGGTCCATGGGCTCCAACTAAGCCTTGTCTAATGGATTTCCAAGAGATACTCCCCCTAAATGCATTTTAGTTAGAGCAGGAATCCATTTATGAGAACAGTAATCCATGGTAAATCATCCCTTTCAGGCATCTTTGTGGCTTTTAGGTACTTTCAGCTGAGAAAATCACAATTTCTGTCTAGAATTTCTATAGCTATGATAGAGGTCCCATAAATAAAAGCTGAAAGGATACAGAAAATGAGATATGTATGCACCTTTGAGGGGTAGACCCTTAAGGAATATAGAAATGCTATTACCAGATGATGAAAAGGATAGTGAACAGCCAAAACTACAAGGGTTTAAAGAAAATCAGTTCTTCCATTTGGTGTCTGAGATCTCTTCCACACCTGATATATTGCAGGTCTAAGTTCAGAAGTCACCTTCTCCATCCAGACCTCAAACCAATTAGAGCATCATTTTCTAAGTAGTATTCTGTTCTTCACATGACTCATCCTCTCCACTGCCACTTGGAAGTAAGTTCCCAAGCTGTCCTCCTTTAATTCTTCTATTTAAGCCTAGGGCCCTTTACTTCCTATTCACCAGCACCCCACAAATCCTATCACTCATATTCTTAGTCTTCTGATTTCCCACTTTTTCTCAGACTCTGCCTTGGAAAAAAGTGTTGTCCTGGATGTCTCCTCTCTTTGCATGTCTAGGCAAGTATTCTATAACATTCTTGCAGCATCAGTATGAATACAGACAATGCCTTGTTGTAGGTTCACGTTGATGTGTGTACATTGATATGGTTTGGCTTTGTGTCCCCAACCACATCTCATGTTGAAGTGTGATTCACAGTGTTGGAGGTGGGGCCTGGTGGGAAGTGATTGGATCATGGGGGTGGTTTCTAATGGTTTAGCACCATCCCCCTAGTGCTGTCTCATGATGGAGTGCTCACGAGATCCGGTTGTTTGAAAGTGTGCAGCACTTCCGCCTTCTCTCTCTCTCTTCTGCCGGCCATGTGAATATGTGCCTACTTCCCCTTCACCTTTTGCCGTGATTATAAGTTTCTAGAACCAGAAGCCTATACACTTTGCAGAACCATGAGTTAATTAAATATCTTTTCTTTGTAAATTACCCAGTCTCAGGTATGTCTTTATAGCACTGTGAGAATGAACTAATATATACACCAAAGGAAAAAAGCTCACACACCATCTTTGTTATCACCAATAACAATAATGTTAGCTATTTATTGATTATCCTATAATGTTCAAGGCACTGTGCTTCATAATATTCATTTATTATATCCAGACATGAGTACAGGAGAAAATATATTATTACCCCAGTTGAAGAGATGAACCACCGAAGGCTCAGAAAGGTGGAGTGACTTGCCCAAGGTCACAGAAGCTAATAACTGGTAGAGGAAGAAGTCAAACTCAGTTTTACCCAACCCCAGTGTCCAGTCTTCCTGCCACATTATACTTCCTTCCCCCCGAATACTTTATGAAGCAAGCAGTGTGAAATGCATGCCACATTGGGCCTGAACAATGCCCATTAAGTAGAATTCACACCTACCTTGTTCTTGCTGCACACTTCGATTCACTCAACAGACTGAAGAATGGAAAGGGAGACACTTATTCCTCTCCAGACAATAAATCATTGGCTTTCTATCTGTCACCAGCTTGATTTTCCAAAGATTTGTTTTCGTCAGTTTAATGAATTATTGGATCACCTGGAAATTGCTCAGAATTAACCTGTGGCTGACATTAATGGATCTGCAACACAAGTGTCGAGATCTTTCTAACCAGTCCAATCCATCCTTTCATGAAGAGGCCAGCTGCCTGGCACAAGGAGATTCATTTATTTTGAGACTGCATCTGCCCGTTTCTGCAGCGGTGGTGCACAGGCCCCAGGATGAGTCTGTCCGGAGCAAAAATGGCTGCCTCTACACCAGAGGACCTGGGTGAGCACTGCAAGCTGCCTCAGCCCTGCCTGTGTGGGCAGGAGGGTGAGAATCGTAATAAGTCTTATTACAATTTGTGATGTTCTCCTTAGTTCTTTTGGAAGCAATCTTTAGGCTTGCTTGGATCCTCATGATCCATGAGTCCTCTTAGCTCTAACCCTAAACATATTCTAAATCTAAACATATTCTAAATCTAAACAGTTCTCTCTGTCTCTGCTGTTATCAGGCTGTTATCAGGCTAGTCATGCTACTACCACGTCTTGCCTAAATAACTGCTGTAACCTCATCCTTATTCTCCATGCTCCCATCCTCACCTTCCAATTATTCAATCTCCATAGAGCATATTAAATATGATAATGACAACCTCCACTGTGCCTAGAATTTCTCAGTGGCTTACCATTTTACCTGGAATAAAATCCCACAGTCTTCCATGTCCTGGCCCTGCCTCCCTACCTCCCAGTCTCATCTGGTATTGAGCTCCAGGCTCTCAGTAGCATCAATTGAGTAATTAATAGCCTTCTTTCCGTTCCTCCTATATTCCACACTCATTTTTTATTTTGTTTTGCTCACAGCTCTATCCACAGCACCTATGACAGAGCATGGCATACAGCAAGTAATTAATAAATATATAGTGATTTATTAATTGGTTATTTTCAAGGTTCTAATAACAATGTGGAGAATTGGGAGATGGAAGGATGCTGATTACTCGTGAGTGGTTTTTAAACAAAGTCTACCTGTTGGCAGTTACATGGTTCCTGTGCTCCCCTACCACCTACTTAATGCTTTGGTTTTCAACTTCCAACTTATCTGTCAGTTGGTTCTGTAGACCAAGGATTGGCACCCTTCTTTCACTAAGGTCTAGATAGTGAAACACTGTAGGCTTTGAGGCCATTGGGTCACTGTTGCAGCTCCTCAATGCTGCCCTTGTAGTGCAAAAGCAGCCAGAGACACTACCTACAGGAATGGGCCTAATGTGAGCCAGTGAAATTTTATTTACCTGTGGCATGCTGGATCTGGAACACTAGTTGTACTTCACTAAGTCCATCTTTAGACTATACATTTCTTGAGTAGCCCTGATACATAGTTGGCCACCACTTACTCAGGGCCCATTGAAGAAGGTCCATTGTGGTAGAAAGAAGAATTTACCCACTGCTATGAAAATTGAGAAAGCCACAGCCTTTCATTTCTGGGACCAGTTTATGGCATCATGACTATTAGAATCAGGTCTGTATTGCCCTGTGGCTTCCCCTACTAACAAATTGTGCAACCTTAGGCATGGTACCAAATCATTCTGTGCAGCAATATTTTCTCCTATAAAATGGGACTAAATAATCTCTTGGGGTTGTTTTAAAGAGCAAAGAAGGTAACAAAAGTGAACCCGGATGAAATGAGAACCACCCAGCACACACACACAGGCACATGCACATGCATACATACCCTACCAAAACAATTTTGATCATCTGTTTAATTAACAACCGAACTTTTTCCTCTCCTGAGAGTTGTTTACAACCTAGAGGAACCACCATTGAATTGCTCAGGCCAATAGAAAACGTTTCTTTTCTGATGCTTTTTGGGGTAAGAGGAGAGCGAATAATGAAGCCACTGGCAAAAAGAAAAGATTTGAGGATTAAAAAAGAAAAGGAGTTTTAAAGGAGATTTTTATGTTGTGTGGTGTGTGATGTAATACCTCTCCCTTCAGTACCAGAAGATTGCAGTACAATATCCATTTCTTATTATTACATCGGGCAATTTGTATCTGTGTGTCTTCGGTGGAGGGTAATCTGCTGAAGAGGTGAATCCTACTTTATGTTAGGTATGAGCTGAGAACAAAGGCTTCTTTGCCTGGTACAAAGACTTCCTTGCCTGGAGCTAAGAGGACTCATGATGGGGAGGATGCATCCTAACACCTACTAGGTGTTCAGTAAATGATAGTTCCATCCTCATCCTACTTTACTTTTGAATTCATCTTTACAAAAAAAATAAATCTCAGCAATTCAGACTCAGTGCCAAAAATCAGTAAGTCCCAAGTACTGGATGTTTACTAAAGGAAGAGAGTAATTCAAATGAGGCTTGTCCTGTAGAGATCCCTTAAGGATACACAAAAATGGCTCAGAGTTAGCCTACTCATTCTTATTATATAAATGGATTCTACTAAAGTGCTGCTTAAAAGCAATTTGGTTATAAGTAGTTTAAGCATTCTCTTTGCAACCTTTTCCCCACTCCGTTCACACCATCTTTGAGAAAATTTTCCCAAGAGCAGGGGAAATTAGAGATCAGTCCTTGCCTGAATTAACACAAATTACAAATGAGTAATTGTCCTAGCACTCCCTGGGAGAGAGAACTCAACTTTGAGTTTGAAAACCTGGTTTCCAATTGGCATTTTTCCATTTGTAAGCTGTGTGATCACGAATAGATCTGTTCTTCTTTCCATGTTTCAGCATCCTAAAGAAATGGAAAAATACCCTGTGTTCATTGACTGGAAGATTTAATAATATTAAGATGTCAATATACCAAAAGAAATCTATAGCTCTTCCTGGCATTGTCTCATAGCTGAACTGCGATTCAACTCCTGGGTGAAGGTGCTTTAAGAAGTTATTGTCCTCATTGTTACTACTACCCTAATTCTGGAATAAGCAAACACACCCACACACACATGCACGCACACATATACACATTTATCTTTATTTTTCCTTTTTTTTTTTTTGCTAGTGCTTTTGGTATCATGTCTAAGAATCCATTGCCAAATCCAAAATCATAAAGATTTACCTCTATTTGCTTCCAAGAGTTTTATGATTTTAGCTTTTGATTCTAGGTCATTGATCTATTTTGAGTTCATTCTTCATATGGTGTGAGGTAGAGATCCAACTTTGTTTTTTGTGCATGTGGAAATTCAGTTGTTCCCTCACAAACTGAGACTATATTTTCCTCCACTGAATGACTGAACAAATTTAGCACCCTTGCCAAAAATCAATTGGAGATATATATGCATCTATATAGGGGTGTGTGTGTGTGTGTGTGTGTGTGTGTGTGTGTATGAATAAAAAGTCTATATAGGTATATATACCTATATATATATATATTTTTTTTTTCTGGACTCTCATTTTTATTCCACTTTTCTATATGTTTATTCTTATGTCAGTATCATGCTATTTTGATTACTACAGATTTGTAGTAAGTTTTGAAACAGGAAAGGGTGAGTTCTCCAACTTTTTTCTTCTTTCTTTAAGATTGTTTTAGTTATTCAGGGTCTCTTATAATCCCATGTGGATTTGAGGACTAGCTTTTCCATTTCTACAAAAAAAAAAAAAAAGAGGCTATTGGAATTTTAATAGGCATTGCATTCAATCTGTAGATTACTTTTGGTGTATTGACAGTTTAACAATATTGCATCTTCCAATCCAGGAACACAGGATGTTTTTCCATTTATTTAAGTCTTCTTTAATTTATTTCTGCAATGTTTTGAGTTTTTAGTGTACAAGTCCTTTACTTCCTTGGGTAAATTTATTACCAGGCATTTTATTCTTTTAGATGCTGTTGTAAATGAGATTGTTCCCTTAATTTCCTTTTTGGATTGTTCATTACAGGTGTGTAGAAACATGACTGGGTTTTGTATGTTTATCTTGTAACTTGCAACTTTGCTGAATTGTTCATTAGCTCTAATGGCTTTTTTATAGATTCTTTGGTATCTTCTATATATAGGATCATGCCATCTGTGAACAGAGATAGTTCTACTTCTTACTTTCCAATGTAGACGCCTTTTGTTTCTTTTTCCTGTTTAATTACGCTGGATAGAATTTCCAGTGCAGTGTTGAATACCACTGGTGAGAGCAGGCAATCTTGTCTTGTTCCTGATCTTACAGAGAAAGCTTTTAGTCTTTCACCTTTAGGTACAATGTCAGCTGTGGGTTTTTTAAAATAAATGTCCTTTATCATGTTGAGGAAGTTCCCTTCTATTCTATCTTTCCTGAGTATTTTTATCCTGAAAGGGTGTTGTATTTTTTCAAATGCCTTTTTTGTATCAGTTGAGATGATTATATATTTTTTCTTCATTTTATTAATGTTACGTATTAGATTGATTTTCTTATGTTGAACCACCCTTGCATTCCTAGAATAAATCCCACTTAGTTATGACATATCATCCTTTTAATATGCTGTTGGATTCAATTTCCTGGTATTTGTTGATTTAAAACAATATTTTTGGTAAAAGTCAAATCCTCCAAAAGTCCACTGTAATGATAATAATGGATATTAGCCTTCTCTTTCCTGCCTACATATAATTTGTCTTCATAGTACTATCACTAGACTTTCACTGTGATGATATATTTGCTGCATGGAGGGTAGCTTAGCTAAATAATGAGATACTGCATTCTTTAAATGTGTGTGTATGTGTGTGTGTGTGCACTTGTGCGCACATGTGTGCATGCTCATAGTTGAGGCAGTGACTACAGCCTCAACTATGAGGTAGAGTCAGAGCTTTGGAGTCTGAGCTTTGGAATCAGAAAGATCTGCATTCAGCTCCCACCTCTGTCATACACCATCTGTGGGAACCTGGACAATGTCTTAGCTTTCCTGAGCTCCAGTTTGATCACAGGAATAATTTAATCTCTAGCTCTCAGAGCTGTTAAGAAAAAAAGAGCAGATGAGACACTGTATGTAAAACACTTAGCACACTTCCTAGCATAAAGCAGTCTCGATAAAAAGAGCAAATCGCTGAGCTTATTGGTATTATTTAGATTTGGCAAATTACAAATACGTTTTGTTCATGCATTTTTTTTCCAGGCAGTTAGTTTTGCTGGGAAGAAACTGCTTAGTTAATATGAGCCTGTGGTGGTGGCTGTGTGGTTACATCTATCCAGCCAGATGTACTGTGAAAACGATTTCATCAACTAACCAGATGTGTTCACAGTGAAGACTGAAGGGTTTTTATCCAGACGCTGGTGCAGTTCCTCGGGGCTCGGTGATTTCCTTACTTTCAACTTTACCAGCCCAGAAAGGGTTTCCTCCTCCTGACCCAGCCTGGCTTCCCCTCCATGGTCTCCCTTCCTGACTGAAAGGAGTATGCAATTCTTCATTCAGTCACTAGATGGCGATTGACTGTTTCCAAGAAGGGAGCTTGACTGAGTGGCTGCCCTCAATCAGAGGCTGCTGGAATTTAAGGTCCGGAATTACAGCCACAGCCTAAAGTCGTACCCAGATTACAGACCAGTAGGAAGAGAAACTGCTCGTGCTGCTGCTTCGTTTATTTCTCAAGAAATGATGCTTTGGTGAGGGTAGAGTCACCAAATTTTACAGAATACTGATACAGAGTGATTTGCGCATCCATCCATGTGAAAGAAAAAGCTATCTCCTATTCCACGAATGATGCGGCAACCTTACAAACTAAAGCATGCTCAGTCACCATGACAGAAGTTCACCATAGAGGGTGGGACTGCCTGCTGGTTAACAACACAGTCTCTGCAGTCAGACTGTCTCTACTGATATCCAGAAGTTTCCACGGGTGACCTATCAGCTGTGTGATCTTGGGCAAGGTACTTAACCTTTCTGTGCCTCAGTTCCCTTATCTGTAAAATGTAAAAATAATAAAACCTAGCTGTGGGCTTTGGGGAAGAGTAGATGAGACCAGGTACAAAACTCTGAGAATAGCACCTGGCACATGGTAAGTCTTCAATAAGCGATAGCTGTTATTCATTTAGCCAACATTTATAAGGGGTCAGAATAGTACCCCCTTCCAAGAGTGATTGTGAGAATGAAATGAGATAACACGGGCCAAGCACTTAGAATGGTGCTTGGGACAGAGAAAGAGCTCCATCAAGGTGTGCTGTCAAAATATTAAGAAGAAAAAGATTACAGGCTGGGTGTGGTGGCACACACCTGTAATCCCAACATTTTGGGAGGCTGAGGCGGGCAGATCACTTGAGGTCAGGAGTTTGAGACGATCCTGGCCAACATGGTGAAACCCCATCTCTAGTAAAAATATAAAAATCAGCCGGGTATGGTGGTGCATACCTGTAATCCCAGCTACTCAGCAGTCTGAGGCAGGAGAATGGCTTGAACCCAGGTGGTGGAGGTTGCAGTGAGTCAAGATTGCACCACTGCACTCCAGCCTGGGCAACAGAGGGAGACTGTGTCTCAAAAAACAAAAAAATTAGGAAGAAAAAGATTTCAGGCTGGGCGTGGTGGCTCACTCCTCTAATCCCAACACTTTGGGAGGCTGAGGTGGGAGGATCACTTTAGCCCAGGAGTTTGAGACCAGCCTGGTGAGACTCCTCTATAAAGAAATCATAATCATAATCATACAAATATTAGCTGGGTGTCATGGCACATGCCTGTGGTCCCGGGTACTTGGGAGGCTGAGGTAACAGGACCCCTTAAACCTGGGAGAGAAAGGTTGCAGCAAGCTGTGATTGTACCACTGCACTCCAACTTGGGCAACAGACCCAGACCCTGTTTCAAGAAAAAAAAAGTTTACAAAATACTGATGTAGAGTATGATTCCATATTTAAACTAACATATGTGGAGAGATGGAGGAGTGGTATGTGATCTTCTTTTCCTCTTTCTCCTTCACCTCCGCCACTAATCTGAAGAAGCTTAAATATATACAGTAATGACAGATTCCACCCTGGGGCATTAGATTCCACCCTGGGGCATTAGAGTGAGCATTTTGCCAGATGGGTGAGAAGGCTTCAAGGGCCCCCCACAAAAAAAAAGAGTTTCCTGGTGGTGGGATGCCATGCACCTTCACAGTCTGTGCTGGATCATGACCTTTACTAATGACCCAGGTCTCCCGGAGGAGGGGTCTTAACACTTACAGGGTCATGGTGCCTTTTGCAGTCTGAGGAAGTCCAAGGACCCCTTCTTAAAATGATGTTTTTAAACACATGTGAAATAGACTACATCCGATTTTACAAAAGAAGTCTGTAATCGAATATAAACTATCTGTGTTTACCATAGGTGCAAAGTCATTAATATTGCTACTGTCATTTTTGCTTATATTCATAATTAACCGAAATGCTACATTTTAGGTGGAAATTAGTTAAAACTGATATACACGTTTTCCCATCCAAGTCACACAGCCCTGAATTTTATGCACAAGTCTTCTGGGTCAGGGAGCCCTGGGTAAAGAACCTTGGTAGGACAAAAACACAATATTCCTGCCACCTTAGGCATGCTGGCTGAGCACTTGAGATTGTGTTGTTTATTTCAGGAACAACAGACATTCCATTATGCTTCTTAACATCTAAGTGAATTGATTCAGAACACATAGCTTATCACCTTTTTTTAATTATGGGATTGAGGAAAACTACAACTGCACCTTATGTTGAGGGAAAAAAATCCATCTAGCAGACATTGGATGGTATCAACAGCTGACTTTTTTTTCCTAATACAGCTATTCAACATAAAGCAAATTGGTTTAGATGATCAATGGAAAAGAATACTGTTTTAGGGCTTCATGGGAACAATTTCTCCTTCCCTTAAAAAGTTCTCGGTTCACAACTGGATTGATGTGCCAGTTTGAAAGTAGTGTCACATTGCTTTTCATTTAAAAAATAAATAAAATAAAAACCTTCCCTGAAAACTTTAGGTCCTATGTATGCATGTGCGTATGTGTGTGTGTACACATGTATGCATATATGTACATCTTATCCCAGAATTACAAGACGAAGATAAATCATTCCATACTGGATAAAGAAAGCCTTTTTGAGACTGTTTCCAGCAAGAAACAGCTAGAACAGGTAGAGGATACAACAGGCTAGAGAGATAAAGAAAGCCAAAAGATACCTTCTCCCTGGCTTCCCTGAAACAAATGTGTTTTCTTATTTATCTTCCTTTGTGAGATCAATTATGGTAATTTTGTACTATCAGGGGAACTGCCCTTAGAACATTTATCCCAGTTTCAAGGATCAAAAAAATAAAAAGGATTATGGAATGTTCCTCCTTTGATTTTTTTCCCCACCTATTATTACCTGTTGCTTCTCAAAGCAGAGCCCCGAATACACTCATTTCCCAGCATACCTGCCGCACATGCCCAGTGCAAACGCTTTTCCTTAAAATAATCTCTATAATAATCCTTAGCTAACAATTTGATAAAGTGAGGGCATATCAGAACAGCCTGGTCTAAGGTTAAGCTGTGATCATTTCAACGCAAAACCAAGCCAAGAGTTTGATTTGGTCAAAACAGCCAATTCTAAGGAAAGAAAAAGGAAAAGAACTACCTATTAGGGTAAGGAATCCGTGTCTCATCCCTTAAGCAGAAGCTGTTGGTGCCTTTCAATGTTATCTTCCAGGACAGTGTAAACCACATGGAAAGCTTCACTGAATTTAGATCGAGACATTTTGTTTACAGGTGTTTGCTTCCTATGTGTCTACAGTTGTGTGTGTGTTTACATGTTTATTTCTTGCATTGTATGTGTTTGCTTTTGCATTTCTGTGTGTTATGTTTGTGTATGTGTTCATGTGTTTATATGGTGGATATACCAGTTATGCATTGCGGGTTAAATGACATGCCAGATACTACTTCTACTGGACTCCAGGATTTTGCTTTGCGTGATGCCATCAAAGAAAACTCAGTCATTCTTAGTTGACTCAAGGGCCCATGATGTAGAGAAAGCCCTGCAGAGGGAAAGCTGAACCCCTGAATCTGTGGAGCTTCCTGACCACAAAGTTGAGCTAAAAGACAGAATTACAAAAACAAAAATGTTCTTTTGCTCTTCTACCAAGCAAGGCTATCTAATGGGGTTGAGTGCAAATTGGAATGATTTAAGATAAAACTTGACTCATGTTGGGTGAATGAATGCAAAATGGAAAAGTATTGGAAACATAGCTATAAAGGCTGACTGCTGTCAGGCTGGGCGGGGTCTTGAATGCCAGGTGGATGCAAATGGCCCTGGGGACACCATCTGTGACTTTGGTCAAGCTGTGACCTAACAGGAGGCAGGCATCCCATCCCCAGGGAGCTCCCAGCACTGGCTTCCTTGTAAACCAGTGTGGGCCTATTATAACAGGTACAGGGTGGGGTGGGGGGTCCTCATGGAAATGAAACCGAGTCAACTTTAGCCCCAGTTCTCCGTAGACTGCCCAACTTAAACTAGGCCACACTTTCAGCTTTTCGAATTGCCAAATGTGCATTTATTATTACTTTATCAGTTCATTTAACACATGTTTATGATGGGCCTACCATATGCCAGGCTCTGTCCTAGGCACTGGGGATTGAGTACAGAATGGAATAGACCAAAGCCTGCCTCCGTGGAGCATTCATTCTGATTAGAGACAGAGAGATATGGCACAAGTTAAACCAGTAACTTACATACTGCATTCAGTAGAAATAAATGCTTTGGTGGGAAAAAAGTAAAGTAGACCAGGGAGTTAGAAGGCCATGGGCGGTTTAAAAATGTAAGACTGCCGGGGAAGGTAATGTTCAAGGTGAGATCTGAGGATGTACATGTATCTGGAGGAGGAGAATTTCAAGCAGAGGAAACAGCAAGTTCAGAGACCCTGAGGTGGGAGATTGTCTGCTGTGTTCAAAGGATTATGAGGAGGCCAGAGGGGTTGGAATGGAGGGAACATTGGGTAGTTGAGGTCAGAAAGGTGATGAAGGGTTTGGGTTGGGTCATACAGGGTCATAGAAATCACATCCAAGGCGTTGGTTCTCTTTCTGAATGCTGCAAAGAGTGAGCTATGGGGGCTCAGAAACAAAGCTTACCTCCTTCAAACCAGCATCTGGACTTGCATGAACAAAATAAAGACAGAGTTGCTGGCATGTTTTAGGAGAGATGCTTAGAGCCAATCGTGGGTGGCAATCACACTAACAAGCTGTAGCAGTGAGCTGGGCTCCCTATTTAATTTCCGGACGGCCTGGATTCAGGGCCTCTTGAAAGGCAGAAGCCAGTTGGTTGCAATCTCTCATCACATTAGAGACTCTGAGGTCCACATTCAATATCTGTAAACCCTTTCTTTCCAGAGGATGGACTTAGCATCCGCTGTCAATTGAATCCACCAGGCACTGAGAACCCAGAGGGAATGACCAAAAATATCCAAAACTTTGTTTTGAGGGAAACAATGAGATGCAGGCTCCCCTTCATCCTACCCTTGTCTGGCTTCGTTTCAAACCCATATGGATTTAAAAGGAAATTGAAACCACATGCAACAGATGAGTAACTGAATTGAATACCTGGAATGGATTTTGCACAATTCGTTGATAAATTTCAGTCCCTTAGATCGAATATCTCTTCTTCCTTCCATCCCTTTCCTTTTGATTCTCCTCCTTCTTCTCTCTCGTAACTATTCATTCTATGGGCAAAGAGAGAAAGCATTTTTTACTTTGTAGTTTGTTTTGTTTTGGTTTGGTTTTTGAGTTTTTGGCTCACCTGGCACTTGACCTGCAACAAGGCCGGAGCCTCCCTCTTCTTATTGACACTGCTTGGATTATCCTGCAAATTCATCCCACTGTGGCTTCTCATTGCAGCCATCCTCTCCCTTGCCAGGATGCAGAAATTCCATGCCATCTTTCACAATTACAGGCTCACATCTGCTGGAATCCCCACAAAAGAGAGAATAAGTGGGACCACTGTGTCTCTCTCCAGGAGGAGTCATAATTTGGCACAGGGGATTTTTATCTTTATTCTGCAAATTGCCTTGAAAGAAATGTCAATTAAAGAAAGGCGGTTTGTTAATAAAACTCCACAGTACGGAACAGGCTGATTCCAGCCACAACTTGCTTGCCATGCTCAACTGCTATTTGAAGAAAAATGCTTCTTGCATCGGAAGTGTGTTTTGTCATGGTGTATAACAAACATCTAGAAACACTAAATTAATTCAGTTTGGCATTACTTGAGAGAAATCTGGTTTGAGATGATCCAAGAGCAGTTATGGATTTGGACTAAGCAAAGCTGGAGGGTAAGATTTGAGGGGAAATTAAGGTTGTCCTCACCAATAATATCTTCTTTATCATCCTTATACCATGAAAATTTTCTTTGCTCCTTGATCTCAGAGTACAAATATATTTATATCTCATTTTTCTTTTCCTTTTTTTTTTTTTTTTTTTTTTGAAACAGTCTTGCTCTGTCGCCCAGGCTGGAGTGCAGTGGCATGATCTCAGCCCACTGCAACCTCCACCTCCCAGGTTCAAGCAAGTCTCCTGCCTCAGCCTCGCATGTAGCTGGGATTACAGGTGCACCAATAGGCCAGGCTAATTTTTTTTTTGTATTTTTAGTAGAGACGGAGTTTCACCATGTTGGCCAGGCTGGTCTCGAACTCCTGACTTCATGATCCACCTGCTTCCACCTCCCAAAGTGCTGGGATTACGGGCATGAACCACCACGCCCAGACTCATTTTTGTTTTCAATTAAACATTTGGAAATTCTTACCAGGGAGATGTTGATACTCCATTTAGCACCATCCTCAGTGGTCCTCACACCTAAAGGGCTTATGTAGTCTAAAGGGAACCAGGTATCTTCAACAATGAGCAGGGAGTACTAGAGTTGGATTGCTCTGTCACTGCTATTGCTTCTTGCAGCCACATGACATTGCTGTTGAAGACCGGTTCTGCACAGTTCCACCACACTCCCCTTTATAACCTAAATCCTAGCAGAAGTTGCACTTCCCTGGGGTCCAGCATACCCAACAGTGTTTTGTGCTTAACCTTGCAAGATTATAACTCTAGTACTCCTGCAATCAGTCATTGTTCTCTGGAGCACGAGCATGGTCTTAGGGTATCTGTGCCTGCCAGAGCTTTCTTCATCAGCCAAAGTATACCCAAAATATCTCCTCTCTGTGAAAGCATAGATTCTATTGCTGAGCTGAGTACTATAATTATACTAGGTCTAGAACACAGCTAGGACTCCCTTGTTCTTTCATGTTATTTCAGAGGTCTTGTTGCCCTTCCCTGCCTCTTTGCTTTGGTCAGAACCCCCGGTCAACCTGAACAGATCTTCTTAACTTCAACTCTCAGGGAGAAGAAATGGCAGAGATTTGCTTCCTGTTGAATATCAGTCCCACAGGCATACACTTAAGTCACAGAAGCATCCTGGGCCCAATGGAAAAACTACATCTCCCAGCTCCCCTTGCAATAGGAACAGCTAATGAGATGGGAGTGGAGGCCATTCTATGGGGTTTGGGAAATGTCTCTTGGCATCTTCTTTTTGATTCTATCTGGAGGCCAGACATATGCTGGCAACCTCTGCAACTCACCACAAAGTGACCTTAAGGATAGAAAGCATGAGGTAAGTATATTGGAATGGAAAGATAAGAAGGGTTTGGGTCTCTGGTGGACAAGGAGCTACTGTACCCGTCTCTGGACTGCCTTTAATTCATCTTTTAGCCAGATTTCTCAAATTTCCATGTGCACACGAGTCACTCAAGGATCTTGTTAAAAATGCAGATTCTGTTTTATTAGGTCTGGGGTGGAGCCTGACATATAACTTTTTGACTCCTCAAAGTCTTAACTATTAATAGCCTACTGTTGACTAGAATTCTATGTCTGCATTTCTCATAGAATTCCAGATTAGGGTTACCAGATAAAATACAGATCAGCCAGTAAAATTTGAATTTCAAATAAACAGCAAATAATTTTTTAGTATAAACATATTCTAAGTATTGCACAAGACACACTTCTTAAAAATTTCAGCGTAAGTATGACCCAGTTATTGCTTGGTGAGCCAGCAGGTGAGCTTCCTTTTAGGTGTGGCAAAAATGCATAGCAGCAGGGCCTTCGAGTTCATTGGAGCTAGTGAATTTCCAGTGGTTGGAGATTTTTAGTATTGGTGATGAGGAAAAACAATGTTACTCAGTCTGAGTAGGTTTTAAAAAATGAGTCAATGGAAAAGAAAGGAAAAGTTGCATGAGAGACTTGGGCTCCAAACAAGATGTGCAGCAGGTGGCTGAGCAGTGGCTGGGGCATTAGGGCAATTAGGACAGAGACTCTCTCTGCATCTCAGGGTTGGTTTTTATCCTGCCTTGCTTCTGTCTACCTATATGGCCTATTCTACTCACTGTGAACCAGCTTCTCCTTTTCCCACTCCCCAGTTTCTGATCTTGTATATTTCCGCATTGCCTGTGGTTTTGCCATTACACCAGCCCCAGTTCCAGTTCTCCTGCAGTCACTGGAGCAGTAAGGTGTCATCGCTCAAGGCATGGACTCTGGATGCACATGCAGGTGCCCCACTGTTGGTACAACCATGGAGAATTCATCCTCCTCTCTGTGCGTCAGCTTTCTTACCTGTAAAATGGGGAGACAATGATATCCACCACGTAGGAGTGCTGTGAACTTGAAATAAGGTGATACATGCAATGGCCTTAGAACAGGGCCTGGCACAATGTAAGCACTAAATAAGTGCTAGCTGTTACCATAGCATAGCTTCTGACTTCAAGTTCCCACAGGTTCTGGGAGTCTTAGTTTAAAACCTCGGGAGGAGAAGAATCTGGTTGGTTCAGCTCTGTAAGGCTGCCAGGGCACAGGCCGTGAGGAGGATAATGATGTCTTTGAGAAGAGAAGGGAGACTTTGGTGTGGTGGGATCCCAAAGAACTTACAGCTGACCTTTAGACAATGCAGAGATTAGGGATGCAAACCCCATACACAGTTGAAAATTGACATATAACTTTTTGACTCCTTGAAGTCTTAGCTATTAGTAGCTTACTGTTGACTAGAAGCCTTACCAATAACATAGTCAATTAATACATACTTTGTATGTTATATGTATTATATACTGTATGCTTGTAATAAAGTAAGCTAGAAAAAAAGAATTTATTAAGAAAGTCATAAGTAAGAGAAAATATATTTAGTACTCATTAAATGGAAGTAGATCATCATAAAGTTCTTCAACCTTGTCACCTTCACGTTAAATCAAAGAGCAGGAGGAAGAAGAGGAGTTGGTCCTGCTGTCTTGGGTGGCAGAAGTGGAAGAGGTGGAGGAGATGGAAGGGGAGGCAGAAGAGGCAGGCACATTTGGTGTAAATTGTATCGAAAATATTCAGGTATAAATGGACATGAACTTCAGCACACTCCAAGCCTGTGTTGTTCCAGAGTCAACTGTATTTGGGAGCAGCACCCTAGAGAGATGCTCCTGAGCATTTTGAAGAACACACAGTCCATTTCTAGGTGAGAAGGGGTAAGATCATTCCAGGCAGAGGGAAGACTTCCAAGCAAACGTAATGAAAAGTGTCAAAGAGCTTGCTGTCTTCTTGGAATTTCAAGATAGCCCAGAAGTATAGAGGTGCAACGAGAAGAGGATTGGAATGCGAAAAGGGTGGGAAGTCAATGGGCGAGATGAAGAAAGCCTTCTATTGCCAAGCTCAGGGGCTTTAACTTCAATCTGTGGGCTAGTGATCCCAGGCTGGAGCCAGGAACCCCACAAGATCCCTGATTCTTGATCAGAGGTCTGTGAGTTCATATTGAGGACTTTTCTTAGAAAACTTCTGCACACATGGTGAGTGACTCAGGACAAGTCAACATACCTCTCTCAGCCTCAGTTTTCTCCTCTGTCCTGTAGCAATGATACTAGTGCTGGCCTTCCAGAGTTGTGAGGATGGAATAAGTTATCACAAGCCAAGTTCTTGGAACAGTGCCTGGCACATGGTAGTTGCTCATCAAATGCTAATTATTGTTATATTCTTTTTATTTCAATAAGAGTTTTTTAAATTAATAGAGGCATTTTTAGTTTATTTGGGTGGTCTATTTATAACCTGACACGGCAATGGGGTTTCATTGCCCATGCTTGCATTTTTATTTATGATACCACTGGTGCCAATCAGTATGTCTGAAAGCGTCAGGGGTTAATGGGAAAAGATCAGAGGCGGATTTTATCTACAAAGGGTGATTTTGTATCAAGTAAGGTTCAAAGAGTGTCAGGTCATGGTGTTCAAACAAACATATCCCAGCTGGGTCCCAAGTAAGGATCTAAGCCATGCGGGGACCAGAGCATGAAGAAGCACCTCCATGAAAAATAACCGACTTTGCTGCAGCCAACCCGAGGCCATAATCGCTCTGCGAGCCAGCACTTTAGTTTTGGCAAAACAAACTCATCTGTCCCATTAAATGAATGTTGTTCATTTGAATTGTATTGGTTCTATAGTCTTATTGTTTTAATTTATAAGTGTGATTTTACCATTGTATAAGAGCTATTAGCATACAAAGTTTATGCCGAGTTTTATGTTGGCACATATTTAAGCAACAGTATCGTAAAAATAACTGAAGTCAATACCAGGAGTCTCCAATTTGTATTATTATTATTAGTCACGTTTGAGAATATGATGGCAGGAGGGCCTTGAGGGCTTTAAGTTGGGGTGTGGCATGATTTCGTATTTCAGAAAGCTCTGGCATCGGTGTGGGGAGGATAGAAAGATGGGAGCAAGAGCTGTTGTCTCAGCACGTGTTTCTGTAAGAAACCAACAACCTCGTGAAATTAACAATACATTATTTTTTCTGGATCTCTGTATAGGGAGTAGAGTTAGCAACCATCGTGAGTTGCCTGGGACCAGGGCTGTCTTCAGAAGTGTTGAACTTGTGCAAACACTTAGGTCCCCATGCTCAAAAGGGCACCTTATTTGGTTTAGCACCCTGTTGTCACAATCTTGAAAACCTTCATCATTTTTGAAGAAGGTCCCTGCATTTTAATCTTGCACTGGACCCTGCAAATTATGTAGTCAGTCCTTCCTGGACTGAGGGATATCTCAAGACACAGGACATTCAGTGCTAAACTGAGACCGTCTCAGGCAAACTGGGAGGATTGGTCACCCTAACTGCCGTACAGGGCCCAGGCCATGAAAAGAGCTGGTTATATCCTAATAGGACATCTGACGGTTTTACTCCCAAGCTCCTGGCCACTCCCAGAGGGGGCACCTGGCAAAGCGTTTGTGCTGAAGCCCTAGGCCTAAATGATGTGCCCAGGCCAGGCTCAGGGTGCTGGCCTTGATAGGGTGTTAGAGATGAAGGCTAGGCAGTTTCTAAGGGGGCTGCTTTCTGCAGAGGTGGGGCTGGTTGGAGACACCTGGGGAAGCAGCTGAAACTCATTTTGCCTTGAGGAGGAGCCAGCAGGATTGGGGTGGCGATGGTGTGGCTCTTCATAAATTGTTGTGATGCATGGGAGAAAACAGTATCGGGACATGTCCCCTGGCAGGTTTGCTTTCTCTAATCATGAGACATTGGCAGAAATTCCTCGCCTGCCTTGAGAAGATGCTGCTTCATCTGCAGCAAAAACCCAAGAGAAAGGCCTAGTACCTTCCTAGCCAGCTCTCAAATTCAACCTGGATTGACAGCCTGCTGCTTATTATTTCAGTGAAATTATAATGGAAATAATTCAATTTCAATTATTTTGATGATAGGCAGGTCAATTCCAGGTCATGGATGAGGTCAATTCCAGGTCATGGATGAGGCAAGGAAGAGGAGGAAAAAAGCAGCTAATCTGTTAATTTCAAGGGGTGGGATCCAAGGAAGCACCAATGAACAGAGATGCCAGGGTCATGGGAAGCAACAGATGTAGAAGCCCCAGTCCAAATACTTCTCTGTCATTGTAGTGAAAATGCATTGCCTTTCCAGAAAGATCCTCATAGCCCCGCCATGTGAGCCAGAGTCAGTTATCTTCTGAGGTTAGACCAGTCTCTAAAATGGGGATGCACAGCTTGGTCCAAGAAATGCCGGATGAAAACCATGAAAATTTCTACTGAATTTTACTTTCTTTAATCTCATGCTTTCAAAGTCTCTTTTTTTGGCTTGTGCATTATCCTATGAAGAGTATATAATTCAATGTGTAAATATAAAATCAGTCTAATACTGGGGTGCCCATTCATTTTTTTGGAGGGAGGTGTTCATGATCAAAAACATTTGGAGACTCTTGCTCAGAGGCTTAAAGCCTTGCGAGCAAAACAGGCTGCTCAAGCTGTGTTTTCCTCCCCACAGTTCCGCAGACCATGTGCACTGACTCTGTGTCAGACATTGCGTAGGTACAGTGAGGAGCCACACATGTGACCTGCATCCACCCCATCCCCCCGGGGAATCTCCGATTGCAAAAATATTTATCAAGTACTTTTTATGCACTTCCTGGTCTCTTGCATGTCCAATCCGACGTATGAGACCAGGACTTGCATAAAAGGTGCTTAATAAATATGTTTGCATAAAATATTGAGGGTGGAGTTTGAAAGATTGGTAAGGAGTTATTGGATTGATACAGAGTGAGAAAGGCATTTTAGGTAAAAGAAAGAATTTGAGTGAAAAATATATAAAACAATATTTACTATGTGGTTTAGAGAAAAACTTGAGTAATGTGAATGAAGTTGAGGTGGTTTGAATGACAGATGACTTAGTGAGGAGTGGAGGGAAGATAAAGGATGAAAGGTATGTTATTGCCCAGAAGAGTGCCTGGAACATGTTGGTGTTTAATAAATATTTGCTGAATGAATGAAGAAGGAAACGAATTAAATGTGACGGTAAATGCCAGGCTAAGGAATTTAAATTTAACTCTAGGCAATGAATAGACATAATAGTAACACTAGCTAGCATTTCTTTCTTTCTTTTTTTTTTTGAAACAGAGTCTCACTCCGTCACCCAGGCTGGAGTGCAGTGGTGCGACCATAGCTCACTGCAGCCTCGAACTCCTGGGTTCAAGCAATCCTCCTGCCTCAGCCTCCTAAGTAGCTGGGACTACAGGCACATAGCACCGCGTCCAGCTAATTTTTAAACATTTTTTTTTTGTCACTGTGTTGCTCAGGCTGGTCTCAAATTCCTGGCCTCGGGCAATCCCTCTGCCTTGGCCTCCCAAAGTGCTGAGATTACAGGCATGAGCCACTGCATTCAGCCACATTTATTATCTTAACTAGTCTTGAAAATGGAGGTGATCTGCCCAGACCTTCACTTTGAGAAAATAGGGTGATGGCACATATTTTGAGTTAGAGTGGAGGGACACTGAAGTCCAACACAGTCTCTGCCCCAGTGGAATTAAATTCCATTGTTGGAGACAGTCAAATAAACATAAATGCACAGAAAAAGAAGAAAATATAATGCACTATCAGGGCTATGAAGGAGAAAACATCGTCCTATGCGATATATAAATATTAGGAATCTATCAAGAATGGGAAGGTTTCCCTGAAGAAATCATTGTTAGGGCAAGAATGGAAGATTTAGAATAAGTTATCCAGGCAAAGGGTGAGGGAAAGAGCTTTTGAGGCAGAGGGACAAGCTGATGCAGATGCCCTGAATTGACAAAGTTTTGGCAAACTGGAGAAACCAAACCGAAATAAAACAACAAGAAGACTTATGTGTGGGAACCTTGTGAGTCATATGGGGAGAGTGACCCAGGTTGAGGCAGGAAGCAGGCAGGGACCAGTTGGGCCAGGCCTGGAAGGTCTTGCCAAGGATTTTGACTCTCATCCAAAGAACAGGTAGAAGTTACGGCAAGGACTAATCAAGGGATTGGCAAACTTCTATTTATCCTAGATCCCATCTAAGTACATGTGTGCAGATGGCATGTAAGTGCGTGTGTCTAGATGATTTGTTCCTGTACTACAGACATGCTTATCTTTCCTTAAGAGAGTCAGGTGACGTGATTTTGTTTGCTAGTAAGAAAACACTAGAGTAAAAGTGGATAAACAATATTGATTCATTTTTATTCCCACTTAAGAAGCAATTGAGAGATAGGTGGCTTGAGATTATTCAACAGGTCAGCAATAGCTTCTCAATTATTCTCTTGGTCCTTTCCTCATGGTTACAAGGTGGCTGCCACAGCTCCAAACATCACATTCTTGCATGACAACATACAAAGCAGAAAGAGAGATGGCAGCTTTCTTGCATCTCTCCCTTTTTACCAACAGGGCGTGTATTTCCCAGAAACCCCTCAGCAGATTTTCCCTTTATGGAGATGAGGTTACCAGCCATGTCATGGTGAGGTTGGGAATATGAGCAGCCCCCTTTTTGGACTTATATGATAGAAGACAGTCCCTGCTATCATAGGATCATTGAGCAGGCAAACAAGAGTGCCTGCCGTGCCAGCTGCCTTTTTTTTTTTTTTTTTTTTCCCCTTGCCCAGGCTGGAGTACAGTAGCATGATCTCAGCTCACTGCAACCTCTGCCTCCCAGGTTCAAGTGATTCTCCTTCCTCAGCCTCCCGAGTACCTGGGACTACAGGCATCTGCCACCATGCCTGGCTAATTTTTGTATTTTTAGTAGTGACAGGGTTTCACCATGTTGACCAGGCTGATCTCGAACTCCTGACCTCAGGTGATTGGCCCATCTTGGCCTCCCAAAGTTCTGGGATTACAGGCATGAGCCACCATGCCCGG
The DNA here is from genome assembly GCF_024542745.1 of Macaca thibetana thibetana. Taxonomy (NCBI): domain Eukaryota; kingdom Metazoa; phylum Chordata; class Mammalia; order Primates; family Cercopithecidae; genus Macaca; species Macaca thibetana. The sequence continues at coordinate 59,075,657 of NC_065597.1, read as the reverse complement.
CCCCATGGCAGCTTCTTGATGGGATGGTTACTTTCTATGATCTTTTTGAGACGTTCTGATTGAGTCAATGAAAGGAAGTTTCTCTTTTTTGCACTGAAGCTGTGCAGAAACCACACTATATTCCAAGAGGCAGGCAACACGAACAACTTAAAAGAAGGTATCCGGGGTGTTGGTAAGGCTATAATCAGGGAAGGAAGGAAGCAAGGAAGGGTTACTCAACATTGCATTTCACCTCTTCCCAAGTTGCACAAGAGAGATAATTACCCTATTTTTGGACAGCTCACTGTAGGGGAAAGAGCACTGAGCCAGGATATGCAAGGCTTATGTACATGTCCAGCTCCATCCTTAACCAGCTGGGTGTCCTTAGGCAAGGTACCACATTTTTATAAATGAAACGTTTCTGTTAAGAAGAAAAAAGTATAAAATAATATAACAAACCCCCTCCCTGCTTAAGAAAAACATCACAGGAACCACAGAGACCCCTAGGTCATTCCCCTAAAGTATCATCCAATCCTTTCTACCACAATTTTGAATTTGGTGTATGTGATTCCTTGAATGTGAGCACTTTGTAATGACATAGTTGTATCGTTAAATAAAGCACGGTAGTACTTTGTTTTTGTTTTTGCTTTTGTTTTGAGATGGGGGCTCCCTCTGTTGCCCAGGCTGGAGTACAGTGGTACCATCTCAGCTCACTGCAGTCTTGAGCTCTTGGGCTCAGTTGATCCTCCCAACTCAGCCTCCTGAGCAGTTGGGACCACAGGCATGCACCACCATGTGCAGCTAATTTTTTTTTTTTTTTTTTTTTTTTTGTATTTTTTTGTAGAGACAGGGTTTCACTATGTAGCCCAGGCTTGTCTCGAACCCCTGGGTTCAAACAATTTGCTTGCCTCAGTCTCCCAAAGTGCGGGAATTACAGGCATGAGCCACCACTCCCAACCATAGCAGTGTTTTGTGTATTTGTAAACCTTGATATAAAATGGTGTTACACTAACGCGGTTTTTGGCAATTTGTTTTTTCCCTCACACTTATTACAGGTGGTATGTGCACCTCTAGTTCATTCACATTTATGGCCACGCTATTTCAGTGTTTAAATGTTTCAGTTTATTTACCCTTTCTCCCCCAATAGACACGTGGGGTTGCTGCTGTTTGTTTTGCTATTACAAACAGATACTTTTTTATACCTTTCCCTGCATGCATGTATAAGAGACTCTCTGAGGTCTCTCAGTGGGATAACTGCTGTTGGAAAAGCATGACATTTTGAGTGAAACACGAGGTCTGGAGTCCAGTTCTATGACCCTCCAGCTTGGTGACTATGATGGTTAATAGTGTCAACTTGGTTGGATTGAAGGATGCAAAGTATTGTTCCTGGGTGTGTCTGTGAGGGTGCTGCCAAAGGAGATTTGAGTCAGTGGACTGGGAGAGGCGGACCCACCCTCAATCTGTGTGGGCAACATCTAGTCAGTTGCCAGCGCGGCCAGAATAAAAGCAGGTTGAAGAACGTGGAAAGAACAGACTGGCTGAGGCTCCCGGCCTCCATCTTTCTCCCTTTCTGGATGCTTCCTGCTCTGGAACATCGGACTCCAGGTTCTTCAGCTTTGGGACACTTGGACCTCTGACCACAGACTGAAGGCTGCACTGTCAGCTTCCCTACTTTTGATGTTTTGGAGCTTGGACTGGCTTCCTTGCTCCTCAGCCTGCAGATGGCCTATTGTGGGGCATCACCTGGTGATCGTTTGAGTCAATACTCCTTAGTAAACTCCCCTTTACATATACATCTATGCTGTTAGTTCTGTCCCATTAGAGAACCCTGACTAATACAGTAACCACGGGTGAGTCTTCCAACTGTTCTCTATCCTGTGTTCTGCATATGTAAACTAGGGAATAATGATGCTTCTGTCATTATAATAACCATTGTGAAAATCAAAATAAATCATGTCTGTCAAATGCTAACGGACAACCTGGGCACACAATAGGTTCTCAGGCAGCATTTCCCCCTTCTACTTTTCCCTCCATTCTTCTCAGTCTAATTGTTTATTAAATTGTGACTCTATTCTTCATGGATCAAAGAGGGTAATGTAATAGGTAAAGCCTTGTGAAATTACTGTGTTTATCAAACAAAAACAATCGAATATGCACACTACCCCACAATTCAACATGATATATAAAAGTGCTTTGGAAAGTGAAAACCAGCCCTCATTCATTCATTCATTCATTTATTCACTCATCAGATACTTTCTGAGGACCTATTTTGCATCTAACACCGGACCATCACGAGGTTGAACGAACAGGCAGACAGAGACTCCCTCTTCATGCAAATTGTCGATTAACCAGAGGGAAAAGTAGTGAGCAATTAGCATTGCAACCAAGTGCAAAGTGCGATAAGTGAGAGGAAGGAAAATAATAGCAAATAATCTTAGCACTATGTATCCTGCACTGAAATCACTTTAATCCTCACAACATATGAGATAGGGACTATTATTGTGTGGATCGGGGTCCTGGTAGGTAGCAAGTGACACAGTCTGAGTGATTACTGAGGCTAGTGCAGCGAAGGGACGATTTACAAAGGTGTGGACAGGGCCCAAGGAAACCGACAAGGGCCAGTGAAGCACCGAGGCACTGGCCACATCAGGGAGCTGTTACCACCCTTGGTGCTGAAGGAGCACCGGAGGGACGCTTTCATTAAAAGTCATGGCAAAAGGCCAGGCATGATGCCTCACACCTGTAATCCCAGCACTTTAGGAGGCCAAGGCGGGCAGATCATGAGGTCAGGAGTTCCAGACCAGCCTGACCAACATGCGAAACCCCATCTCTACTAAAAATACAAAAATTAGCCGATGCATCCCAGGTGCCTATAGTCCCAGCTACTCGGGAGGCAGGAGAATCACTTGAACCCAGGAGGCAGAGGTTGCAGTGAGCCGAGATCACACCACTGCACTCCAGCCTGGGAGACAGAGTGAAACCCTTTCTCAAAAAAATAAATAAAAACAAAAATAAAGTAATGGCAAAAACCACAATTACTTTTACCCCAGCCTAATAGAGCCAAGAACACAGCTGTCCATCAGAAAGCTTGAAAAGAGGAACTCAGTGCTGCCCAACAGGTAAGCAGGTAAGCCCAGGGGGTCAATCAATAGTCCCATCTCCTCTCTGCCTGCCTCTCATTGACTGAATCCAGACAGAGGACATGAGAACCAACTGATCAGCCAAAGGAATGTAGAACATGGGAGAAAAGTTGACCAAATAGAGCACATTCCGCACAATCGTTACTGCACTTACAAAGGAGGAAGCTGAGACTCAGAGAAAAAGAAAGAGAAAAGGCCAGGTAACCCTGGCACTTTGGGAGGCCCAGGCAGGCAGATCACTTGAGGTCAGGAGTTTGAGACCAGCCTGGCCAACATGGTGAAAACCTATCTCTACTAAAACTACAAAAATCAGCTGGGCATGGTGCTTGTAATTACAGCTACTCGGGAGGCTGAGGCACGAGAATCGCTTGAACCTGGGAGGCGGAGGTTGCAGTAAGACAAGATTGCGCCACTGCACTCCAGCCTGGGCAGCAGGGCAAGACTCTGTCTCTAAATAAGTAGATAAATAAATGGTAAAAGACGATGAGGTAGGGGCAACCTCTTGATATTATGGGATCTAGGAAGGCTTCCTGGGGAGGTGAGTTGGACAGCAAGAAGGGAACAAGCAAAAGGAAGAATGTTCTGGAGAGAAGGATTTGCCTGTATCAAGGTCCTATGTAAGGAAAGTTCCAGGTGTGTTGGAGAAAGGAAAATAAGGTTAGAGTAGCTGCAGTGCTAGAGCAAGTTGGAGAGAGGCACGTGAGAAAGAAAGCACTTATTGTTCCAGTGGGTAGAATCTGTGCCCCCGGGAGAGTGGCTGGGATGCTCCCCATGGCTTGGCCCCCTAATCTTGATTCACATTCCCAGGAGGCGGACACCAGGCTGCTTTCTCCTCATCAGGTCTCCCCACCCGTGCCTAGAGTGGCCGCTTCACAGCTGAAGGTTCTTGGCAGGATGCCCCGACCGGATGAACTGGCTGAGCTTGCCGCTGGGCCTGGAGGCCCCTGCAACTCCGCCGTCATTCCTCTGAATGATGAGGACTGCCTAATGGTGTGGAATGTGTTTAAAATGCAATCCAGGTGCCAGTCCTATTCTGCATGCATTACCATTAGAAAGGCTCCATCCTTGGCCGAACAGGACTCCCATATCCACAAGGGCACCACTAACAGTGAGATGGCACTGAAATTGACTTTGGAGGGCGGGTGAGAAGGAGCAGACAGAAGGGAAGCAAGGGCACCTCTACTCTGGGTGCCAGGGGATCACTCCAGGTCTCAAAAACTCTGCTGTTCCAAGCTCCTGCCCACGCCCACAAGGAGTGATGAACACCTGTGTGGAAAGAGCAAAGTCTTTAGCTGGGTTTGCAGGCTGGAACCGGGGTAGGGGCATTATATAATTTACATACATATTTGTAATAATGTTTACGTCATTGATAAAGTAAATTATGCCAAGTGCAGAAAATTTGAAGGTTACTGAAAACTACAAATAAAACATTACTCACTATGAGTGATGAGATATTCCAGCTCTCTCTCCTTTCCTTCCTTTCTCCCTCCCTCCTTTCCCCCCTCCCTCCTCCTTTCCTCCTTTCCCTCCCTCCCTCCCTCCCTCCCTCCCTCCCTCCCTCCTTCCTTCCTTCCTTCCTTCCTTCCTTCCTTCCTTCCTTCCTTCCTTCCTTCCTTCCTTCCTTCCTTCCTTCCTTCCTTCCCTCCTTCCCTCCTTCCCTGTCTCCCTCCTTCTCTCCTTCCTTCCTTCCTCCCTCCCTGCTTTCCTTTCAGTGTTTCCTCCCTCCTTCCTCTCCCCACCTTATTATCCACCTCTATCAACCCATCTATTTATACATGTATCTAATCACAAACAGCTAACTATGGTGTTAGCATACTTTGAGCACTTAATTCCGTAAATGGTTCTAAGTACATTAACTCATTTCGTCCTCACAAAAGCCCTTTGAGTTAGGCATTTTAATGATTCCCATCTTAAGATGGTAAAACAGAGGCACTGAGTGTTTCTTTAATTTGTCAGAAGTCATCATACATCATACGTACATACATAAGTGAGAGAGTGAAGATTTGAACATAGGAAGCCTGGCTCCAGACAAAGGCTGAAAGAATAATATAGTGACCATCTGCATATCCTTTGTCTTAGATTCAAAATTGTTGACACAGCAATTTCTGCTCTCTCAAGAGCTCTCTCTCTCTCTCTTTCTACACACACACACACACACACACACAGTGTTCTTCTGAACCATTTGAAAGTAAATTTCGTATATCATGATGCTTCACCCCTAATACCGCAGCATGCATCTCCTAGGAATAACACATTCTCCTAAAATTCTATAGTCTGCTGTTCCTCCATTCTTAACAATAATTTACCCTGCCATTTGACACACCCATCCTGGATCAATTTTTGGAGGGATGTAGTGGTAGTAGCAGTAATAAATAATAATAGTATCAATAAGAACCATTGGTTGAAAGTCTACTGTGTGTCAGGTACACTGCTGGACACTTAGTCAACAATGTCTTTGATTCATGGCAATTCCAAGAGGTAAGTGTAATCCTCCCAATTTTCCATATGGGGAAACTGAGTCAGAGACATTAAGAACAAGTTCAAGATCACGTAGCTAAAAGTAGCAGAGCTGGCATTCAGACTTCAAGCTGAATGGATTTCTTGAAACGCCCAGGGATCACTGTTGGGCTGCTTGTGAAAGGATTTTGTCACAGGGGGAAGGTCCCAGCTTTCCCCAACTCATTGCCTGTCCAAACCAGCTTCGTCTAATTCACATTTGAATAAATCCCTGTCAGCACCACTTAGAGCAGCGCGGTGCTGCTTCTTCAGCTGACAGATCATGGAAAGCCACCACTTTCCAGGAAGAGGGAACAAGTACAATCAAGCCATCCTTTTGGGGCGACAGCAACTGGAATCTAGTTCCATGCTGCCATTCTTACTGTTATTATGCATTTAAGTCACACGGGCAATATGTGTGTTATATATTAATATCATATATTTCATTAGTTTTATCAATGTAATTGGCTTTGTGTGTTTCAATTTAAAGGCTTTTAGGTGAGGCATGCATTCCTTAGTCCTCAGTGTCCTTTGTTGCCATTGCTCGTATGTTTCAGATAAATTCCTCCCTCTCAAGGCATTTGCATTCTCAACCCTTAATAACTGCAGAGAGCCCCACCTTCATTCAACTTCTTTTTAGCTTATGACCAGTTAAGCCCTCAGGGAAAGGTGGATCTTAGACGCTGGGGCCACTGGGGGAGATTCAGGAGATGTGAGCAGGAAAATAATCCCTTGCAAGAAAAGAGAAAGAAAGGAAAGCCCACTTTTGCAGAAAGTAACTGTCTCCAGCTGAGGATTCTCCACTTCTCACCCTGATTATTGAAATCTGCCTGAAGGTAAATTTCAATCCCACCTTCCGCTTCTCTCTCTTCCACCTTGAAAATTCAGCTCTCACTGACAGCTGGTAGATGCAAACATCAGACACCCCTCTCCCTCCATGGATTCCTCTGGAAAGTTCTCTGTCACTGCCGCAAGGCCACTCAGAGCTGACTCGGTTTCCCTCCTGCAGTATCTTTTTCATTTTCTGTGACCATGAGTGGAATATTTTTCAGGTCCTATTTGCCGTTTATTTTTTGTTCTTTTCCTTGCCCCAAGCCCATTTAGCTTGTTCCTGATTGGTGGAGGGAAAGCCAGTCTTTCTGACAGTTGGGTAGAACTAAATAGATCACAATCCCTAACGGGACTCTACAATAAATAGTTGTGTTGCTCCAAGCGATGGTGATACGGTTTGGCTCCATGTCCCCACCCAAATCTCATTTCAAATTGTAACTCTCACGAGTTGAGAACGGGACCGGTAATCCCCATGTGTCAAGGGAGGGAGGTGACTGGATCACAGAGGCAGTCTCCCGCATGCTGCTCTCACGATAGTGAGTGAGGTCTCATGAGATCTGATGGTTTTGTAAGAGTTTGGAAGTTAGTCCTTTGTGCTTCTCCCTCTCTCTGCAGCCGCGTTGTGAAGACAGTGCCTGCTTCCTCTTCTGCCATGATTGTAAGTTTCCTGAGGCCTCCCGAACCATGCAGAACTGAGTCAGTTAAACAAACCTCTTTCCTTTATAAAAGACCCAGTCTCGGAGAAGTTCTTTATAACAGTGTGAAAACGGACTAATACAGATGGCATCTCTCAGAAAGAGTTATAATGTTGGCCGAGGTATTCACAGGGCATATTGGTGTTCCGAGCTCCTGTTCTGCAAGTTGTAGTCCACAGGGAGCATTCAGAGCCAAAATACGGTATTTTGCAAAGTTCAACAAGAGATACTTGTGCAGAGTTTTAATGAAAAGTTCTTTCCAAGGCTTGCACGGGGCAGAGAGTTTTGAAGATGATAGTAACTGCAATAACAACGAAAGCTACCGTTTACTGAGCTCTCGCTGTATGCCAGCACTGTGCTAAGAAGTTGGTGTGCATAGCTCATTTAACCCTTACAGTGGGTCTCTGAGATGCAGGTACTGCTATTATTCTGGTTTTAGAAATGAGAAAATTGAGACTCAGAGAGGCTAAGTTATTTACTCCACCCCCAAAGTTTCCAATTCAGTATTTTTCTCGTGGTGGGGCGGGGGACACCTGAAAATGTGCATTTCTAGCAAGTTTCCTGGTGACGCTGCTGGTCCTGGGGTGCTTTTGAGAACCGCAGAGTTACTAAGTGACTGTTTTAGGCTGGTGTTTCACCTGTTCACCTATGTTGAACCTCATTGCAACCTAGCCAGCTAAGCTTCATAACCCTCATTTAAAATGTGAGGGCCAGGCTGGGCGCAGTGGCTTACGCCTGTAATCCCAGCACTTTGGGAGGCTGAGGTGGGTGGATCAACTAAGGTCAGGAGTTTGAGACCAGTCTGGCCAACATGGTGAAACCCCATCTGTACTAAAAATACAAAAATTAGCCAAGTGTAGTGTCAGGCACCTGTAATCTCAGCTACTCGAGAGGCTGAGGCACGAGAATCTCTTGAACCCGGAGGTGGAGGTTGCAGTGAACCAAGATCATGCCATTGCACTCCAACCTGGGCAACAGAGCGAGACTCTGCCTCAAAAAAATAAAATATAAAATAAAATCTGAGGTCCAGAGGAGGGAAACTGTGTTCTCAGAAACACAGGTATGTCTGACTTAGCATCTACTTTGCAAACTAAACTGCAGCCACCTTCTGAACAAAAAAGCTTTCATGAACCCAGGGACACAGAGGGTTTCAAAAATACATTTATAGAGAGGATTCTTGAACATGGCTTTTAAAACTAGTGGGTTAAATAGAGAATCCTGGTTGAGGTTGGCCTGTTCCTCTTGGCTGTCCCAGGGTTATTGCAAGAGCGTGAGTCAAGCCTTAGAGTCACTTCTGATGCTTCACACTCCGGTCTGGTATTTTTCCAGGTAGAGCTAGAAAGGAAGGTTTTGGACACTTACTTCTACCTGTGTATTTGTGGTCTATGGCTCCATGTGCCCCATGCCCTGAAATGATAACCCCGTCCGTTTCCCAGCGCTGTAAATGGCCCTCTGGTGGACTGAAAGAGTTAATGCAGTTCCCAAAAGCTTTAACGTGGGAAGCACAGAGATTGAGAACAGGCTCTGCGCGTTGAGAACATCTCAGTCCTGGCTGTGTGTGCATTGGAATCACCTGAAGCAGGTGAAGAACACCGATGGCCAGCCTGAATACCAGAGCTTCTTACCACTTGGACTGGGAAAATCTAGCCTCCTAAGCGTCCTTCATTAAAAAGCATTCCAGGTGAGTTCTAAGATCAGGGGTGATCTGAGAACTGAGCGGGGATGAATCAGAAACTCCTAAAGAGCTTGTGAAAACTCAAATTTCAGAGCTCCTCCCTGCAATTCTGATTCACTGGGTCTGGGGGATCCAGAGAATGAGCATTTCTAGCAAATTCCCAGGTGATGCTGACGCTGTTGTCTGGGACCACACAAGGATGCTTATTCAAGTCACTTCCAGAGAACCAAACTGGGCCTCTCCAAGTCATGCAGCCAGGGACTGGCACATCCAGGAGAGGAACTCAGGTCTTTTCACTTTGACCTGACTTGCTTTGCTGCTCATTGTAGAATCCCTATAATTATTATTATCATTATCATTATTATTATTATTATTATTTTGAGATGGAGTTTCACTCTTGTTGCCCAGGCTGGAGTGCAATCACACTATCTCAGCTCACTGCAACTTCCACCTCCGGGGTTCAAGCGATTCTCTTGCCTCAGCCTCCCGAGTAGCTGGGATTACAGGCATGTGCCACCACGCCTGGCTAAATTTTTGTATTTTTTTCTTAGGAGAGACAGGGTTTCACCATGCTGGCCAGGCTGGTCTCGTACTCCTGACCTTAGGTGATCCGCCCACCTCAGCCTCCCAAAATGCTGGGATTACAGGCGTGAGCCACTGCTCCCAGCCCCAGAATCCCCATTCTTCCATTCCACAGACATTAATTAAGGACCAAACAAACACTTGGTGCTATTCTAGGTGCTTAGAGAATTGGGATGAGAAAGACACATTTTCTGTCCCCTCAGCTTATAGTTTAGTGCAGTGGTTTCAACCAGGAGCAATTTCATATCTGCCTGTACCCAGGGACACTAGGCCATGTCTGGAGACATTATTCATAGTCACAACTAAGGGTCGAGGAAGGCTGCTACTGTCATCTCATGCGTAGAGGCCAGGGGTGATGCCAAACATCCTACATTGCACAGGATGGCCCCCACAATCAAGAATAATCTGGCCCAAAATGTCGATAGGTCAGTAGTGCTGAGGCTGAGAAGCCCTGGTGGTGATAAGACACACACACAAATAGGTAATTACAATACACAGGGGAGATGTCTATGGTGGAGGAAGTTGAGGATGCTCTTGGCTCCAGAGGAAGGCTATGGCATCTGGAAGGATTCCAGGCAGAGGTCATGTCTAAGCTAAATATCAAAAGATGAGTCAAATAAGAGGACAAAGAATTAGGGGCAGAAAGAGTAATCCTAACAAAGGAAACCATATATGCAAAGAGGAAAAACAAAAAAGCACCTTAGAAGAGTAGTGCTAGCCAGGGGCAGTGGCTCACGCCTGTAATCCCAGCATTTTAGGGGGCTGGGGCAGGCAGATCACCTGAGGTCAGGAGTTCGAGACCAGCCTGGCCAACATGGCAAAACCCTGTCTCCGCTAAAAATGCAAAAATTAGCCAGGCATGGTGGTGGGTGCCTGTAATCCCAGCTACTCGGGAGACTGAGACAGGAGAATCGCTTGAACCCAGGAGGCAGAGGTTGCAGTGAGCTGAGATCGCACCATTGCACTCCAGCCTGGGCAACAAGAGTGAAACTCCGTCTCCAAAAAACAAAACAAACAAAAAGTAATGTAAACGATCAATCTCTGCCGGGCACTCAGGCTTGCACCAATCACCATCTCAGCATCGTGCAATTGTGAATGCATCTATAGTCACAGCTACATTACAGGGCAAGTACTTCCATGATTCCCATGTTCTAGATGTGGCCACTGAGGCCCAAAGAGGTCACAAGACTTGCCCCAGGTCACACAGCGGATAAATGGTGGAGCTAGAGTTAGAAGTAGGCAGCCTGGCTGCCAGAGTCCATGGCCTCTATCATGCTGCTCCATGCAGATCATAATTCACTATGGTGGGAACATGAAGGAAAGGGAGTTGCGGGTGGTTGGAGGAATTTGGGGCCAGAGAAATGGGTGAGGGACCGGCAGACCGGGCCATGCCAGCCACTTAAGTGACTTAGGCATATCTTTTTTTTTTTTTTTTTTTTTTTTTTTTTTTTTGGGACGGAGTCTGGCTGTCACCCAGGCTGGAGTGCAGCGGTGCGATCTCGGCTCACTGCAAGCTCCGCCTCCCGGGTTCACTCCATTCTCCTGCCTCAGCCTCCCGAGTAGCTGGGACTACAGGCGCCCGCCACCTCGCCCGGCTAGTTTTTGTATTTTTTAGTAGAGACGGGATTTCACCGTGTTAGCCAGGCTGGTATCGATTTCCTGACCTCGTGATCCACCCGTCTCGGCCTCCCAAAGTACTGGGATTACAGGCTTGAGCCACCGCGCCCGGCCGACTTAGGCATATCTTAATGGCAGTGGGAAGTCATTGAAGGACTTAGCTGAGGAAGGGACAGAATTTAGATATTTGGAAAATAGCAGAGGTCAAAGAAGAACTCAGGTTATGAGTGAATTCAGGTCGAGAAGCCTTTTAAATTCATGATCCTTGAGGAAACATGGGTCGGTTCCCTTTGTATTCTGGGGAAAGGTGTGAAATTCTCGGTTTCTTAAAAAATCTCCCCGGACACCCCTCCGGCCTCTCTCCCGGCAAGCGTCAGCAGGTCACCTGTCAGCCGGGGACGAAATTAGAACGAAGTAGGAAAAAATGGGCATCATCACTGCATTTCAGAGGGAGTCTTCTCTGTGGCCAGCCCCTGAGTATTATTTAGCCAGCTCGGTATAGTTAGCTTTAAAATAACAGAATTGTTTAGTAGCAGAAAAATACAGTTATTAGCTCTGATTATAGGGGAATCCGACTGAGCCACGAATGTGATCTGCCTGTTTTATTCCTAACTGGTAATTTCAAACGGCCTCCTTTCCCCAAATTTTAGGAAAGGAGGAACCCAAACCTTGCAAGCTGCTCTGCATTGTTTATCTGTTATTTTTAAACAAATCAAACGGAAATTGATCTGCCTTCTTGGGAACGCAGTCGCTGCCAAATGGCCTGGCTCTCCTACAGGTTTTTGTGGGAACACCATCAGTTAGCCGTGATCGCTTCAATTGTGAATAATCAGGGAAGTAATTATGGGCCTCGTGGAGTTGTCCTCACCAGCAGGTAACATAATTCACTGCTAAGTGGGGTGAAAATGAGCCTCCCATGCTTTGAAACGGGAGTTACTTACCTTGCTGGACACTTTGACACTTGTCTGTTTCAAGCCTCCCAGAAGGAAGGAAGCTGGGGTCTGGTGAGCTTCAACTTTGCGGACAGCCCAGCCCATCTACCCATCCCTTCCCCTTCTTGGCAAATGCTTATCAAGGACCTAAGTTTTCAGACACTTCCTGACAGAGCCTACAGCCTAGCATGTATCCTAGATAATAAGTAACTTTAAAAGATCATGTGTTTTTGTTGTTGTTGTTGTTGTTGTGTTTTTTTGTTTCTTTGTTTTTGACAGAGTCTCATTCTGTCACCCAGGTTGGAGTACAGTGGGGCGATCTCAACTCACTGCAACCTCCGCCTCCCAGATTTGAGCGATTCTCCTGCCTCGGCCTCCCAAGTAGCTGAGACTGCAGATGCCCGCCACCACCCTTGGCTAATTTTTTTGTATTTTTAGTAGAGACAGGGTTTCACTGTGTTAGCCAGGATAGTCTCGATCTCCTGACCTCATGATCTGACCTCATGACTGGCCCCTGAAAGTGTTGGGATTACAGGCGTGCGCCAACGTGCCCGGCCAAAAGATCATGTTTTAATGGCGATAAAGGTTGTGCAGGAAAGCAATCACCAAGGTGCCTTAGAAGGAGGTCCAGGGATACTTCTCTGAGCAAGCAGCATCTCGGAGAAAGCTGAATGATAAGAAGCATGTGGTCTTGCAAAGATCTAGCGACAAAAGATGCCAAAAAAAATGGAAAGACCAAGGAAGTAACAAGCTCAACACCTTCAAAAAGCAGAAGCCAGTGCAGCCAGAGTGAGGTGAAGGAAGAGGACAGGAGAAGGCTGGGCAGGTCATTTCAGTCTTGTAACTGTAGTCATGAGCTTCTGTATTCTAGGGCAGAGGGAAATCTCTTATGGCTCACGCCTGTAATCCCAGCACTTTGGGAGGCCGAGGCAGGTGGATCACCTGAGGTCAGGAGTTGGAGACAAGCCTGGCAAAGATGGTGAAACCCTGTCTCTACTAAAACTACAAAAAAATTAGCCAGGTGTGGTGGTGCACACCTGTAATCTCAGCTAGTCGGGAGGCTGAGGCAGGAGAATCGCTTGAACCCCAGAAGGTGGAGGTTGCAATGAGCTGAGATTGCACATTGTACTTCAGCCTGGACGACGAGAGTGAAACTCCATCTTAAAAACAAACAAAAAAACCAAACAAATAAAAACCTTCCAGAAAGGGGAAGGCAGGATTAGATATTTCAGCTTCTGTGAGGCCAAAGGAGATAAGAAACTAAAAGTAAAAGCAGAGAGACCACGCTGGCCTGCTGGTGGCATGCAACAAGGTTCTTGCAGCGGAGGTGGAGGGTGAGGAGGCGGGGCGGAGGGTGGGGATGTCCAGGATCACTCTGAAGGTACAGCCCAGAGGCATTGGGTGACGGTGTTCAGATGATGAGCTTCCCGGGCCCCTAGATGCATCTTTTATTTCCTCTTCAGACCAGTGGACAGAAGAGGTGCAATTCCCCAGGCACCTGCTGTGTACCTGGGTTGGAGGTCTCTTTAAGTGCTCTGTCCACTGAGGTACCGATACTAAAAGACAAGAGACTTTTCTTCATGAAGAAAAAGACTCCACTTTCCTGAAAATGCGCCATACACAGATGAAGTCACGTGGGTTCTGGTTTATTTCTGATTCCCGAGGACCTCATAAATTCTCATGAGGAGTGATGTGGACTAACTCCCAGCAAAACACACATGCTCACAAAATCATTCATACGTAGATCCCTCAAAAACTATTCTCAGACACTTTGGGGCCCTGTGGATTCCTGTAAAGATTCCCGCCTATCAAGTGACTGTGCACTCACCCCCATGATCTGGAAAATCATTAAATACTATTCTCAGCATAAATGCCACCCAGTCACAAGCCATAGAGCAAGGGACAGTGTTCTCAAAAGTATATATTACAGCACCCTTATTTGTTTATTTAGAGACAGAGTGTCTCTCTGTAGCCCAGGCTAGAATGCAGTGGCACAATCTCAGCTCACTGCGTCCTTTGCTTTCCGAGTCCCAGTTCAAGCAATTCTCCTGCCTCATCCTCCCAAGTAGCTGGGATTACAGGCACATACCACCACGCCCAGCTAATTTTTCTGTTTTTAGTAGAGATGGGGTTTCACCACGTTGGCCAGGTTGGTCTCGAACTCCTGATCTCAAGTGATCCACTCGCCTCATCCTCCCAAAATGCTGTGGTTACAGGTATGAGCCAGTGCACCCAGCCAGCATCCATTCCTTTTTTTTTTTTATGAGACGGAGTCTCGCTCTGTCGCCCGGGCTGGAGTGCAGTGGCCGGATCTCAGCTCACTGCAAGCTCCGCCTCCCGGGTTCACGCCATTCTCCTGCCTCAGCCTCCCGAGTAGCTGGGACTACAGGCGCCCACCACCGCGCCCGGCTAATTTTTTGTATTTTTTAGTAGAGACGGGGTTTCACCGTGTTAACCAGGATGGTCTCGATCTCCTGACCTCGTGATCCGCCCGTCTCGGCCTCCCAAAGTGCTGGGATTACAGGCTTGAGCCACCGCGCCCGGCCATTTTTTTTTTTTTTTTTTTTTTTTTTTTTGAGGAGTTTTGTTCTGTCACCCAGGCTGGAGTGTACTGGTGCGATCTCGGCTCACTGCAACCTCCTCCCTCTGAGTTCAAGCTATTCTCCTGCCTCAGCCTCCCGAGTAGCTGGGATTACAGGTGCCCACCACCACACCCAGCTAATTTTTGTATTTTTAGTGGAGACGGGTTTTCTCCATGTTGGTGTGGCTGTTCTCAAACCCCTAACCTCAGGTGACCTACCTGCCTTAGCCTCCCAAAGTGCTGGGATTACAGGCATGAGCCACCATACCTGGCCCAGCATCCCTTTTAAAATAGAGATAAATTGCCATTGTTGAACCAAACCAGGTCATGGGGCAAAAAACATTCGAGATTCAAGGAGTCAAAAGTCTATCTTAGCTCAGCACAAGTTAGCTTGGTGGTTAAAAATATGGTCTGGGGAGAGAGGCAGTGTGGGTTCAAGACCCAGTTCCGGTACTTTCTAGCTGTCTGAGCTTGGGTCAGCTAGCATGTTTCCTAAGGGTTAGTTTCTTTTTCTCTAGAAGGGAAAAGAACACAGCACTTTCTTATGTTTTGGGGAAGACTAAATAAGACTGTCTATCCACACATGGCTGAATTCCTGATTTGTGGTGGTGATGGTTATAAGCTGAGCAGGTTTGGGCAAGTCAGGACATTCCGAAGCCTCAGGTATGAATGGTCCTGACCTTCCAGCTGGACTGCTTAGATAATCAAATGAGCCAGTGTTCGTGAAAACCTCTTTACAGCCACAACAGGCAACACTTAAAATACTATTGCTCTGTGTGTGTGAAGACGTGGTGCGTAAGGTCTCCTGCTCACAAAAGGGAGGTTTTATGATTTAAAACAAAGACTTGCTTTTTAGGCTGCTGCTATATCTTTTGGGATAAGAAGTGATATCCTGGAAAACTTGAGCTGGACACTTTCTGCCTACATTCATAAAGCAGGTTGAATAAAATAATTGTTATGGCCGGGTGCGGTGGCTCATGCCTGTAATCCCAGCACTTTGGAGGCTGAGGTGGGCAGATCACAAGGCCAGGAGATCGAGACCATCCTGGCCAACATGACGAAACCCCGTCTCTACTAAAAATACAAAAATTTGCTGGGCCTGGTGGCGCATGCCTGTAATCCCAGCTGCTCGGGAGGCTGAGGCAGGAGAATCGCTTGAACCCGGGAGGCAGAGGTTGCAGTGAAACGAGATCGCGCCACGGCACTCCAGCCTGGCCACAGAGGGAGACTCTGTCTCAAAAAATAATAATAACTGTTGCATTCAGGTGAGCAACTGATGAATGGACCACTTAGAACTGGTTTTGTTCCAAAATGTGGTCAAATCTGCATGAACCGGAATGCCCAGGGGAAATTCTGATCCATTGACTCTTCTGGTTATGTGGAGTTTTCTTTTTTGCTCTTGCCCTTGTGTTTGAAAGGATTTTCAGAGAACTTGAGTCCACCGTCTTTTTCTGTCGGTAGCAACTAGCAGGGAGTGGAAGATTGGGTGAGTTTGGAAGGTACCCAACATCACAGTCCTCAGGCTGATGGCTGCTGTCACTACACATGGCTGGACAAGGACACGCAGCAGATTGCTTGTTCAGTGTGACAAAGATGGACCCAGGGACATTTGCACATTTACAAAATGTAATATAGTGTAGACAGTAAAAACAGTGTTAGATGGCAAGTGAGGCTGTTATGAGTTAAACCAAGTCTGCCCCATCAAAAAAAAAAAAAGAAAGATATGTCATCTGGATGCGGTGGCTCGTGCCTGTAATCCCAGCACTTTGAGAGGTCAAGGCGGGCGGATCACAAGGTCAGGAGTTCGAGACCAGCCTGACCAACATGGTGAAACCCTTTCTCTACTAAATAAATAAATAAATAAATAAATAAATAAGCAAGCCAGCCAGGCATGGTGGTGTGTGCCTGTAGTCCCAGCTACTCAGCAGGCTGACGCAGGAGAATTGCCTGAATCTGGGAGGCGAAGGTTGCAGTGAGCTGAGATCGTGCCATGCACTGCAGCCTGGACGACAAGGCAAGACTCCATCTCAAAAAAAATGTCCAAGTTGTGAACCCCAAAAATTTGAGACAGGCCTCGGTTAATTTTAAAAGTTTATTTTACCAAGGTTGAGGACGCACCCTTGATACAGCCTCAGGCAGTCCTGATGACATGTGCCCAGGCTTGTCAGGGCACAGCTTGGTTTTATACATTTTAGGGAGACGTGAGATATTAATCAATACATGTAAGAAGTACGTTGGTTCTGTCCAGAAAGGCGAGGACAAAGGGACAACTCAAAGCAGGGAGGGGGCTTCCAGGTCACAGGTAGGTGAGAGACAAACGGTTGCGCCCTTTCGAGTTTGTGATAAGCCTTTCCAAAGGAGGCAATCAGAATACGTATCTATCTCAATGAGCGGAGAGACGACTTGGAATAAATGGGAGGCAGGTTTGCCCTGAGCAGTTTCCAGCTTGAATTTTCCTTTTAGTTTAGCGATTTTGGGGGGCCCAAGATACTTTCATGAAGTCCTAACCCCTAGTACTTCAGCATGTGACCTTCCTTGGAAATACGGTGGCTGTAGATGTTTAATGAAGATGAGATTTTTCTGGAGGCAGGTGGGCCCCTAGTCCAATATGAAAGGTGTATTAGGGTTCTCTTAGAGGGACAGAACTAATAGGAGATACACACATATATATATATACAAACACGCACACACACACATATATACACACATATAAACATATATAAAGGGGAGTTTATTAAATATTAACTTGCACAACCACAAGGTCCCACAATAGGCCGCCTGTAGGCTGAGGAGCAAGGAGAGCCAGTCCAAGTCCCAAAACTGAAGAACTTGGAGTCCGATGCTCGAGGGCAGGAGGCATCCAGCACGGGAGAAAGATGTAGCCTGGGAGGCTGGGCCAGTCTCTCCTTTTTAAGCTTTTCTGCTTACTTTGTATTCACTGGAAGCTGATGGATTATGCCCACCAGATTAACGGCGGGTCTGCCTTCCCCAGCCCCCTGACTCACATGTTAATCTCTTTTGGCAGCACCCACACAGACACACCCAGAATCAATACTTCGTATCCCTCAATCTAATCAAATTCACATGCAGCATGAACCATCACAAAAGGTGTCCTGTGGGAAGACAATCATGTGAGGGCAGAGAGCCACAGGGAGAATGTCAAGGGACAAAGGCTGAAACTGGGGTTATGCAGCTGTAAGCCAAGGGACGCCAAAGATTACCAGTGACCACCAGAAGCCAGAAGGAGGTCAGGAAGGATTCTCCTGTGGGATTTAGAAGGAACATGGGCCTGCAAGCACCTTGATTTTGGACTTCTAGCCTCTAAACCTATAATACATATCTATTGTTTTAAGCCGTTCACTTTGTTTTGGCAGCCCTTGGAAGAAAACACAGAGGCTGTTAATGCTGTACTGCAAACTAAAAAAGCAACTAATAAAGCAGTGTGCAGGCTATGATCCCATTTATAGAGAAGTCATGATTATGTAATTTTAAATGACAGATCATACAATAAAATAGTCACAGTTATCACTAGATGATAAAATTGCAGGTTTAAATTTTTCTGCATTTTTTAAGTCAGTTTTCTCAGTCTTCAAAACAAATAGATGATAAGTATAATAGGAGAAACAGGTCATGTTTTTGCAAGAGAAATAATTGCACCTGGAAATATGTTCCCCACATAAACATCTTATGCCAACAAATGGCTTATGGAATTTGCTTCCTCAGGGCTCAGCCTTGAAACGTTCTTTCTCATCCAGATGTGCTCAGACTGTGGCTCTGTACTCAGACAGAAGCAAAGGAAGGGGGATTTATACCCTCTCTCTTTTATAATCAGTAGCTCCCCAGTACCATCAGGATGTAACTCACATATGATCTGTCATGACTTAGCCTCCACTGGTATCTCGAGTCTCATTTTCTACTCATAGTGACCCCAATGGTCCGCTGTCACCACGCCGGCCCCAACCCGTCCACACACATACCCATGTAGTATTCTGCCTCGTTCCCGAAGGGCTCTCGTGGCTTCCCACATGAAACTCTGCAGTGTCATGCCTTGTGCCTTCACTCACCCTGTTTTCTTTGCTAAGAGTGCACTTCCCAGTCAAGTCCCAGGCATCCTTATATCCTCAGCTTAAACACCAATTCCTCCAAGAAGCCCCCCGTGGAGGGCTTCCCTCTGCCTTTGTTAGACTTTGTCAAGGCCTTCACCCTTACCATCTTGGCACCTGTGTATCTGCTGTCCTATCCTGGTCACAACTGTCAGCTTTCTTCTCTCCCTCCACCACTGCAGTATCAGCTCCAACAAGGGAAGGAAACATTCAGTGGTCATCCCTGCACCCTGATTGTCTGGGCCTGGTATTCAGTAGCAACTCAGTAAGTGTCTGTTTCAATTCACCATTGCAAAAATATGGAACCAGCCCAAATGCTTATCAAGCAACAAGTGGATAAATGTGATATAGAAAGAAATTGTGATATATATACACACCGTGAAATACTACTCAGCTGTAAAAATGAATGAAATGATGACATTCACAGCAACCTGGATGGGATTGGAGACCATTATTCTAAGTGAAGTAACTCAGGAATGGAAAATCAAAAATTGTATGTTCTCACTCATAAGTGGGAGCTAAACTATGAGGATGCAAAGGCATAATAATGATACAGTGGACTTTGGGGACTCAGGGAAAGGGCATTGGGGGTGAGAGATAAAAGACTACACATTGGGTACAGTGTACACTGCTTGGGCAATGAATAGGTGCACCAAAATCTCAGAAATCACCACTAAAGAATTTATTCATGTAACCAAACACTACCTGTTGGCCAAAAATCTATAGAAACAAATTTTAAAAGGTGCCTGTTGAATTGCACAGAAGCCCATGTGATTGAAGGCAATAGGATTGTTGGGACTGTAAGATGATATATCTTTCATCTTCTGCTTTTGCTCTCTCCAGTCCATCTTCCATTTTCAAAGTAATTGTTATAACTTAAATAAGATGAAGGTACCCCAGGTTAAAACCCTTATATAAAACCTCATTACTGTTAGAATAAAATTCCAATGTTTGCTTATGGCCTATAGGCCCTGCAATGAAGATCCCTGACTTCAGCTCATGGAGTGCTAAAATATTTGTTAATTGATGAAATGGATGGATGATTGGATGGATAGACAGATGGATGGATGGATGGATGGATGGATGGATGGATGGATGGATGGATGGATGGATGGATAGATGGATGGATGGACAGACGGATGGATGGATGGACAGACGGATGGATGGATGGACAGACGGATGGATGGATGGACAGACAAATTGATATATCAATGGATTGCTGGGTGGCTGGATGGATAGATGGATGAATGAATGGATGACTTCTTCCTTTTATGTTAGTGTAAATTTATAGAGTATAGCTTGGGCATTCATTTGTCTCTCTTTAAAGCAGTGCTTCAAAAACATACTATTGCAGGAGAAAAGTGGAAAGGACATTTGATTTTTGCTGTTACCCTTGGTTTTTTTTTTTTTTTTTTTTTTTTTTTTTTTTTTTGAGATGGAGTCTGGCTCATCGCCCAGGCTGGAGTGCAGTGGCGCGATCTCGGCTCACTGCAAGCTGCGCCTCCCAGGTTCACGCCATTCTCCTGCCTCAGCCTCCCAAGTAGCTGGGACTACAGGCACCCACCACCATGCCCGGCTTATTTTTGGTATTTTTAGTAGAGACGGGGTTTCACCGCATTAGCCAGGATGGTCTCGATCTCCTGGCCTCGTGATCCGCCCGTCTCGGCCTCCCAAAGTGCTGGGATTACAGGCGTGAGCCACCGCGCCTGGCCTTTTGTTTTTTATTTTATGAGACGGAGTCTCACTTTGTCACCAGGCTAGAGTGCCGTGGCATGATTTCGGCTCACTGCAACCTCTGCCTCCTCGGTTCAAGCAATTCTCCTGCCCCAGCCTCCCGAGTAGCTGGGGCTACAGGCGCCCACCACCACATCTAGCTAATTTTTATATTTTTAGTAGAGACAGGGTTTCACCATGTTGGCCAGGATGGTCTCTATCTCTTGACCTTGTGATCCGCCTGCCACGGCCTCCCAAAGTGCTGGGATTACAGGCGTGAGCCACCATGTCCTGCTTGCCATTATCCTCTTTTTGCAAGCATTTTGCTGCTCTGGGAGTGAGTTTTCCCACCTTTTCACAGGGAAAGGATTGAAGCCAGAGGAGTCAACAAAGTTCACCAGAAATTCTTCACTGGCTAATGGCCCTCGGGCAGCCACATTTTGTCATTGGATGCCTCTCTCATCTCCTCTCTCTTCTTTCTTTCCTCCCTACTAGGGGAAATCCTGGAATACCATTAAAACTTGATTGCCCTTGACTTTGTTTTTAACTGACAGATGACTTCAGGGTTTCATTTTCCTCCCAGATACTTATCAAAGGGTCCTCCTAAACAAAGCCAATTTGGGCCCCAAGAGAGATTTTCAAGCTAACTGGCAAGGAAATTTTATTTCTTTCTTTTTTCTTTTTTTTTTTTTTTTTTGAGATGGAATGGTCTTCCTGGCCTGGATGTTCTATATAAATGGCATCATACCATATATGACTTTGTGTCTGAGTTCTTTCCATTAGCAGACTGTTGTCAAGTTTCACCCACATTGAAGCATGTATCAGTTTATCATTCCTTTTTATGGCTGAATAATATTCCATTGTATTGATATACCATGTTTTCTTCATTCATCTGTTGATGGACATTTTGGTTGTTTCCACCTTTTGGCCTTTATAACTAGTGCTGTCATAAACATTTTTGTAAGAGTATTTGTTTAAACACTTGTTTTCAGTTCTTTTGGGCATCTACTTGGGAGCAGAATTGCTAGGCTCTGTGATCATTCTTTAACTTTTTGAGAAACCGCTGAACTATTTTCCACAGTGGCTGCTCCGTTTTACATTCCTACGTACTGCCATTGCCTGGGGAGGAGGTGACAATGGTTGAGACTTCATCTGCAGAAGTAGACGGGGGAATGTCGATGGATGGAAGCGGATAGATGCACGATTGTTTAAAGAATCACCTAACCTGAGAAATTCTAGATGTGGAAAAATTCTAAATGTTGCAAAAAAAATTGTACAAAGACAGCTGTGGTCTGACTTTGAAGTGAAAGATAGTGGGGAGATTTGAGTCCTAGGGATGGGAACAGTTTTTTGGACAGCCTTTGCTCAATCGTTGGTATGTTTTGTGGAGTAACAAAATTTCCATTATCATACAAAATTAGCCAGGCCTGGTGGTGCATGCCTGTAATCCCAGCACTTTCGGAGGTCGAGGTGGATGGGTCGCTTGAGCTCAGGAGTTCAAGACTAGCCTGAGCAACGTGGCAAAACCCTGTCTCTACCAAAAATTAGCCAGGCATGGTGGCGCATGCCCGTAGTCCCAGCTACTCGGGAGGCTGAGGTAGGAGAATTGCTTGAGCCTGGGAGGCAGAGGTTGCAGTAAGCCAAGATCATGCCAATGCATTCCAGCCTAGGCAGCAGAACGAGACCCTGTCTCAAAAATAAATAATTAACTTTGAAAACACCCCAGTATGGAAATCCATTGAGAAGGAAAGCAGATTAGTTGTTAGCTGGGGCACAGGGAATGAGGGGTGATTAGCTATGAATACAGAGTCTCCTTTTGAGCTGATGAAAATGTCCTGGAACAAGAGAGGGTGTAGTTGTATAACATTGGGAATGAGCTAAAGCCCACTGAATTGTCTACTTCAGCATGTTTAATTTTATGTTATGTGAAATTTCCATCAATTTGTTTTTGCTTTTTTTTTTTTTTTTAAGATAGGGTCTCACTCTGTTGCCCAGGCTAGAGTACAATAGCACGATCCCAGCTCATTGCAACCTCTGCCTCCCAGATTCAAGTGATTCTTCTGCCTCAGCCTCCTAAGTAGCTGGAATTACAGGCGCCCACCATCATGCTCGGCTAATTTTTTTGTATTTTTAGTAGAGATGGGGTTTCGCCGTATTGGCCAGGCTGGTCAAGTGATCCACCTGTCTCAGCCTCCAAAAGTGCTGGGATTACGGGCGTGAGCCACCATGCCCAACCCTATATCAATTTTTAAAAATGCAAATCAGTATATGTTCCCTGGTTGTAACTCTCCAGTAACTTCCCCTGAGATTTGAGTTCAAATATTTATACAAGTTTCTGACCTGTCAGGGAAGTTTCCAGGATCCAGCCTACCTCACATTATGGGTTCTTGTCACATCCACCTTTAGTCACTATGCTGGCATCCAATTGGCCCAGCTCACACTTGCCTCCCAACCTTTGTTCTTGTTCCTCCTCCTGCCTGCAAAGCTCTGCTACAATCCCTGTAAGGTTTTCTCCCATGGGTAATCAATATCTCCTCAGTGTCACCCCCTGGTGCAGTTCCTCTTTGATCATTTCACCAACTTTGCCTGTCGACCCTTCACCTCATTACCCTTTATAATTTTCCTATTAATTCTTATTATTGGAAATAATTTTATTAATCTCCATTTTTGTAAATTGAAGTGAAATTCACATTACCAAAAATAACCATTTTCAGTGTACAATTCAGTGGCATTGAGTCCATTCACAATTTTGCACACTCACCACTGCTATCTAGTTACAAGATGCTTTCATCATTCCAAAAGAAAACCCCATACCCATGACACAGTCTGTCCTCATCCCCCCTCCATCAGCCCCCAGCAACCACCAATCTGCTTTCTGACTGTATGGATTTACCTATTCTGAATATTTTCATGTAAATGGAATCATATAATACATGACCTTTTACATCCGGCTTCTTTCACTTAGCATGATGTTTTCAAGGTTCATACATCTTGTAGCGTGTGTCAGAATGCTGTTCCTATTCATGGCCAAATAATATTTCATTGTATGGATATACAGCATTTTACACATTGGTTAATCTGCTGATGAACATTTGAATTCCTTCCACCTTGTGGACTATTGTGAATAATGCCACTGTGAACTTGTGTATACCATTTGTTTGAGTATCCATTTTCAATACTTTGAAGAATGGAGTTGCTGGGTCATATAGTAATTTGGTTTAACTTTTTAAGAAACTACAGATGTGTTTTCCACAGAGGCTGAACCATTTTACATTTTGGCTGTATTTTTAATATATCCCCCTACAGCCTCCAAATTTTGTTCACTGCTCTAGTGTCAGCATCTAGAAGACTAGCCAGCACCCAGTAGGTCCTCAGTAAATACTTCTAAAACAAAAAGAGTAGACATAGGGCCAGGCATGGTGGCTCACGCCTGTAATCCCAGCACTTTGGGAGGCCAAGGCAGGCAGATCACCTGAATTCGGGAGTTCGAGACCAACCTGACCAACATGGAGAAACCCCATCTCTACTAAAAAAATACAAAATTAGTCAGGCATGGTGGCACATGCCTGTAATCCCAGCTACTAGGGAGGCTGAGGCAGGAGAATCGCTTGAACCTGGGAGGCGGAGGTTGCGGTGAGCCGAGATCGCGCCATTGCACTCCAGCCCGGGCAACGAGCAAAACTCTGTCTCAACAACAACAACAAAAAAAGAAAAAAGAAAGAAAATAAAAAAGTAGACATAGCTCTCAGGCTTATGTAACTAGATGAGAACAGCAGTCTGCAGTTCAAAGCAACAGCCCTTTCGCAAGCAGCCTTTACCTGCCACAATGTCCTCCCAGTGTAACTTAGGTTAGGCAAATTCACTCCCAAGACTCTTTCAAAATATCTCACTTCCTGGAAGGAAATCAGATTTACAGGGAGATGTTTTGGCCAAACCACAAGTCTTGGGGCTCAAGAGAGAAGCTTGGTGGGGGTGCGGACATATCCCATGAACGCATGGCCATGATGACCCGTGCCTAGCTCCATGGAGCCCCGCCCCACTTTGCCTTCTTTTGTCCACCTATTCCAGGAAGGGGACAACCGTACCCTTGTTAGTGTTAAAACCATGGCAATATGAAATGTCTCCAAGGTGATATTCACCCTCAGGAACCTAATCTCTTGGTGGATGAGAACAGACTTAATGACTCCAGGACCAGAAGCCTGAGCTAATAATTGCTTTGTGAATCTGGCAAGGGAACAGATCACTTAGTCCAATTATGTTCAAATATATAGTAAGTTATATCAGTGGTAATGGGTTTAGTATGACAACCTGAGCAAAAACAAAGAGATAGACATTTTATGATTAGATGTTTACTCTGTCTCCATTTCTCTTGGCAGCACCACTGTTCTGCCTGCACACACGTGCATATGCATGCACCTCTTAAATCGAACCATGTGATGGTTTATTCTTCAGAGAGGTCATGAAAAGAATATGGATGCTTTGAAGTCAAACAGAACTGTGTTAGGATCCCAGCTCTCTTCCCCTAATTAGCTGTGTGACCTCAAACAGCTTACTGCACCTCTCTGAACCTCAGTTTCTTTACTTATAAAGTGGGAACCTCAGGCCAGGCATGGTGGCTCATACCTATAATCTCAGCACTTTGGGAGGCTGAGGCGGGAGGATCACTTAAGGTCAGGAGTTTGAGACCAGCCTGGCCAATATGGTGAAAATGCATCTCTACTGAAAATATAAAACTTAGCCGGGCGTGGTGGACACGCCTGTAATCCCAGCTACTCGGGAGGCTGAGGTAGGAGAATCGCTTAAACCTGAGAAATTACGGTAAGCTGAGATCACACCACTGCACTCCAGCCTGGGTGACAGAGCGAAAATCCATCTCAATAATAATAATAATTTTTAAAAATGGGAACCTCAATAATATTTGTGCCACTCACTATGACTGGCATGACACATGTAAGGTGCATGCCTACCATCTGGAGAGTAACTAAGCATCTTTTCTTTCCCCAAAGAAGCCCACTTGGCAGTCAGAGGAGAGGGTCCAAAGTTGAGCTTGCTTTTACATTTTTGAAGTGTCATGGTAGCCATGTCCTGGGAGAGCCATCTCCTCAGAAATAGGGTCAATTGCATGTGTTTGGTGATAATTAAAAATCACAAAGAACAACATGTAACCCGGTAGTCGTTGAATTACCCATTAGCACAAACCGTTAAGGAAAAGGCAAAGATAGCTGTGGCATAATTCAGCACTCGATTTCAGGCTGACATGCTTTAATCTAGCTTTTAAATTTTTAATTATGTTAATCTAATTTTAGACGTTAATGAGATTGTGGTGCACAGTATTTATTTCCATTTCAGGTTGTTTTCTTTCCTCTTCAGGCACCTACTCTTTCAAATAGTGCAGGGTCACTCGAGCCAGTCACCTTCCTCGGCACGATGGGAGTGCTTTTCAGCGTACATCTGCCTGATTACTCAAAGTGTGGTCCACGGACCAGCACAGGCTTCTCCTGGGCACCCGTTGGCAATGCAAAATCTTAGCCCTGCTCTAGATCTAGAATTGGCACTTTTAGAAGATCCTCCAATGACTGTGTTTGAGCACATAAAGTTGTGACAAGTGTGCCATTCAAGGACCCTCTAGATGCCATGTGATGTTTCGGTGAACATAGCTGGTCCATGGATCCTTAGGCTGTGATGGGCTCCAAATCTAGGCAAAACCACCCAGCATCCCTCCAGAGTTTTGGCAGTTGTTTTGTTCCCCCCACCCCTCATTTCAATACCTGGCTTGGAGACAGGAGAGAACACATCATCCCGAGAAATCCAAAGCCCAGAGTAAAACATCAGTCCTTGCTTGGATCTTTCACTGTTCACTGTAGCAGCAGCAGCTAAAAGGGCCCTTAGAAGAATAAACACAGCTCGCTTTTGCTCCACGTTGACTGTGCGCTGTGTCGCATTCTCCGTACTTTACCTATAATAGCTCATGCAATCCTTGCAGCATCCCTGGGATGTACCAGTATTAGTCGCATTTCACAGAGGAGGAGACTGAGGCTCACAAGTGTGGGTGACTTCCCCAAGATCTCAGCTAGTCAGTCTTACAAACCAGGAGTCTGAGTGAGAGTCTGAGCTTTGATCCGTTGACCTCAACCCAGATGAGACCCTGATTCCTTTATTTGCAAATATTTACCTACAAAATGCCAAGCTTTCAAGAGGCACTGGGGAGAGAATGATGAACAGAGACAGAGACTTTACCCTTGGGGAGCTTACAGTCTAGTACGGAAGGACATTAACCAGACCATCACATACACACATACAAGTGTCCTTACAATTGGGGACAATGCTCTAGGAAAGGGATACAGAGAGTGCTGAGAATGGCCAGCAGGCAGGAGGATCTCCCTGGGATGGTGTCAGAAAGACCTCCCTAGATCTTCAAGCTTAGGGCTTTGAGTTCAGGGCTCATGGAATTATTAGCTAACAGTGGGGCATGTTAGCTAGTATTTCTGGAACATTCCAGAAATGAAGGAAAACATTTGAAAATATCCTGAGGGAGGTGGTCAATAGGATGTGTGGGGTGTCTGAAAGAAGGGGTCCAGGGTGTGAGGGGCTGGATTCAGATGCTCCATGGGGACCTGGAGAATTCCCTCTCTCTGTCTTTGGATTCTACCTTCCTGGGTCAGCTCATCTCCAATGAGTTCTGTTCTTTTTTCATTTTGAAGCAGGGTCTCTCCCCGTGTTGCCAGGGCTAGAATACAGTGGCGCAATCATAGCTCACTGCAGCCTCAACCTCCTGGGCTCAGGCAATCCTCCTGTCTCAGCCTTCAGAGTAGCCAGGACTACAGAAATGTGTCCTATGAACAGCTGATGTTTTAAAATTTTTGTAGAGATGGGAGTCTTGCTATGTTTTCTAGGCTGGTCTCAAACTCCTGGGCTCAAGTGGTCCTCCAGCCTCAGCTTCCCATAGTGCTGGGATTACAGGCACGATAAGGTCTTTTCTAATGAAGGCAAAGGTGACCCCCTCCATCTCTGATCTTTTATTGGCTTATTACCAACCAAAGGGAGGAGGGTCTTTTCTAATTGTTCTAAGGTCTTTCTAAGGATTCCCAGTGGTTATGTTCCTATCCCTGGATCAGTCACTCCAGCCAGCAGGAGCAGATGCTGAGGTTCACCAGACCAGGGGACCACCTCTGGAGCTCAAGGCATCTTAGGCTCCTCGGAAAGAGTCTGAATGGTGGACTTTTCAGACATCATGGGCATGAGGGCATCGGAGAGAGGGGAACCCTACAGCTGGCTTCTTGGTATCCTTCAACATTTCCTTTGTAACCCTCCTTTACTCCGTTCCTAGGGTCAGGGTCTAATGAGTCATTCTTAGAGGAATTTAAGAGGCATTATAAAGAAGCAGTATAAAATGCCCTTGGTTATTTAAAAAGTGCCATATTAAATGTAAACTTTTATCATAGAACCCATGCTGGCTTTAGAAATGTTCCATGATAAGGGTAGCATCTTAGAATCAATAAGATAGTACTGAGTGCTCTCTCGGGCATGAGATCTTGGATGAGGCATCCAGGAAATGTTGAGTAATGAATTCTCACCTCATTTTCCCAGAGTTGCTATGTACCACTTCCTCACTCCCAGCTTTGTTGCTGATAATCATTAATAAGGATATATTGATTGCCTACAGAGGACGGGATTCTGTATCTTGGGATGGAGGAGAGAAGAGGGAGACAGACAGACAGAAACAGGGATTGACAGAGACATGTAACTAGAGAGGGCAGGAAACCACAAATTCATACAGAGTAGGCTTACAAAATCATTGAGGGAAATACTCAAACACAAGTGTAAAATTAATTGAGATTCCATTTGTAATGGGATAGGGTTCTTGGGTCAAAGGCAGGATGCGCTTTGACCTGGAATCCTAGGAACTGTGCTGGCCTCCTTACTATGCCTGAGAGAGGAGAGGAATGGCCAGGGAAACGGGGGGCGTTTGAGATGGAGAAGGGGCCCTCTTCTGGGACCTTTCTCTTCCCCACTGAACACAGCAGGTAAACTGCAGCCAGCATCCGCCTCCAGAAGGAACGGCCGTGGCCCACGCACGTGGCATCTGCAGCCAACTCACACGTCTACCGCCGTGCTGTTGTTGATAAGACATTTACAAATTCAGTGAGAGAAAAATGTGGTCATTTATACCGCAGCGTTGTAAAGCTTGACATTAGTGGAGCTATTGGAGCCCATGAATCACAGAAGGAGGTAAAAATTCAAATGGATATAAATATCCATTAATAGTGGAAAAGTTAAATAAATTACACTTCATCCGCATCGTGGAATAATAGGAAGCTATTATAAAAATGAGACAGACCTCTACGGAGTGCCACAGAAATCTCCCAGAAATGCTAAGTTAAAATAAAAAAAAGCAAATTGCAGAACAATACATAGAGTCTGATTCCATTTATTTATGGTAGAAAAAAACACCTGTGCCTGCAAATGCGCTGATAAAGGATCTATGCCAAGCAAGACCAGTGATTATCTTCTGGAAGGAACTAGTGTGAATGGGATCGAGATTCCCACATTTTCTTTATGTATTTATATTTTTTATATATTTCCTGTTAGAGTCTTTTTCCATGAAAATAAAAATATATATAAATTGCATCATTGTATCTACCATGTGAGAATTAACAATGAAAGTTAGTGATTTTGAGCCTGGCACAGCAGTTCCGCCTTTAATCCCAGCACTTTGGCAGGCCCAGGTGGGCAGATCACTTGAGGTCAGGAGTTCGAGACCAGCCTGGCCAACATGGTGAAACCACATTTCTACTAAAAATACGAAAGTTAGCCAGGTTTGGTGGTGTGTGCCTGTAGTCTCAGCTACTAGGGAGGCTGAGGCAAGAGAATCGCTTGAAGCTGGGAGGTGGAGGTTGCAGTGAGCCAAGACAGCGCCACTGCACTCTAGCCTGGGCGAAAGAGGGAGGTTCTATCTCAAAGAAAAAGAAAAAGTTAGTGATTCTTGGAAAACAGGGGAAAAACGTCGCTTAATTTCCCTTTGACCTCATTACTCATGTTCTCACCCCAGCAGTGGCAGGGGTCCTCTGGCTCTGACCACAGTGGTATATCTGTGGCTCTCCTGCCACTCTGCCTTTGCCCAGCTAGAATACGCTCCTCTCCATCACTCTCTGTGTATCAGGTTGTTTTCATGCAGGTGCAGGCAGTGACACTAAGTCCCGTTCATGGGACAATGAGGCCTCATTCAGAACACAGGCTTGAAGAAGGTGAGGCATTTGAAGAAGCAGATTTCTGGAGAAAAGCGTTGCATGTAGTGGGAACAGTTGGAGCAAGGGCCTGGTGATAGGGCCATGACTCGTGCGTGCATTCGGTGAACATTCAAGGAGCATCAAGGCAGGTGGGAGGTGACTGCTGCGTTAGGGAGAGAATGAGGTGGGAGGAGGGGTGGGAGCCAGATCACCTAGGATCATGTGGGACTTTGCCCCATTGCAGGGACTTTGGCTTTTCTTTTCTTTTTTTCTCTTTCTTTCTTCTTCTTTTTTTTTTTTGGACGGAGTCTCTCTCTGTCGCCAGGCTGGAGTGCAGTGGCACGATCTCGGCTCCTGGCAACCTCTGCCTCCTGGGTTCAAGCGACTCTCCTGCCTCAGCCTCCCGAGTAGCTGAGACTACAGGTGTGTGCCACCACACCCGGCTACTTTTTGTATTTTTAGTAGAGACGGGGTTTCACCATGTTGGCCAGGATGGTCTCCATCTCCTGACCTTGTGATCCGCCCACCTCAGCCTCCCAAAGTGCTGGGATTACAGGCGTGAGCCACCGCACCTGGCCAGGACTTTGGCTTTTGCCTTGAATTCCATGGTGCCCTGGAGGGCTCTGAGCAGAGAAGCAACATGAACTGGGGGTCTCTGGGTTCTAACAGGGTGGCTCTGGTGGCTGAGTTGAGAAGATAGCAGAGTTGGCGGGGGGAGCTGGTGCTTGAAAGCTGGGGGAGCAGTGAGGAGGCCGTTGCAGTCCCAGGTGGCTGGGGCCCAGGTGATAGAGGAGGAGGAAATGAGAAAGAATAGGATTCTGGATACATTTGGAGGTGGAACCCCCTCCCCAGACCCCTCCCCATTTCCTCCACCCCCAACCTCTTTGTTCTTCCTGCCACAAACAATCCAGGTCAAGAGGGAGCCACCATCAGTGCCTCATGCCTAAGCTCAGGACATCTCAGGAGCCTCTACTCAGTTATTTCTTGAAGGGCTCTCCATTTATTAACGCCAGCTGCTCCCGCCTCTCAGGGCATGAAAGCAGGTCCATTAAGCTCAGATTGGCAACCTGAGACTGGGCGGAAGGGGACCACAGGGCAGAGATGACAGCAGCAGCGGCAGCAGCAGCAGGAGAAAGTGAGCTATTCCATGAGAAGGATCTCTTCTTCTCCCAGTCCTCTCCTGCTGCTATTTTTGGAAAAGCTTCCTCTCTTGAATCCCACATACACCCCCTTAAAGTCCTGGGAGAGTTACCTTACCTGCCTCCCTGTTCTCATTCAGGCAGGGATCTGGGTTGTTCTTTTTTGAGGGAGTTAATATATTCTTATTTTCGTGTGCTCATTCATCTGGCAAATATTTTCTAAGGGCCAGGTAGTCTGATAAGCAGCGAAGATGCACAGTGGGCCTAATCAGTGCAGTCCCTGACTACACAGAGCCTAAACTCCAGTAGAAGAGGCAGACATAAAATAACAAATCAATCCTATAAGCTGTAGAATGTTGTTGGGGTCAAGAGGCAGCAGAGGCTTACAGTGCAGACGACGGAAGTAGACCCTTTGCTGAGTGATCTCGGGCAAGTTACCTAGCCTCTCTGTGCCCCAGTTTTCTCATTTGTGGAACAAGAGAGACTAAGAATGCGTATTCCATAGCTTTGCTGTTTTGTTTTGTTTTGTTTTGAGACAGGGTCTCACTCTGTCACCCAGGCTGGAAGGCAGTGGCATGATCTCAGCTCACTGCCATCTCCACCTCCCAGGTTCAAGTGATTCTCCCACCTCAGCCTCCCCAGTAGCTGGGACCATAGGCACGCACCATTACACCCAGTTAATTTTTGTATATTTTTGGTAGAGAAGGGGTTTCATATGTTAGCCAGGCTGGTCTCCATCTCCTGAGCTCAAGTGATCCCCTTGACTTGGCCTCCCAAAGTGCTGGGATTACAGGTGTGAGTCATCATGCCGGGCCATTTGTTGATGGATTTAAAAAATTCACATGTACAAAGCTCTTATGAAAATATCCAGCACATAGGAAATATCATGTGGGTGTTAGCTACTATTATAAGCATTTAATTCTGACTGTGTTAGTTCCATAAAGGGAACATACAGGGGATGTAGAGCACCAGAGAAGGTTATAAATGTAGGGCGTGGAGAGCAGTGTCTCCATGGAGGTGAAATTAACGTGAGACCTGAGAGATGAGGAGGAGCCAGGTATGCAAAAGTGTAGGACGAGAGGGTGCAGGGAAAAGTGTTCAAAGTAGAGGGAAGGGTATGAGCAGAGCCTCTGGTGCAGCAAAAGAGGTTGACCTTTTGGAGAAATGCAGAAGGGTAAATGGAGCCCCACGAGCCAATGGGCCACCTGGTCCTTCTCCGAGACTTAGACATCAAGAAGCAGAAGACAGTGCACCAACCTGAAATAGCCAATGGCCAGCTGAATGCCCCAGAGGATTCTGACTTAGATCTTTGTCAAGTGGTCCTTCCATAGATTGAGTCTTTGTCAGTCACAACATGTTTTTGGCCTCTTTTCCCGGCCAATCATTTCCCCTGGGAATTTGGAGTTAGACTTGGTTGTTCTTGCCAGTTTGTTTTGGGCAGTAGTACTGAGAGGACATAAATAAAAATGGGGTGGCCACCTTTGGGTCTTTGGGTTGTGAGAAAGAGAGGCAGAAAAGGCCACTCTGCAAAGGAAGAAATGGCGCAAACTGGCTGAAAGCACCAGAGCAGAGAAAGGGAAGAGTTGCTTTGGACCCTAACAGGTCCAGTTTCTGATTCCAGCCCCTGTGAGCCCAGCTCTACTATCTGTCTGTGTGCTCCAGGAAATGCTCTTCAATACTTCCGATAAAGCTTTATCTGATTTGAGTCAGTTTCTTGGACTTGCAACCAAACACCCCTGAGAAACCCCTTCATTTCCTTGACCATCCCATGAAATGTCCAGGCAGAAGCCGTTACATTGTTGAACTTCCCAGGTCTGGGTGGTGGACACAAGATTTCACGAATGGTCTGTAGAATCTTCCACTTGCATGAACCCTTTCAGGTAGAAAATTCTCATCAGCAGACATGGATGCGTTCCAATAAACAAGAAAGCCCAGCTCAATGTGTTAGCCCTTTGTACATAGGTCTGTACACGTAGCAGTAGTTTTAGGTGGTTTATCCTTAGAATTTCTGCATATCTGAGCATCTAGGTGAAATGTGATTCAAACATTTGAAGGCACATAGATCCCTTGGACATAGTAAGGGCAGATCTATCCACAAAGTGGCACTGAAGTATTTTTTAAAAACTTACGTTCTTGATTGATTCATTGGGAAACTAATAATAGTCAATATTTATTGATTAATTATTACATGCTAGAAGTCATGTTGAGTGCTTGACATGAACGAACTTATTCGATCATCCTTGCAGTCCTGTGAAATAGGTATTATTATCCCTATTTGCAGATTTAAAAACTGAGACACTGAAAGAGTAAAGAACTTACCCAAGGGCATTTGCTAACAAATGACAGTGCTGGAGTTAAAACTTCACAATCCATATAACTGGTTCTGTAGCTGATTTCTAAAGCATCATGTTTCTGATGGTTACTATTTTATTCCTCTGAGATGCTATAATGGAAAGTCTCTGTCCCCACCTTCTCTCACATCGGCTAACTCTCCCACCACCCCCAAATATCTGAGTAGATGTGGCATATCTACCAAAAGTCATTATTGGCATGTGGGGTGGTATAGCCATTATAGGATGGCTATATCCATTATAGGATGGTGGTGAATTATAGGAAAATAATTCACCAAGGAAATAAAAATGATAGTTGGCGTTTATTTAGTACCTAATGCATGCCAGGCTATTCCCTTTTTTTCATTATTTCATTTAATTATTATCCCTATGAGGAAGATATATTTGACCCATTTTGTAGATGATGAAACTCAGACTTAAAAAGATTGTGTGATGGCCGGACGCGGTGGCTCACGCCTGTAATCCCAGCACTTTGGGAAGCCAACGCTGGCGGATCACGAGGTCAGGAGTTCGAGACCAGCCTGATCAACATGGTGAAACCCCCCCTCTACTAAAAATATAAAAATTAGCCGGGCATGGTGGTGCGCACCTGTAATCCCAGCTACTCAGGAGGCTGAGGCAGAAGAACTGCTTGAACCCCAGAGGTGGAGATTGCAGTGAGCCAAGATTGCACCACTGCACTTCAGCCTGGGTGACAGAGTGAGACTCCATCACACACACACAAACATAAAAAGTAAAAAAAGATTCTGTGACTTAGCCAGCCAGGGTCGCAGAGCTCAGTGATATTTGGTTCAATGGGAATGTTTTGGAATATCACAGTGGTTCAACCTCATCTCATAACCCTTCACCGATGGTATCCTCATCCATAGGGGGCAGTGCAGAGCAGAAAGAGAATGACAGGTGTCACTGATGCCCAAACAAACCAGAAATGCAAGAACAGGCTAGACATTGCCCTAGGGCCTCCCAGACATCATGGGGGAGTGATAGTGATGAGCTTTATTTAGGTGGAGATTGAAATTACTGCCATTGTAGTTAGAATGGAGCCAGAGAAATATGGCACCATGTCTAGGAGGATCAATTGAATTTTGTCACCTTCTGGTCCATTAAACTCTGATTACACACCCATCAAAACACTACAGCTTTGTAAACCAAAAATTCATGGAGCACCTATCATGTGCCAGACACTGTGGAGTACAGCACACGCAATAAGAGACAATATGTCCACAGATTTAACTGAATTCGAGATGATGCTATTTAGATAAGAGGGATGACAATAGCGGCAAAGGAATGGAAGATGTCTTCACATATTCACATACGCCAATACTAAGCTAAGAGCTTTATTGAATCTACTTAATCCTCACAAAACAGACAAAAAAAAAAAAAAAAGCAGGCATTAATATCCTTCAAGGATGAGGAAACTGAGGCTCAGACAGGTTTTTTTAAAAAACCCTCAAGATCACACAGATGGTAAGCAGTGGTACCAGGTTTCAGGTTTCTACCCGTATCTCTCCGGCTCTGAAGCACATGACCACCATGAGCTATTGCTTCTTGTGTTTGTCATATTGTCGTTTTCTTGTTGATAATAGGCTCCAACTATTCATGGAAAGTTTCCCTTGGAGAGTTCCATTCTCACCCCCACGCACCGACACTGCTGGTGAGAGAGGTTAGGAGATACCACTGTCTCTCCTGAAGTTTTCTAAAGGCTCGTGCGTGTTCTGTAGGTTTCTATGGGTGAGTTTGCTCTGGTTTTCATTTTTTTAACAAAGTCATAAATAGTTGATGTGGCGAGGCTGACCACCCAGCCAGCTTCCCTCCACTCTTTGTAGTGGGTTTCACATCCCAGTCTCTTACGGCCAGAAGCCATGTTTTAACCTAAGAGAAAATGTCTCAACCACAGAGCTTCTGACATGGGAGTTCCGTTCTTTTACTACGAGGCAGGAGTCAACGTGAGCAGACAGGAAGGCAGAGAGTTGTGCATATCAGCTGGAACCAAAGTCTCACACTTATGCCCCTAAGCAGGGCTGCATTCCAGACATCTTGTCCTTTTTGGTGGCCAAGAATAGAGAGATAGGGTGGGGTCCATGTCAAGCTTCTGTTTGACAAAAAACAAACCAATTCAGGCTGATATCAATGAAAAGAATAAAAAAGTATTAGAAGTTATTAGTGGCCAGGTGTGGTGGCTCACGCCTATAATCCCAGCACTTTGGGAGGCAGAGACGGGTGGATCACAAGGTCAGGAGATCGAGACCATCCTGGCTAACACAGTGAAACCTCATCTCTACTAAAAATACAAAAAATTAGCTGGTCATGGTGGCAGGTGCCTGTATTCCTAGCTACTCAGGAGGCTGAGGCAGGAGGATCTCTTGAACCTAGGAGGAAGAGGTTGCAGTGAGCCAAGATCATGCAACTGCACTCTAGCCTGGGTGACAGAGCGAGACTCCATCTCAAAAAAAAAGTTATTAGTTAGATCTCTAAGAGGTGGCATACGGGGTGGAACGGTGGCCTCCAAAAGATATGACCATGTCCTAATCCCTGAAATCTGTAAATGTGGCTTTATTTGGCAAATGGGATCTTTATAGATGGAAATAATTTAAAGGTCTTGAGATGAGGAAATCATTCTGGATTATCCACATGAACCCTAAATCCAATGACAAGTGTCCTTATAAGAGTGAAGCAGAAGTCATTATAGGATATAGACACTTGCACATGCATGTTTATAGCTGCACAGTTCACAATTGCAAAAATATGAAACCAGCTCAAATGCCTGTCAACCAACAAGTGGATAAAGAAAATGTGGTATATATAGATACTGTGGAATACTACTCAGTCATAAAAAGGGACAAAATAATGGCATTCACAACAATCTGGATGGAGTTTGAGACCATTATTTCAAGTGAAGTAACTCAGGAATGGAAAACCAAATATTGTATGTTCTTACTCATAAGTGGGAGCTAAGCTATGAGGATGCAAAAGCATAAAAATGATAGAGTGGACTTTGGGGACTTGGGCATACATTGGGAGGGGAGTGAGGGATAAAAGACTACATGCTGGTGACAGATACACTACTCAGGTGCACAAAAATCTCAGAAATCACTACTAAAGAACTTTTCTTTCTCTCTCTCTCTCTTTTTTTTTTTTTTTTTTTTTTTTTTGAGACAGAGTCTTACTCTGTCACCCAGGCCAGAGTGCATTGGCCCAATTTCAGCTCACCGCAACCTCTGCCTCCCAGGTTTCAAGCAATTCTAGCGCCACAGCCTCCTGAGTAGCTGTGATTACAGGTTCATGCAATCTCACCTGGATAATTTTGTTTGTTTGTTTGTTGTATTTTTAGTAGAGATAGGGTTTCACCGTGTTGGCCAGGCTGGTCTTGAACTCCTCCCCTCAAGTGATCTGCCCACGTCGGCCTCCCAAAGTGCTGAGATTACAGACGTGAGCCACCACACCCAGCCCACCACTAAAGAACTTTTCCATGCAACCAAACACTACCTGTTTCCCCAAAACTATTGAAATAAAAATAAATATTTTTTAAATAAAAAAATGAGAGGTTTTTTTTTTTTTTTTGAAATGGAGTCTCACTCTGTCGCCCAGGCTGGAGTGCAGTGGCCGGATCTCAGCTCACTGTAAGCTCCGCCTCCTGGGTTCATGCCATTCTCCTGCCTCAGCCTCCCGAGTAGCTGGGACTACAGGCGCCCGCCACCTCGCCCGGCTAGTTTTTTGTATTTTTTAGTAGAGACGGGGTTTCACCATGTTAGCCAGGATGGTCTCGATCGCCTGACCTCGTGATCCGCCCGTCTCAGCCTCCCAAAGTGCTGGGATTACAGGCTTGAGCCACCTCGCCCGGCCAAAAATGAGAGTTTTAAAAAAGTGAAACAGAAAGAGTCTCAGCACCATCAGAAGAGAAGACACACAGAAGAGAAGGAAGCCTGACCATGCAGGTAGCAATGAGAGTGATGCAGCCAGAATTCAAGGGATGCCAGCAGCCACCAGCAGATGAAGAAGCAAAGAAGGAATTCTCCCCTAAAGCCTCCAGAAGGAGAGCCACTATTGAGGAAAATGCCAGCTTCCATGGTGAAGCCTGGAGCAAGCAACCTGATTGGTGGAAATGAGGTCACATGCTTTTACCCTAGCTGCAAGGGAAGCTGGGAAAAGTGGTATCAGCTTCTGCAGGGAAAGGTGGAAACAGCGACCAGGGGGATTCCCTCAGCATAGGTAGGTTCTGGGCAGTCAAAAAGGAGGAGAGATGTTCTCTAGGGATGGCTAGCAGAGCACATCTTCATTCTGCACTCTGACTCTTCCTATTAGCTAGAAATAACAGGGAATCCTGTGCTTCTCCAAGTCTAAGCAGCCTTGCAGCCACCTTGCTGGGTGAGCCATGTCTCAGGTGTCTTGCTCCTGTGTATGATGAACTGTCAGTTTTGCTTGCCCAATTCCATTACCATAGCAGCTGGGGTTTAGTGTTGATTTTGGTTTTTTTCTGAGTTAACTATTCTTTTGTTGTCAGTGCTTGCATCCTGTTGAAGGCTGCTCAGCAACGCCGGCAGTGTTACATGATCTGGCCTCACCACTCTCCCCAGTATCTCTCCACTGCTCCCTGGGCTCCAGCCACACTCATTTCCCCCACTGCTTCTGGAATATTCCAGGTACCCTGCTCATCAGGGCCGTCGCTCACTTGCTCCCCTCTGCCTGGAATAGACCTCCCTTCCACCTGCCATGACTTACTGCCTCATTTGATTCAGCTCTTTGCCCAAATGTCACCTCTTCCAAACGACTTTTCCCAGCTGCTTGATCTAAAACAGTAGCCTCTTCTCATCATTCTTCATCTTTTACCTGCTTTACAATAAAAGCGCTTATCACTAGCTAGTATGAATTATGCATTTATTTGCTTATTTTTTTATTGTGTACTTTCCTCCCACTAGAACACAAGTTCCACAAAAAGAGAAATCTTTATATTTTGCTTGCTACTGTATCCCTAGTGTCTAGAATAATTCTTGAAATGCAGGAGTTATTCTGCATGTACTAGTGGAATGCACAAATTATATTGTCACTAATAGTTTCAATATTTCCCCCTTTTAACCAGGATTTAGTCATTTCTAGAAAATGATTCTTTCCGTCATTCTGCCTGTTTTCCAGAGCCTAGCAGAGTGCTGAATGCATAATGGGCTGCAGGGAATATTTATGGGAGGGATGAATGAATGGGTGAGCGCATTTAGACCCTTGTTAAAACCAAACACTTAGCAATCAAATGCAAGATTCTCAAGTTGAAATTTCTTCTAATGATATTTCCTAACTTTAAGCTGGCATCCAGTACAATCATTTCTGTCTTTCTAGAGCTGTACTCACACATATAGACAGCTTATATGGTTTTGTACGCGTGGAATCTTATTCTAGTAAGGAGTGATAAACATTTGTCTACTTTGTATGTTTATTCATTAACACAATCTCTCCCCTCCCCCCAACCCTACCAGACAAGAACTGATGTTGAACAACATTCTATGGAACAGATAAACAGGGATGGTTTTGTCTGGGGGCCCAGGTCATTGTCCACATCACATACCTTTGTGTCATCGCAACTGTAAGCTCTGGGTCTCTCTAGCAGCCTTGGAAACACCTATATTGAGAAGAACAAGGAGTGTGTTTGTCTCTTTCAGATTCCACACAAATACCCCTTATTCCCTTTTTATTCTTTTGTTGGCAATGAAGATTCTAGGGGTGTGTCCAGGCTCAGACAGCCTCACGGGAGGTTGCAAGTCTGGGTCAGGGAATGTGAGCGGAACAACGAAGACAGCCTAGATGGAGATTTCTGTCTTCATTGTTTAATTCCATGTATCTCCTTTGGCTCAATCTGGGGCCATTATAGGAAGAGGCTTCATTATATACACGTGTGTGTGTGTGTGTGTGTAGGTGTGTATTTATATGTATATATATAATTTACATATAAAATGTGCTGTGTACTATATTACACATTGTATATACTGTGCTATGTACTATTAGGTTGATGCAAAAGTAATTGCAGTTTTGCCACTTTTATGAGAAAAAAAAAGCGCAGTTACTTTCACACCAACCTAGTATATTAGAGCATTATGTGGTCTCCACACATTGGATGGTAGGGACGCATATCATACCTATTTTACAGATGGAGGAATGAAAACTTCGAGAGATGATTGTATTTACCTACAACCGCAAAGAGACAGAGACCTTGAAACTAGATGTGACTGTCAACCTCTACCTACAGAGGAAAGGAGGAGGGATGACTTCTTTCACAATCCATTGGTGTTTTTCACCAATTGCTTTTGAGAGTTCCAAGATCCACAGCCAGCAGCAGGCCTCTCAGCCTCATTGGGCGCCCAGGGGCACTCTGGCAGGTCCCTGGGAAATGGTGCCCCAGCCTCCTGATTTATTGAGATTGCAGCCTGGCTGATGGCTGGCCAGCATGACGTGCATGCTGATGAGGAGGTGCCGTGGGCCGCGTGGGCCTTGGAGGCTGCTCTGCCTGGGAAGCGGCTTTTCTTTTCTGTCTCATGATGGATGGTGCTGGGACCTCGCCAGACAGTGTCAATCAATCCACAATTCCTGGGGACCTGCTCTGAGTCAGGCACTGTGCTAGGTGCTGGGGATACCACAGGTCGTATAACAGCCAAGGCTTGCCAGGCCAGCAAATTGAAGGCTAGTTTTAGGCCCCAACTGCCTCCTTTGCTAGATCCCTTCATACAGTGCATATAAGGGCAGCCCTGGTCCCTAGCCTCATGGAGCTCCATCAAAAGGTGGAAAAATACACAAGCCTACTGAATATGTCATTATATAAGTATGATAAGGAAGGCATGGGACTGTATAGATAAAGGCAACTGAGCTAGGTTGGGGAGCATCAGGAAAATCTCTCTAGAAATGTTTGAGCAACAATCAGAAAGACGAACAGGAGTAAATAATGTGGGGTGTGTGGATGTATAAGGGGAGACACCTGGGCAGAGGCTGAAATCCAAGCTATGGAAAGAACTTGTGGGAAGCTGTAGTGTGACACTCAAGGTCCTAAGAGAAGTCTAGTGCCGTGGGAGCCCAGTGACTAGAGTGGAGCGGTGTGGAACCCCAATAAAACCAGGCTGCCTGTAGTCCAGTCTTCGTAGGACATTGTGCCAGAGAGAAGCAAATCAAAACCCAAAACAGAGCTAGGAGGGGTGACATGTATCTGTCCTGGATAACTCTTAACAGTACTGGACTAGGGACTCGGCAGTCAAATGTCCCAGAATTCTTCATCAGCCATTTCTTCCCCAGAGTCCTAAGAGCTGCTATGGAGGAAACAAGGATTTGACTGTAAACAGAAGATGGAGGAGGAAGGATGTCTGCATGATTCTCTTCTTTTTAGTTTTCATTATATCTGAGTATTTAAACAACAAATCAGACCTTTGTTGCTCTTTGAGGATCAATCTGCTAAGAACCCTCACGGACGAAGTCTACATGAGAGATTCATTTCTCGCCACTTCCTCTTTTCCCCATTGTTTGCAAGTATAGCAATGACAGATTATTTTTAAGTGTCCTTTTCTAACCTTTTCCATTAACTTGACATTGAAAGGAGGGTGCTCAGATCAATGTCCCTTTCCTAAGCTCTGGTTTTCCTGTCCTTCCTGCAGAAGATGAGGGAACTATATACACAGGGCCTTGGGGACTGTGTTATACAGATTGGACTTTTTCTTAGGAACAATAGAAAACCAATACAGGGTTTTTATTTTTTTATTTTATTTTATTTTATTTTATTTTGAGAAGAAGTTTTGCTCTTGTTGCCCTGGCTGGAGTGCAGGGGCGTGATCTCGGCTCACTGCAACCTCCGCCTCCCGGGTTCAAGGGATTCTCCTGCCTCAGCCTCCCTCCTGAGTAGCTGGGATTACAGGCACCCACCACTATGCCTGGCCAATTTTTCTATTTTTAGTAGAGACAGGGTTTCACCATGTTGGTCAGACTGATCTCAAACTCCTGACTTCAAGTGATCCACCCACCTTGGCCTCCCAAAGTGCTGGAATTACAGGTGTGAGCCACTGTGCCTGACCCAGGGTTTTTAAATGTTAAATAAAAACCCGTTTTTTTTTAATACATTTTTATTATATATTGAGAAATTACAGGTGCATATATTTATAGGGTACAAGGTGGTATTATGGGTTTTTATGGTTTTTGTTTTGTTTTGTTTGGAGACAGTGTCTCAGTCTGTCCCCAAGGCTGGAGTGCGGTAGCACAGTCATAGCTCACTGCAGCCTCAAAGTCCTGGGCTCAAGTGATCCTCCTGCCTCAGCCTCCCAAGGAGCTGGCACTATAGGCATGCAACACCATGCCTGGCTAATTTTTTTTTTTTTTAGAGATAGGGTCTCACTGTGTTGCCCAGGCTGACCTTGAACTCCTGGTCTCAAGCAATCCTCCCATCTTGGCCTCCAAACATGCTGGGATTACAGATGTGAGCCACTGTGCTTGGCCTGATTTTTTCATATAGGGTGGAATTGTTTTAAACAGAGAAGAGATGTGATCACATTTGTGATCCCAAAGGAGAATATTTCACCTTTCTCAACATAGCATGAACTTGCCCCAAGTCCAGCAGAAACTGTCTTTCCTAACACAGCCGACGTCACTTCTCCTAAGTGGACACTGTCACGTGCTTGGCCCCTTGTTCTCTACCAGGTTTTTCCAGCTCAGCACTATCGACAGTCTGGACCAGTTCATTCTGTCATGTGGAAAGCCGTCCTGTGCACTGCAGGAGGCTTAGCAGCATCCCTGGCCTGCACGCATTAAATGCCAGTAGTGTCCCTCTCATTGTGACAACGAAAAATGCCTTTTTTTTTTTTTTTTTTCTGAGACAGAGTCTGACTCTGTCACCAGGCTGGAGTGCAGTGGCACAATCTCAGCTCACTGCAACCTCCACCTCCCGGGTTCAAGTAGTTCTCCTGCCTCAGCCTGCCAAGTAGCTGGGATTACAGGTGCACACCACCACGCCCACCTAATTTTTTGGGTATTTTTAGTAGAGATGGAGTTTCACCATGTTGGCCAGGATGGTCTCGATCTCTTGACCTTGTGATCCACCCGCCTCAGCCTCCCAAAGTGTTGGGATTACAGGTGTGAGCCACTGTGCCTGTCCTCAGAAATGTCTTTGTATTGCCGAATTGCCCCTGTGGAGAAGCACTGCTGCATGGCTTAATATTCATATTGTTTCTCACCATATCATGGGGTGATCATGTAAATGACATCTGTCCAGTATACACAGAAGGCTTGCTGTCTGTGGATATTGACATCTAGGCCCTCTATTTACGCCCCTGAGAATTTGGGTCTTTAGTCGATAAAATCCAAGGTTCTTGCTCACCCTTCAAACACATTCTGAGCATCTTGTCGAGCCCCGCCCCATCTGCCTGGCTGGCCTCCCCTTAGTTTGAATGGACTGCCTTTTCCCATAGCCTTGTGGGCACCATTCAGAATGCTGTGGTTATATAAAGGCTTGGCCAAAGAGGGCACTGGGTAGCCATGACAAAACAAACATCTATTCCTGTGCTTGGAACGCGTGAGGTCTTTTATGACTTGTTGGAGATGTCTCCAAAATTGTTTGAAATCTTTTTTCAAAATGGACTCCTATATTGTTTGAATATTTTTTCAAAATTGACCTTGAACAGAAATAACCTTTGGATGACAAGCGAGAGAATTCATGTTTCTAAGGCAGAAAGCTATCCCAAAGCTTTCTGAAAGGAGGTCTATTGTGTTCGCTGGGGGAAAAAGGAAGTTCAGGCGTACCACTGTCTGACTACGTGATTCATCTCACAACTCTCTCTAAAAAAAAAAAAAAGGCACCAGGCTCGGGATGCTGTATTTCCAAGCTCCCTGTGCTCGCTAATTTCTCTTCAGAAGAAGAGCAGGTGGCCTGGCTGCCACAAAGTACCTAGGAGGGAACTTGTTGGAGTTCAGTTCATTGGAACAGAAATGACAGAATGTCAATTTACCTCCTAACTGCATGTCATCGTCAGGAATCAAATAAGCAATTACATGAAGCTAAATTGAATTCATTTCAGATTCAGATGGACAGCCTGCCCCCAGGTTGCTCCACTGAGGTGAAACAGCCTTTCTGACTGCATATATAACAGCAACCCGTGGGTGGTGGGTTTCTGAGCTACACTACCTCCGTCCTCCTTAAGGCCAGCCTGGCTGAAATTGTCACTGACAGCTTCCCACCTGGAATTTCCATGTCCACCCTCCACATCCATTGCCTACCCCAAGCCTAGAGATGTGAAACATGGCAAGAAGGTGCCTCTAATGATGGAATTTTAGGCATCAATGTGTGGGGATATGTCCATATAAGATCAATCCCTTTCATCAGTGACTTCAGGGGATCCATAGAGCATCTTTTCAATTGGTCCAGCCAGGTAATATGGTGATCTTTGAAGTCAAATCAAAGAGGAAGAGGATGAAAGAAAGGGTTTTTTTTTTTTTTTTTTTTTTTTTTTTTTAGGTTATTAGATGACACAATGGATTAGCTTATTTAATTCTAAAAGTAACTCTCTGAAATAGGTGTTATTATGTCTCCATATTTTCAAAATCTTACAGATGGTGCTTACCTTATATTCATGTTCTCACTTATGTTTCCTGGCCTTCCTGTATATTAGTTTGGGGCCATGAGACTCACTCTGGTGAATGGACTGTAAGCAGAAATGATAGGTGTCGCTTTCTGGCCAAGGTAGTTAAGGTCTCCTCCTTCTTTCTCTTCTCCTATTGCCACAAACTTGCAGGCCACAAGGTCCTCATGGTGCAGTACCAAGATGGAAGATAGTAATGTTAATCGCACTCATATGTTGAAGAGTTTTTGGAAGGCTGATACTTGCATCTTCTCCAATATCCTGCCAAGTTCTCTTCCAGCCTTTTCTTGCACACTCTCAGTGGTAAGAGACTTGCTACCTCCTCAGCATCTTATTTTTTGTTGTTGTTGTTTAATTTTTTTTTTTTTTTTTTTTTTTGAGACAGGGTCTCACTT
This sequence comes from Macaca thibetana thibetana, assembly GCF_024542745.1. NCBI lineage: Eukaryota > Metazoa > Chordata > Mammalia > Primates > Cercopithecidae > Macaca > Macaca thibetana. The sequence goes on along the minus strand of NC_065597.1, from coordinate 59,031,612 downwards.
TGTTTCCCAGGCTGGAGTGCAGTGGCATGATCTTGGCTCACTGTAACCTCTGCCTCCCAGGTTCAAGCAATTCTCATGTATCAGCCTTCCTAGTAGCTAGGATTACAGGCGTGTAACACCAAGCCTGGTGAATTTTTGTATTTGTTAGCTGAGATGGGGTTTCTCCAGCCTGGGGTTGGCCAGGCTGGTTTCAAACTCCTGACCTCAAGTGATCCACCCGCCTCCACCTCACAAAGTGCTGGGATTACAGGCGTGAACCACCGCACCCAGCCCTCCTCAGCATCTTATATGTGGTTGATCTCAGTGTCTAGCTGTCCTCATCCTGTCCTTGAGAGTCATGCAGATCAAGTAGTATCAAGTAGTATCCTTGCTCTTAAACCGAACACCTTTCTCAGTGTTTGGACATAGGTTACCTGTCCTCCGTAACTTTTCATTGTCCCAAGCTTAGTTTTGTAAGTCGTTCCTTTCATTTGCTTGGTGTTGAGTTCCCTTGCCTCGTATATTACAAAGAGGAAAACAGATGCCCACAGAAGGCAAATGGCATGCAAAGCACTAACCCTTCCTTCATGGCAGAACCTGGCGCTGAACTGTCTAAGCTTCACAAGGGAGAAGATTGGTATCTGGTTTGCTCACTCATGTATCCCAGAGCAGTGCCTGGCACATAGTATATGCTTAATTAATATTTGCTGAGCAAATGAATGAACCCAAGAGCCCTAACTCCCATTATTTTACAATGTAAAGAAATAAATAGTCAATCATATATTTTATGCTGAACCCATATCTTGGAACTGGTAGGCACAAAACACTACAAGAACATAGCTATAATTCAAATAAGGCATTTATCAAATGGTCTTGGGCTTATAAGATACCTGAACTTGACCGAAAAAAATCACATATATATGTAGAAATTACCAAAGATGGAGGTGAAGGCATGTTTGACCGCTCCACCTACCATTCCCACACCTTCAAACTTCGTTGACCTCTACTTAAGCATTTTTCATGGCAACTATTTCAGATGCCCTGCATCCTCATTCTCTCCACAAATACTGTGGTAATTTCTAAACCTTTATTAAGACGCCGATCCTTGGAGCATATTTCAGTAGTTTGGGTAATAGCTTTATGGATTAGGGCTCAGAGCATAAAAAATGGACCTGGCTTTGACATTAAAATTGTTATTTGCGTTCATTTCTGAGATGTAGCTTTATAGTGAAAGTTAACTGGTTTCCTGAAAAGATAGATATGATACTGAGATGAAAATGAATACTGGTTAACAAAACTACAGATAAGTATACCCTTGCATAATGCCATTGCGTTTTGGCAGTAATTCATGTACATCTGCCTTGCCAGCAATCTCCTATTCCCCACCTGTTGAAGCAACATCTTCCGGAGAAACCTGTAGTTGCAGGGACTAGGGGCAGAGCCCAGCTCTGGCATTAGCTGTTGTGATCCACCTTTTCACAATGTGTATAAATTAAGAATAAGGCTAAATCCATTTATTCATTTACTTTTAACAAAGGAGTTTTAGGACTCCTAAGATATGCCATGCTCTGAACATGTAATTGCTTTCTACAATAAAGAAGCAGACAGGCAGTCACTAGCTACCTAGTTATCTGAGTGGCTAGGTGGTTGGGTGGATGGATAGATATGTAGACAGGTGAGTGTACAGATGGATGGATGGATGGATGGATGGATGGATGGATGGATGGATGGATGGATGGACATGTAGATAGGTAGGGGGACTGATGGATGGACAAACACATAGATGGATGGACGAACACACAGATGGATGAATGGCTAGATAGAAAAGATGATGAAGAGTCTTTGAATTTTCAGAATCACCTGGCTTCATTCAGTAATCCTCACTCTCTGTCCATATGTTTTACATTAATCTGGCCCCATCCTTGACCAATGGACCCATCAGGGCCAATCAGACCATTGAGATGAATTCATGGTTAGGCAGAGCCCATCAGCTGTAATTCCAAACCTGGAGCAAACATGACCTAGAGGGAAGCAACTCTTTCCTACTGGATTTAAATTTGGGAGGGTGTCAGCCTGGCTCTGCTGGCTGGGTGGTGTGCTCTGGCACACACACAGAGCACACCTGGCTTGGGAGTGAAGCCACCAGAGAGGAAAGCAGAATGGAGTAAAGGGAAAAGTGGGGTACCGAGGACATGGCTTAAACATCTGAATTCTGCCATGCCTAATGCTAACACCTCGGCTTTTGAATTCTTGTGAGAGTCTGTACCTTCAATTGTATTTTTCTTTCAGCGTTTGCAACCGCAAGGGCTCTAAATAAAACAGATGCCTAAGCCAGAAAAGGGTTATTGTGTACTGTGCCATAGAGGATCTAGAATGAAACCAAGCACAGCTTCCCACTCACTACCTCCGCCATAAACACCAGCGCCTGGAAGCCACGTGTGTTCTGCCTTAACTTTGGGACACAGACCACCACGTAATTTTGGACTGAACAATCTGAAAACTACCTCCATGGAACTACTTCCCAAAGATACCCAAATAGTTGCATTTTAGTGGCCCACAAGCAATGCTAAGTTTTTAATCAATGGCCTTCTATTCCATCAAATAGGTGAGCTGGGTGTTGAGAATGTCCTCCCTCCCAGCCAAGGAACTCAACAAAACTGTTTTCGCTATGAATGAACCAAAAGAACGTGGTGAGTAAAATGTGTTTATTTTCCCCAAAGCAGTGCTTGTGTATAAAAGGTTGCTCAACACTGTTCTTGATAAATGATATCCTCTGAGGGTTCTTTAAACTTTGTGATTGCATACAAAGTTCAGTGAGAAACTTCTCTTTGCAGCACCACGTAATCCTGCCCTAGCTCAGCACTATGCCTGGCACAAAGGAGGTTCTCCATGTGTATCTGGTGAATAATTAATGAATAAATCTAGACCTAACCATAAACTTCATCCCCTAACTGCTCACTTAGAAGAGATCCCAGTAGAGAGGAGATTAGATTCTAAAGGTATCACATAAAGAAACAACCACATAGTCAGAATTTTCCTTAAAAGTCCTCTTAAGTCACCCATACTTTGAAGAATCGGATAGTCTCTCAATGTGTCCAACACAGTCCATTTCCCTCTATCTTGAACAGACCACTGTGTTTTGGGATGAGTATCTGATGAAGAGGTTGACATGTGTTTAAAGGATCATACTGAATACAAACAGCTGTCTGGCACCTGGCAGAAGTAGATGCTCATAGTATGAGGAGCAAAAGAGCAAACGAAGGGATCTCTAGAATCAGATTTTCTCAGGCTATGAGTGGGAGGGTGGTTGAAATAAACTATATGATTGCAAAGTTTCGTCCTCACCTTCCCCTGCCTCCTTCTCCATCTTCATCCCCTCCCTCTTTCCCCACTCTCTCTTTCTCTTGTTCTTGCATCTGCTCACCTCATATTGTATAATTTAAATTTCTAACACGTGCTTCTGATGCAACTATATTGTATCCCTAAACCTTCACAAGCCAATGAATGTCCCAGGTAAAAGTCACAAAAAAAGAGATCTCTCTCCATCCTCTGATGCCCATCCCAGCACAGAACCTTCTATGGCTGATAGAATTCTTTGCATTCTTTCTCTCTCCATATTCAGATGATCTTGAGGAAGCAGAAAGATCAGAGGAAAATGCTTCCAGCAAGCTTCGCGTTAGATTCTAAAACCCTATGATTCATTCCTTTTCCGTCCAAATAAAATCCCTGTCTTTACAGTAAAGGTGATGAATGGAAACGGCATCCTCGGAGATTTATATACATCTTGCGGACATTTTCGTTTCCTCCTTTCTCTTCTTTCCATCTTCTTTTCATTTTTGCAGTGCCACAAAGTTTCACAAGGAAGGATTTTATAGAAAATCCGTGTCTGGGGATTTATTTGAGCCTTTGTCATAAATTACAGCAACATAGAATCCGGCTGTTGCTATACAATTCCAAATATTTCAACAAGGTGATTACGATAAAGTCCGTGACTCCCTTCAGCTGGAGTAGGACTTGTGCGTGTACAGCTGCTGTCCCAGATATGAGCGAGACAAACGTGGATACAAAGGCTTCCTTTGATGAGATGGCAAAGCTGAGTTTTGGAAAGGAAGGCCGTCTTTTTCCCCCCGAAGAATACTATGTTGAAATAGAATTGTCTTTTTAAAGTGCAGATCAGCATCTCTGGAGCATGAAGATGACAGCATCCAAGACTAAAGAGTTTCCCTGGATAAGAAATGACCTCATCCCTTGATTCATCTTTGCAGTTAATATAATGACCTTTAAAATCGAGTTGCTGAGAATTGAACAAAGTTTTAAAAAAAAATCAAACAAGAAAGCCCCAAAAAGATGATAAGGGATTGTTTAAATGCCTGCTAAGCGGGCACTGTGCCGTCTATGACCTACCACATAAACCAGAGGAGTAGGCCAGCCACTTTGCTCACCACGTCTGGATAAAAATCTAATGCGAGAATTAAGGATCACTTTGATGATCGGTTTCCATTCTGAGCCCAATCTCTGTGGCCCGCCTAACCTTAGAATCAGTGTCTGCCAAGGTCTTGGGGATGCTCAGTGGTCCAGCTGATTATCTGAGGAAGGCCGGGGTCAGGGGGCAGGTGTCCACAAGTCTCACATTCATCTTTAAATCTGCCCCAGAGCTGGTGGCCCTGACTTTGGGCAGGGTAACTTAATATCTCCTTTCTTTTAGTTTAAAAACCCCAACATTTTTCTCCAAGAAAATGCCCATTCTTCATTGCACATGGTCTTAACGAGAATCAGTGAAAACATGCCGCCCTTCCTTTGCCTTGGATGGTGAGTGATTCATACTGAGTCAATTAGACACCGTCGCGCAGGAATGTAAACTTTGGATGGAGTGATTTAAGGGCAGAACATAGTTGGAGCTGATTTCTCCTGACAGTGGGATTCGCAGCAAGGGACCCCCTGCTCCCTGTCTGGGTTCAAAGTGCTTTAATTTCTTACTACTCAGCCATAAAAAGAAATGAATTAATGGCATTTGCAGCAACCTGGATGAGACTGGAGACTATTATTCTAAGTGCAGTAACTCAGGAATGGAAAACCAAACATCATATGTTCTCCCTCATAAGCAGGAGCTAAGCTATAAGGATGCAAAGGCAGAGGAATGGCACAATGGACTTTGGGGACTTAGGGAAAGGGTGGGAAGAGGGTGAGGGATAAAGACTACAAATTGGGTGCAGTGTATACTGCTCGGGTGATAGGTGCATGGAAATCTCACAAACCACCACTAAAGAACTTACTCATGTAACCAAATACTACCTGTTCCCCAATAACCTATGTAAATAAAAAATAATAAATTTTCATAAAGTCAAAAAACAAAAAAACAAAAAAAAACCCCAAAGTGCTTTACTTCCTGTCCTTGCTGGGGCTGGGTTCTGTACTTCTCCTTGGACTCTGGGTGCTTCCCCATGCATATCCTAGTAAGTTCAATTTTTTTTTTTTTTTTTTTTTTTTACCTAAGTGAGCCTGAGTTGGCCTCTAATGTTGGCAAGCACAGAACCAACTGACACAAGTAGCTTGGTGCTCTGCTACTCAAGGTGTGATCACAGGCTAATTGTGTCACATGAGAGATTATGACAAATGCAGTATCTTGGGTTTCACCCTAGATCTACTAAATTGGAATCTGCTTTTTTTTTTTTTTTTTGGAGGCAGAGTCTTGCTCTGTCACTCAGGCTGGAATCCTTCTCAGCTCACTGCAACTTCTGGCTCCTGGGTTCAAGCAATTCTCACACCTCAGCCTCCCAAATAGCTGGGATTATTGGCATGCACCACTACGCCCAGCTACTTTTTGTATTTTTAGTAGAGACGAGGTTTCACTATGTTGGCCAGGTTGGTCTCGAACTCCTGACCTCAAGTGATCTGCCCGCCTCAGCCTTCCACAGTGCTAGGATTACAGGCATGAGCCACCATGCCTGGCTCAGAATCTGCATTTTCACAAAGTTCCCAGGTGATTCCTGTGCATGTCCAAGCATGGGAAGCACTGGTTTAATAGAGAACCATGTGGACTCTGGATTGGAAGAAGCTGCACCTTTGTCCTCAGTCTCATTTCTTCCCTGGGTCGTCCTCATTTCTTCACCTCCTAAACAATGATACTTTCTCTGCTTCATTAGTTTATTTATTCCTTCACTCACTTACCAAATATGTATTGACCCAAAGACGCTCTGTTAACAACTGGAGGTAGACAGTTCAATGAATTGTAAGTTTTTCCCTTGAAACGGTGACGGCCTCACAGAAGAGAAAAAGATGGAAACATCTGCAAACACTGCATACTCCAGTTTTCTCAGTTTTTTTTTTTTTTTTTTTTTTTTTTTTTGAGACAGAGTCTTGCTCTGTCGCCCAGACTGGAGAAGCAATGGTGCAATCTCGGCTCACTGCAACCTCCGCCTCCTGGGTTCAAGCGATTTTCCTGCCTTAGCCTCCTGAGTAGCTGGGGATTACAGGCGCCCACCACCATGCCTGGCTAATTTTTGTATTTTTAGTAGAGACGGGGTTTTGCCATGTTGGCCAGGCTTGTCTGAAACTCTTGGCCTCAAGCAAACCACCTGCCTCGGCCTCCTGAAGTGCTGGGATCACAGACGTGAGCCACCGCGCCTGGCCTCTCAATTTTAATATAGGGATAGTAATAGTACCTACTTCATCAGGTTTTCTGAGGGTTGCCTTTTTACAAATCCATGTTAAAATGAAGCAGTGCCTATACATAATAACTGATCAATAAGTGTTAGATATTATTAGTAAGTATTTCAAGCGCCATGAATGAGATATGTAATATTATTGGCATACCTTTCTTAAGTGGTTACGGTTGACTAGGTGTGGGTCTAAAATCTTGATATATATCACTTGGTTTAACTCTCGGATCAACCATAGGAGGTAAGTATTATCAATATCCCCATTTGAGAGAAAAGGAGGCACATGAGGTACCGTCTATAGCACAGGTTAGAGAGTCATCAACCCTCTTTGTGTTTTGGGGGTGGGGGGATATACAGAAGAAGGAGAACTTGATCCAGATTATGAATGGTGAAGAGTACATCAGGTAAGCAGAGGCACCACAGAGAGGGAACAGCAGGTGCAAAGAATGAAGGCATGAGGAGTGAATAAATAGGATGAGAGATGTGGCTGGATAAGAAATGTCACACCAGCTGTGTGCATGGCTCACCCCTATAATCCCAGCACTTCGGAAGGCAAAAAGAGGGGATAACTTGAGTCCAGGAATTTGAGACCAGCCTGCGCAACATAGCAAGACCCTGTCTGTACAAAAAAAATTTTTTTTTCAATTAGCCAAGCATGGTGGTTGTGTGCCTGTAATCCCAGCTACTCGGGAGTCTGAGGCAGGAGGATCACTTGAGCCCAGGCATTCTAGGCTGCAGTGAGCTGTGATTGAGCCGCTGTGTTCTAGCCTGGGCAACTGAACAAGACTCTGTCTCAAAAAAAAAAAAAAAAAAAGCTTCCCAGATGCATTGTATCGTGACTCTGAAATACCAGTTCATGGGGCCTAGTGAGCATTCCTTGCACATATACATAGTCTGAGAATTTGAGCTGGGCCTTCAGCAACACCACTCATTTCCAACAGGCAAGTCATGTAAGAGGTTGTTGCCTCCTACCTGGAAAAAGACAGGAAATCTGGGAAAATAGAGACAATAACTAATGCTTTTGCCTCTCCCCTCTAGGGGCACACAGACATAAATGGTCTCATCCGGGTAGAGAACTCTGAACATTTTTTGATCGACAGCTCTGAACAGATGCATGAACCACGCGGTCTAAGTCAAGGTGCTGGGGAAAGGGGCTCTGCTCTGCTTTGCCTTCAGCCTGTGAGTGCTTCAGACTCTTGAACTGTCCCTGGCTTAGCTCGGTTTCCATGGCCCTGCACAGAGCTTAGCATGACAGCAGGTACTCCAAACATGCCTGAACAAGTTGTGTTATCTCCGTCCATTAGATGATGCTATTGGTTCAATTCAACTTTGAGTAGAACTTACGGGTCTTTTCAATTCCAACAGATAACATTGCATCTGCAGAAAGCTGGATCCTCTTTGTCAGGTTTCAACACTACTGTCACCTTCTCCAAACGTCTCTCCTAACCATTTGATCAAAAGAATCTTCACATACCCCAGTCACCAGCTACTATCCTCTCTGCTTTATTTTCTTCACAGGTTTTAGTGTCTGTGAAACTGTCCCCCAAGGGTTGACAAGCATTGCATGCCAGGTTTTGTACATAAATGTAGCTGTAATTAAGCATTGATCAGGCTGCACTTCGACTCAGTTTGTTTTTGTTAAAAGTCGTGTAGCACTGGATACTAACCATTTGCATTCCCATTGTTCCTACAGAGGGATTTCTGACATTAGCGTCATGAGATTGTTTAAGAATTGATTTGCATCCCCTTCATTCATATAGACAAGATCTCTGACATTAGAATCATAAGGTTTTGGTTAAAGATGTTTTTCAGACCCTGAATTCCAGCAACTTGTTAGAAGACCCCCCACAGAGGAAAGGGATCAGCAAGGGAATACGGCTTCTTTTCTTGTTTGCTTTTTTGAAACAGCGTCTCCCTCTGTTGCCCAGGCTGGGGTGCAGCGGTGCCATCACAGCTCACTGCAGCCTGGACCTCCTGGGCTCAAAGCATCCACCTGCCTCCACCCCTCACAGTGCTGGGATTACAGCCACGAGCCACCGCGCTCGGCCAGAATACAGCTTATTCATCTCCTTTTACCATGACTTCATCCTTTACTTTTCCACCAATCAACGATCTTCACACATCAGCCCACTCCAAAACCCTTAAAAACCCTAAATCCAAACTTCTCAGGGAGATGGATTTAAGGTTTCCTCCCATCTCCTCATTCAGTGACCCTATGATTAAACCTCTTTCTCTGCTGCAACCCAGTGTCTCAGCATATTGACTAGCTGTGTGCATCAGCCAATGAACCTACTACAGTTACATCTATACTTCCTTACCAACGTATTTATTTACTTATATATTGTCAGTCTGCTCCCCTAGAATGTAAGCTTTGAGAATCTTTGTCTCTTTCATCATAATATTCACAATACCTTGAACAGTGTCTGGGATACTGCAATTGAGCAAAAAAAAAAAAAAAAAAAAGAATAAAGAAATGGCTGAGGCCAGGTGCGGTGGCTCACACCTGTAATCCCAGCACTTTGGGAGGCCGAGGCAGGTGGATCACGAGGTCAAGAGATCGAACCCTTCCTGGCTGACATGGTGAAACCCCGTCTCAACTAAAAATACAAAAATTAACCAGGCGTGGTGTCACGCACCTCTAGTCCCAGCTACTTGGGAGGCTGAGGCAGGAGAATCACTTGAACCCAGGAGGTGGAGGTTGCAGTGAGCCGAGATCGCGCCACTGCACTCCAGCCTGGCAACATAGTGAGACTCCATCTCAAAAAAAAAAAAAAAAAAAAAGAAAAGAAAAAAGAAATAGCTGTCCTTTCTAACCATAATTTTTACACATATGTACCTCATTTCATGGAGGTGAAATAAATGAAAATCTGGTATATTCTTAAATAATTTAAAAGATTCTTCCACTTGAAATTTCACAAAAGAATTCTACAGCCAGCTCAATGAGGGCATGAAGAGACAATGTCACTCACTGTCTTTCAGGAGCATGACAGGTAGAAAGGAAGTGTGCAGTGACTTTGTAGACTAAATCTGTCCCAGATTGGGTGCTCTGGAAGACGTTGAATTGGAGTCTTGGTACAAGTGTTTATTTGGGAATAATACCTGGGAAAGAGAGGATAAAGCAGTTTGGGAATAAGTAAGTTATGTAAGGGGTTGTCTCCCCCTTCCTAGAAAAACACAGTGAATCTGGGGAGAGAGAGAGACTGTAACTGTATTTTATAACAGGATAAACCTTGTGCAACCTGGCAGGGAGCTCTGGAGCAAGCACTGGATTTTACCAGAATGACCCAAGTGGGGCCGAAGTGCCCAGGCCTTAGTTTATACCCCTGTTTCACAGGCTGAGATTGCCCCCGAGAAAGGTGTGACCTGGGGCAGCAAATCTCTGCAGCTGAGAAAGACCCTGAAGGAACTGACAGCCGACAGCCACCTGCAAATCACGCTTTCTAGAGCTGGGCAGCAAGTCTTTTCCTTGAAGGGTCATCAAGACAGGGCCCTCCTGGGCACTTCAACTCTGTGAATTTCAAGCTCAAACCAAGGCTCTCAGAAGACTGGCTACCGGGTGTCCACTGAGTTCCTGCTGTCTTCCAAGATGTGCCACAAATAGTCCAATTCCTAAATTAGAAGTCACGTCCTGTAAGTGCTTGCTGACTTGGCAGTAGCAACACTGACATAATTTCACAAATAATGATGTTATCCGAGGCAAAAGTTGCATTAGATCAATTACCACTCTATTTCAGTGCCATCTGAGTAGCTCTCAGTGTTTATTTCAGTTCACCTATTTTTAAACCAAAGCTCTCAGGCTTCTAAACCACCACCATGAGCATGCCTTACTTTTCCAGTGCTTGACAGCAACTGGCTCTCATTTTGAACTAAAGAGAATGATGTGGATATCCTCCCCTTCCCATTTCTCTTCTCAATTTCCTTACTTTGTATACTTTAATTGGAGGAGGAGGAGTGGTTTTACTGCTCTGAGGAGAGTCAAAAACTTAAGGCTCAAAATAAATAAATAAGAGCAGGGGATATTATTATTTCAGGAGAATGGAAGATTAGTTTAAACTGTAACAGGAGAAGGGTTGGGTTTGATTGAGGAATATTTTCCTGTTGGAGAAAGATGTCAGATGCAGGTGGAGCTGGACTATTAGGAAAAATCATTAAACTTGAGATGCATGCCCATGTGGCTGGTGTTACAGGTTGAACTGTGTTGCCTCCAAATTTACTTGTTAAAGTTCTAACCCCTGGGACCTCAGAATGTGTCCTTTTTCACAGACAGGTCTTTACAGAGGTAATCAAGTTAATGCACGGTCATCAGGGTGGATCCTAAACCGACAAGACTGGTGTCCTTATTAAAAGGGGAGATTTGAGCAGAGACAGACTTGCACAGAGAGAAGACAGTGTGAAGAGACAAGGAGAATATGGCCGTTGTTATGAGCTGAATGTTTATGCCTCCTCCCCCAAATTCAGATGTGGACATAGTTGGATGCCTGCATCCCCAGTTTGATGGTATTAGAAGGTGAGGCCTTTGAGATAATTAGGTTTAGATAAGGTCATGAAAGTGAGGCCTTCATGATGGGATTCATGCCACTATAGGAAGGGGAAAAGGGAGAGAGATGTTTCTTTCCCTCCATGAGCACCCACGAAGGAAAGGCCATGTCCAAAGACACAGCAAGAAGGTGGCTGTCTTCAAGCCAGGAAGCAAGCCCTCACCAGACAGTGAATCTGCCCACGTCTTAATCTTGGACTTCCCAGCCTCCAGAACCACAAGAAATAATTTCTTTGTTTATAAGCCATCCAGGCTACAGTATTTGGTTATAGCAGCCCAAACAGACTAAAACAGCAATCTACATGATGAGGAGAGAAGCCTGGAAATAGATTCTTCCCTTATAGCCCTCAGAGGAGACCAATCCTGCTGATGCCTTGATTTGGACATCTGGTCTCCAGAACTGTGAGATAATGAATTTCTGTTGCGTAAGCCATCCAGGTTGTGGGACTTTGTTAACAGCAGTTGCAGCAAACTAACCCAGCTGGATTAGATCAGGAGAAGACTAAGTGATCCTTATGAACTGTCCTCCCTCCAGGGTGGAGGATTAGCTGACTCTCCTAAAGCGGAGAAATCTGGAGGCCATAGCCCTGCTGAGGAGACTCAAGACGAGGTGAGGAAAACATTCCCTCTCCCTTCTGCCTTCTTTCTTGTTTTGTTTTGTTTGTTTTTTTAGACAGAGTCTCACTCTGTTGCCCGGGCTGAAGTGCAGTGGCACAATCCCGGCTCACTGCAACTTCTACCTCCCAGGTTCAAGTAATTCTCCTGCCTCAGTCTCCCCAGTAGCTGGGACTACAGGTACACGCCACCACACCCACCTAATTTTTATATTTTTAGCAGAGACACCCAAGGTTTCACCACATTGGCCAGGTTGGTCTCAAACTCCTGGGCCCAAGTGATCTGCCTGCCTCGGTCTCCAAAGTGCTGGGATTCTAGGCGTGAGCCACCGCGTCCGGCCCCCTTCTGCCTTCTAACATCATCTTCATCTTTTTCTTCTCTACCCTCTGATCTCTCCCAGAGTCTCTTAAGCAGTGGATGTGCTGGTGGTGACATGGAGCTCCCTACATTTCAGTGTCCTTGTGTATCAAATGGGAGTTATAAAATAATTGCTGTAAAGAAATGGTGAGAGGAATCCATGGGATGACACATGGGAACAGTAGGCGCAGAGCAAGTGCTCCAGTCACCGAAGCCATAACCGCCCTTACTGTGGAAGGCAAGAACTTCACATTATACTTAATCATTATATGAATCACTATAATTAATGATTATAAATTGTATGTAATGGGTGACTAATTATTATTATTGGCAAATGAAAGCTCTCTTGGCATCTCTCTGTCACTTGTGGGATGTGTGATGAATCACAGAAGCCTGGGTTCAAAGCCTGGCTTTGCAGATTTACAGGCAGTGAGACCTGGGTAAGATGCTTTAGGAGTCTGGGAGGTGGAGATGTTAAACAGAGGGTCAAAAAGTTGCTGAAAAGCTTTCCAGGGGGACAGTGAAACAGACTAGTCCTGATGAGAGAGGAATAAATAGGGAAAGAGTACAGGAGACACAAGCTGGGTGGTTATAAAACATCTGGGTTACTTCGGTGAAGAAGCAAGAGCTTTGATTATTTTGTTTGCTATGTGCCCCCATAGTTGGTTAGTGTTGAAGATGGAGCCCTTAGACCCTAGTACCAAGTACAGCATCCAAGATACAATACCACGATCCTTATCTCTTACCTTGTTAGAGATAAAGAAAATCAACATCTTTAAATCTACCAGGGGCCAGGAAGTATGCCAACATTTGTTATCATAGTAGTTTGTTGTTGCTGTTTATTTTTGAGACAGGGTCTCACTCTATTGCCCAGGCTGGAGTGCAGTAGTGCGATCTGTGTTCACCCATCCTCCACCTCCTAGATTCAAGCAATTCTCCTGCCTCAGCCTCCCAAGTAACTGGGATTACAGGTGCCCACCACCACCACACCCGGCTAATTTTTGTATTTCTAGTAGAGACGGGATTTTACTGTGTTAGCCAGGCTGGTCTCGAACTCCTGGCCTCAAGTGATCCTCCTGCCTTGGCCTCTCAAAGTGCTAGGATTACAGGTGTGAGCCACCATGCCCGGTCTTGTTGTTTTGAGCCCTACTCTGTGCCAGAAATTTTGTTAACCACCTTGGATATGTTGTGTATACTGTTAACAATTTCATATGTGGAAGTCAAATATTGAGATGAATCTCTAAAATTAAAATGTTTTATTTTAATTTAATTTTTTAATTAATTTAATGTTTTATTTTAATTTAATTATTTTTTTTAATTTAAGATTGCAATTCAGAGCGTATATGCAGATCAGGTGGGCTTCAGTACATCCAAAGAACAAAGAGAAGTTTAGAGTGTTTTCGAAAAGGAGAAATGTTACATACTGTTCTTTGAGAAAGTTCCTTGGCAATGGTAAGGCTGTGGGAGCTGGCAAGCTCTGTTTGGTGAGTGATGGCAGTGGGCAAAACTCGTCTTAAGGTCACAGCAGGTTTTTCCAGTAGCCATTAGATAAAACTGGCTTCAGGTTACAGCAGGCAGTTCCAGCAGCCAGGCTTTCTGAGAATTACTTTCTGGAAGCAATGCAATGTGGTTTCACTGCTTTCCCCCCCCAGCCAATTGACTCTGTTTTAGTTGGCTATGACAAGCATGACCCAATTCTATGACCAACTTTCACACAGAATGCAGACTGGAGTGTTAACTTAGAGATAAGGAAACCGAAGCTTGGAGAGGTAGAGTAACTTGCTCAGGGTCTCACAGCTCATAAGTAGCAGAGGCAGGACTCAAATCCAGGTAGTTGTGTTACCAGTGCACGGTGTCCAGGTTCTTGGCGTCTTGAACAAAGAATTGGATGAAATGCACGCACAAAGCAAGGAAAGAATGAAGCAACAAAAGCAGAATTCATCGAAGACTAAAGTACACTCCACCGAGTGGGAGTGGGCCAGAGCACAGGAACTCAAGAGCCCCATTACAGAATTTTTGAAGGCTTAAATACCCCCCAAAATTTCCATTGGTTACTTGGTGTCTGCCTTATGTAAATGAAGAGGATGGAGTAAAGTTACAAAGTCATTTATTTGGCTTATGCCTTGTGTAAATGGAGAAGATATTTCCTGTCACAGCTGAAGTGTTTCCATTTGATTTAGTTCTAAAAAGTCCTTAGGTTCCTGGTCTCCAAACCCTATTCTCCTGCCTCTGTTGGAATGCATGTAAGAGCTCAGGGAATCCCTGTATTAGTTGACTAGGGCTTCCATAGCTAAGGAGCACAGACTTAACGGAAATTGACTTTCTCTCGCAGTGTTGGAGGCTAAAAGTTCAAGATGGTGGTGAGAGCGGAGTTGGTTTCACCTGAGGCCTCTCTCCCTGGCTTGCAGTTGGCCTCATTCTCATCATATCCTCACGTGCTTTTCCTCTGCGTGCGTCCCTGCTGCCCCCTCTGTGTCCACATTTCTTCTTAGAAGGACACCAGTCAGATTGAATGAAGACCCACCCTAATGGCCACATTTTAACCTAATTACCTCTTTGAACGCCATCTCTCCAAATACAGTCATGATCTGAGATACTGAGTACCCTCAGTTAGGCAAGGACTTGAAGGTATGACTTTCTAGAAACACAATTCAACCCAGAACGAACCCCATGCCAGTATTTCCTCAGGTATGAGACACATACCATCGCTGAAGCATGATGGCTTCGGGTATAACCTGAACACTAACAGCAGTGTCTTATATCCAGCTAAAGTTATTCCCTTTTCAAACCTCTTTCGGTTACTCTGACTGCTCCAAGAAGAACATCAGCTGGTGCTAAGGACTTTTAACACTTCTCCAAAGCTAACAAGTCTCCCCTTTGAACAAAGACAGCTATCTAGCTAACTAACTAAATTGAATAGCCTTGATTGTTTGTTTTGTTTTTGTTTTTTTTGTTTTTTTAAGCCTTGTTTATTTTTATTGCATTTATTTATTTATTTTATGTTTTTGGAGATAGTCTCCCTCTGTTGCCCAGGCTGGGAGTGCAATGGCACAATCTCTGCTCACTGCAACCTTGGGCTCCCAGGTTCGAAGCGATTCTCCTGCCTCAGGCTCCTGAGTAACTCAGACTATAGGTGCCCACCACCATGCCCAGCTCATTTTCATGTTTTTAGTAAAGACAGAGTTTCGCCATGTTGTCAGGCTGCTCTCGAACTCCCGACCTCAAGTGATCCACCCGCCTCGGCCTTCCAAAGTGCTGGGATTACAGGCATGAGCCACTGTGCCCAGCTGCATTTATTTTTCTAGTGATCTAGTTAGGGTAAGGAAAAGCAGACTTTTCGTTTCAGATACTGAAGTGGAGTTTCCCATTTATTTATTTATTTATTTATTGAGACGGAGTCTCACTCTGTTGTTAGGCTGGAGTGCAGTGGCATGATCTCAGTTCACTGCAACCTCTGCTTCCAGGGTTCCAGCGATTCTCCTGCCTCAGCCTCCCAAGTAGCTGGGATTATAGGCATGTGCCACCATGCCTGGGTAATTTTTGTATTTTTAGTAGAGATGGGGTTTCACCATGTTGGCCAAGCTGGTCTTGAACTCCTGACCTCAAATGATCCACCCCAACTCGGCCTCCCAAAGCGCTGGGATTACAGGCGTGAGCCACTGTGCCTGGCTGCATTTATTTTTCTAGTGATCTGGTCAGGGTAAGGAAAAGCAGCCTTTTCGTTTAAATAATTATGTTTTGTAAAAGACTGAGTTCATTAAAGCAAAAAAAGTAGTAAGCAAATCAGAGTGAGTGGTCCATGGATGTGACAGCCTGGGTCAATGGTCCTGCGATGATGGGAGGTGGGGAGACACTGCAGCCACAGGCACGTCTGAAACAAAGAATCCATAGGTCACAGGCTGAAGAGAGAAAATTCCTGAGGGATGTCCCACCTGGGGATTGCATGGGGGATCTCAGGCTAAGATTTAGGTGTTTTGTCTTGTTTTGTTTTGTTTTGTTTTGTTTGTTTTTTGAGACAGGGTCTTGCTCTGCTGCTCGGGCTGGAGTGCAGTGATGCAACCATAGCTCACTGTAGCCTCGAACTTCTGGCCACAGGTGATCTTCCTGCATTAGCTCCCCAAGTAGCTGGGACTACAGGTGGGAGCCACCACACTCAGCTAGTTTTTTAACTTTTTTAGAGGCAGGGTCTCACTTTGTGTCAAGGCTGGTCTCAAACTCCTGGCCTCAAGCGATTCTCCCACCTGTGCCTCCCAAATGGTTGGGATTAGAGGTATGAGCCAGCATGCCCAGCCTGGAGTTTGAAGTTGATGCTATCAAGTTGATTAACTATTTCCTACTTGAGAGGTGGTGCCTACTTTGGGAATCTCTTCCTTCTCAACCCCTATCTCTTTTTCTCGCTCTCCACCCAAGACAAGTTAAGAGTTTGCCAGTTTCAACAGAGCCTTTCTTTTTCTTAAGCCATCCTGTCGATAAGGACTAGGATATTGACTTTGGTCGTTCATCACTGCTCAACTCTTCCTTCCCATAAGCTTTCTGGGAGTCACTTAGCGAGACAGACTTTGCTTGATTCCAATGCCAGCTCCATCATTTAGCCATGGTCAGTACTTGAATTGGGGTTTCACGACCTCCCTGGGCCTCAGTCTCCTCATCTGTAAAATGAGACTAATAATAAAACCCAGTGAGGATCAAATGGGAAACAGTTTCTAAAGCTCCTGGCCCCTGTAGGCACTCAATAAATGGTAGCTATTATTAGCTTCCTCCAAGGCAGAGAAATGTAAATTTGTACCTGCCAAGGATTCTGGGAATATAGCCAAAATCACCCCACCTCAGACGTAAAATTTCTTCCAAGCCTTAAATTTGAGATTCTACTCTGTAATATATCCACATTTGTTTTAATATAAAAATAATGCTTTAAATTACCATCAAGGACAATTAGTGCTCCAGGAAAATGGGCTTTAAGTATTCTCTGCCATGGGCCCATCATTCCCTTGGTTATATATAATTTGAAAAGCTCTGAAAAGCTTGAAAAATTGCATCCCTTTAACTCAGTGGCTCTCAGCAAAGGGTGATTTTTGCCACAAGGGACATTTACAAAATATCTGAAGACATATTTGGTTGTCGCAATTGTGGGAAGTGGTGCTACAGGTATCTAGTGGGTAGAGGCCAGAGATGTTGCTAAACACCCTTCAAGACATTGGACAGTCCCCAACACAAAAAAAGAATCCAGGCTGGATTCTAATCCTAATGATTAGATCCAGGCTCATGATCCTAATCTCAGCACTTTGGGAGGTCAAGGAAGGCAGATCCCTTGAGGTCAGGAGTTGGAGACCAGCCTGACCAACATGGCAAAACCTTGTCTCTACCAAAAATACAAAAATTAGCTGAGTGTGATGGTATGCACCTGTAATCCCAGCTACTCAGGAAGCTGAGGCACGAGAATTGCTTGAACCCAGGGGGCAGCGGAGGTTGCAGTGAGCTAAGATCGCACCACTACACTCCAGCCTGAGCAACAGGGCAAAATTCTGTCTAAAAAACAACAAAAGTATCCAGCCCTAAATATCAATAGGCTAAAGTTAAGAAATCCTAGAGGTACTCAGAAGGCTTTGTTGTTAGAGTAGGTTGTTCATTCTCTCGTCTTTGTCTCTATCCTCCTCTGATTCTTCTTTTCTTTGTGATTCTCTGTAGGCTTCTCTCCCTACCTTTCATGTTCTCTCCATGTCTCTTGTTCCTTTGCCTCCTTTCCTCTCCCTTTCTCTCTCTGTCTCTATTAATCTCTCTGGTGGTCCTGCTTTCTGTTTATTCCCTTTCTCCTTTCCTTAGCTCTGGTTCTCTTCCCTTTTCTTTTCTTCCTTTCTTTTTTTTTTTCTCTCCCCATCTCAGGTCTGTCTTCAACTTTTCCCTGGTCTCTCTCTCATCTCTCTCCCTGGCATCTTTCCTCTTTCTCTATTTTTGTTTTTGTGTGTGTTTGCTTGTTTTTGAGACTGAGTCCCACTCTGTCGCCCAGGCTGGAGTGCAATGGCATGATGTCAGCTCAGTGAAACCTCCACCTCCTGTCCTCAAGTGATCCTCCCGCCTCAGCCTCCCAAGTAGCTGGGATTACAGGCGTGTGCCACCATATCCGGCTAATTTTTGTATGTTCGGTAGAGACAGGGTTTAACCATGTTGGCCAGGCTGGTCTCCAACTCCTGACCTCAACTGATCCGCCTGCCTGCGTTGGGATTACAAGCCATTTTGGGGTATTTTGCCTGTAAGTGTGGAGTAATGGAATGCAGCAACTACAGACAAACGGTCTTTAGAAACCCTACTTTAAAAGGTGTGTGGAGGGGCCAGGCATGGTGGCTCATGCCTGTAATCTCAGCACTTTGGGAGGCTGAGATGGGTGGATCGCTTGAGCACAGGAATTTGAGACCAGCCTGGGCCACATAGCAAAACCCTGTCTCTAAAAAAAATTAGCTGGACATGGTGGTACATATCTGTGGTCCCAGCTACTCAGGAGGTGGAGACAGGAGTATTGCTTGAGCCCAAGAGGTGGACGTTGCAGTGTGCCAAGATCATGCCACTGCACTCCAGCCTGTGTAATAGAGTGAGGCTTTGTCTTAAGAAGAAAAAAAAGAGAAAAAAAACCAGCTCCAGCCTGCATAATAGAGTGAGATACTCTTTCAAAAAAAAAAAAAAAAAAAAGAAAAAAAAAAAAAAAGGAAAAATGAAAAAGGCCAGGGAATGGATTATCTTTACTTTTCTTTAAAAAAAAATTTTTTTTTTTTTAATGTGTATGAAGGGAGAGATTATGGCAACAGGAGGTATTTATACTGCCCTATCATCCATACCCCTTTGGATAGAACAAACCAGGAACCCAGGGCCAATCAGACAGCAAATGCTATCCTGGGCTTGCTTCAGCCCAGCAGCGGTCTGGGGTGATAGACTGTTCCATGGAGAGATGACTGCAGTGACCTGAGCCAGACCTTAGGGAAACCAGGGAGAGGACATCTGGAGTCATCCAACCTTCTCTGCCGATGCTCAGCTGTTTCTGGCACTTGTTACCCTCTCCCCAACTCGCAAGCAGGTCTGTATCCTCAACCATCTAGCTAAGATCTTACCTGCTGTATTAAAGTTCTCCAGAGAACCGGATCAATAGGATATGTATATGTATGGAAGCAAATTTATGATGAGCCATTAACTCCATAAATGGTGGAGGCGGCTGAGTCCAAATCTGTGGGCTGGCAGGTGGGGATTAAGGAGAGGATGGTGCAGGTGAAGTTGCAGGCGGTCTGCTGGAGAATTCTGCCCAGCCTTTTGCGCTCTTCAGGCCTTTAACTGATTAGATGAGGCCCACCCACAATATGACGAACAATCCTCTTTACTCAACGTAAATGTTCATCTCATCCAGAAGCGTTCTTGAAGTTGATGCATGAAATTAACCATCATACCTGCTAATGGGTGGTGAGATAAATCATAGTCCCTTACTCCTACCCTGACATATGATTACCAGGCATGACCATCTCAAGCCAGCATTCTACAAATGCTGCGGCGGTCGCTGTTACTATTGGTGGTGGAGGAAGGTGAGTGGTAGAAGGAAGAATAGGGGGTCGGGGCCCGGCCAGTCTGAGGTTTGTCCTGTTAGACAACATGCTGTCTCAAGAACAGGGGTTGGCTGCCTATGTTTGTGAATACATTTCACTGAAACATGGTTATTCACTTACATATTGTCTATGGCTGCTTTTATGCCACAACACCAGAGACGAGTAGTTGCAGCAGAGATGGGATGGCCCACACATATTTACCACGGGGGCCTTTACAGAACACGTTTGCCAACCTTGTCTCAAGAGCACACACTCTGGAGTAAGACTGCCTGACTTCCAATCCCCATTCCTCTGCTTACTGGCTGTGTGATCTGAGCAAGGTACTTAACTTCTCTGTGCCTTCATTTTCTCATCTGTAGATTGGAAATAATTATACATACATATATAGGTATATACCTAAAAAGTGCTAGTAACAGTGCCTATCTCATGAAGTGCTCCGTAGATATTGGCTGTCAGTATGAAAATTAGCAGATGTTTGCTTTCCTGAAGGTATATGAAGGTTGATGGGACCAATTTGGCTGGAGAAGCCACTGGCCGGGGAGATTTTATTTATGTGTTTATTTCTTGGAAGGTGTTGGTCAGAGGGAGCATTTTGCCTAAGAAGGAAAAAGAAGAGAGACTTTTTTTTTTTTAAATCCTGCATGTGGCATTCTAAATGGGGAATATTCACAGGGGATTAGGAGGAAGTTTTATGTCCATGGGACCCTGTCAGCTTCTGCTCCATCTCTCTAGAAAATTGTACTAAAATCTGCCATTTATCAATGCTTTTAAGGGTGAGTCTGTGTGTTGAGAGTTGGGGGATGCTGTTACAATCTCCAAGACAGGCCCTGGATGACCGCAAGAACAGCCCCCAGAAGCCGATGGCACAATTTTATGTGTGCACCCCTCTGGAAATGGACTGGACCTCTGGGCTCAAGGGATTCACCTGCCTCTGCCTCCCAAAGTGTGGGACATGACTCAGGGACACTTGGAGTCCTCTGGGGCCTTTGGACATAGATAATCCCTGAGGATTCGAGGAAATAAACTTTGTTGTTGTTGTTGTTGTTTTTGAGGCAGAGTCTTGCTCTGTTGCCCAGGCTAGAGTGCAATGGCACAATCTCAGCTCACTGGAACCTCCGTCTCCCAGGTTCAAGCTATTCTCCTGCCTCAGCCTCCCAAGGAGCTGGGATTGCAGGCGCCCGCCACCATGCCTGGCTAATTTTTTGTATTTTTTAGGAGAGACAGGGTTTCACCATGTTGGCCAGGCTAGTCTCAAACCCCTGACCTCAGGTGATCTGCCTGCCTCAGCCTACCAAAGTGCTGGGGATTACAGGCATGAGCCATTGAGCCCAGCCTTGAGGGAACACACTTCTAACGGTGGAATTCAAGACACTACCACAGGCAATAGTGAGGAGCTCTGGGGACTACTCATTCTAACCGATGCCCTCACAGCAAGTTTCTACTTTTCCTTCCATGGCTGGCGCAGGATGTCAGGAGGGTGGAGGTCACTGCCCATGTGGCCATTCTACACCAGAATCACAAGCAGCTGACCATGGGCTAAATGGAGTTGGCAGATGCATTTCATTTGGCCCAAACAAGCAATGTTTTTAAAAACAGAGCCAGCTGTTAAACATCTAAGGATTTTGCACACAAAAATAAACGCTAATGACTTCCTTCTCTTGAGACTGAGAGATTGGGCAACAGTGAGCCTGCATTCCCACAGGACAGTAATAAGCTGGAGTGGGGCAGCCTGTGCTCTCCAGGTCGCCAAAGTCCCCAGCACTGCCTTTTCTCCTACAGCTGGCCCCTTCCATTGGCTTTGGTTACCTGCCGGAACCCTAGAGGCTTGAGTGGACAAGTCCTGAGCCACACATTTGCTGGAAGCACCGGCAGAGATAGACATGGCATCAGCAAAGAGTGTACTCTGCAGCTGCTAGATTCTTTCTAAGATAAGCCTCTTAAAGATTCTGAAATCATGGGAAAGTAGGGCTGAAACAATCCTTTGCAGGGCCAGAATCCAAGTCTTCAACTCCTCGTGTGTGCGCATGTTTGTGTGTATGTGCGTGCATGTGCACATGTGTGTATGGGCGGGGAGATAGCAATAAGAGAAAGTTTTTCCCTTACTGGCAAATTTTTCTTTTTTTTTTTTGTTTTTTGTTTGTTTGTTTGTTTGTTTGTTTTGGAGGCAGGCTCTTGCTCTGTCCCCTAGGCTGCAGTGTAGTGACACAATCAAGGTTCACTGCAGGCTCAACATCCTGGGCTCAAGCCATCCTCCCACCTCAGACTCCTGAGTAGCTGGGATTATAGGAGCGTGCCATCCTACCCAGCTAATTTTTGTATTTTTCGTAGAGATGGGGTTTCACCATGTTGTCCAGGCTGGTCTTGAAGTACTGAGCTCAAGTGCTCTGCCCACCTCAGCCTATTTTTTTCTTTTTTTGAGACAAAGTCTTGCTCTGTCACCCAGGCTAGAGTGCAGGGGTGTGATCACGGCCTCAACTGCCCGGGCTGAATCAGTTCTCCTGCCTCAGCCTCCTGAGTAGTTGGGACCACAGGTGCATGCCACCATACCTGGCTAATTTTTTAATTTTTTATAGAGCCGGGGGCCATGCCATATTGCCCAGGTTGGTCTTGGACTCCTGGTTTAAGCCTGCCTCTGCCTCCCAAAGTGCTGGGATTACAGTCATGAGCCACTATTCCTGGCCCTTCTTTTCTAATCTAATATTTTTATTAGTCCAAAGAA
Source organism: Macaca thibetana thibetana (assembly GCF_024542745.1). Taxonomy (NCBI): domain Eukaryota; kingdom Metazoa; phylum Chordata; class Mammalia; order Primates; family Cercopithecidae; genus Macaca; species Macaca thibetana. Next base: position 59,009,166 of record NC_065597.1, on the reverse strand, counting down.
TATGAATTTTCATCACCACAACCTCTACCTCCTGGAATTATTCAAAAGGAAGCCTCTATCCTTCCCTTCGCCTGGTCCCTGTCTTTTCTACAAGATTGGAGAAATCACATATCTGATAAGAAAAGATTGGAAAGATGAAATCTCAGGGTGGAGGGCATCAGTCTCTTTGACCTTCTTTTGGAGCTCTGGGCTTGTCCCCGGGTGAGGGTGTCATACGTGGCATCAGCATGCCTGGGTCAGGGCTTGGGGCTGGCCTTGTAGAGAAAGGAATAGACATCCACTTCTTTCTGTCTCTACTCCTGGGGCCCAGACTAGCTCCTTTGCAGCTGTTCTGCTGCTTCCCTTTAGCGGATTTTAGGATCCAGGCTCAGGGGTATGTATCAGGGAGCCACATTGTGGTTGTAGGTATAAGCCTTACTTTCTGGCCTGGCATTACCAACAATAAAGCTGGTATTTTGGCCAGTTATTCGTTATGCTTATTCCTCAATTTGTTCACAATGCAAAAGAAAAAAAAATGGGTGTTCCTGAGTAGCACATGGCAGTGATCCCCAGAGGGACAATAGTCAAAATTCTACTTGGTGGGTTTGTCCAGAATCAAGGAGCAGAAACAACTTGGAGAAATTGACCTTCAGCAGGAGGCTGGAGTCTGTTTTGTGTGAGACGATGTGGACCACATCCCACATCTTATTTGCATTTATCAGTGGCTGTTTCTGCAGACGGTTAGTCATGAGCCAATTATGCCTTGTGCATGGGGAATTTTAACCAGTTTACCCAACAGACACAAAGTATGTGTGACAGGAGGCTTCAGTTGCCTGGATGATGGCTCTTCTGGAGACACAAGGTGGTTGACCAGTTGGCCAGCTCTTCTGCTCTGGTTGCCTTCCATTAATATTGTGTCAATTTCCTTAATATCTACAAGTCTAAAGGGATTGGCAAGCCCAAGAAGAAACTGAGATCCCTTTGTACATCTGTCACTCCCAAAGGCTGACCCTCTTCACCTCCTGAAACCATCAGAAACTGTTTGATCCCATTCATTTCCATGCTGAGGTTGATGGTTTAATGAGCTTCAAAGCCTCTTAACCCGCAGCTTGCTGCCTGCTAGTCCTTTGCATGCAAAATATTCCTTCAAAATACATTCACTCAAAAGCTTGTATAAGCAAGTGCATCCTGGGGAAGATGAGATTCCACAGTGATCAGGGGGTGTCTCTTCATTGCCAGTTGCATTATAGTCATTGTTTGTTTCATCTAGAACATTCCCACCTCCCATATGGAGAAGTCACTTGTTGGAAGTTACTTGGCTACTCTTTTTTTGTTGTTTCATTTCTACAGTGTTATCCATTTGGAGAGGGACTTTCTTATTTACACAAAAGACCACATATTAAATGATTCCATTTATATAAAATGTGCAGACAAGGCAAATCCATAGAGACAAAGTAGATTAGTGGTTTCCTGGGGCTGGAAGTGAAAATGTGAAGTAACTGTAAATGGGTATGTGGGATCCTACTGGGTGATGAAAATGTTCTAAAAATAGATGATGTTGGGTGGTTACACAACTCAGCAAATTTGCCAAAAGTTGTTAAATTATACACTTAAAGTTGGTAAACGTTATGATCTATAATTTGCACCTCTATCAAGTTTTTAGACATCTTTATTGAGATATAATTGACATTCCATACCATTCACCAATTTAAAGTAAATAATTCAATGGATTTTTTAAAAATTTTCTTTAAGTTCTAGTATACATGTGCATAACATGCAGTTTTGATACATAGGTATACATGTGCCATCTTGGTTTGCTGCACCCATCAACTCATCAAGTCGTTTATTTAAAAGAGAGAAGCGCCAGGCGTGGTGGCTCATGCCTGTAATCCCAGCACTTTGGGAGGCTGAGTGGGAGGATCATTTGAACCTAGGAGGTGAGACCAGCCTGGGCAACCTAGTGAGATCCCATTTCTGCAAAAAAAAAAAAAAAAAAAAAAAGAAATTTTTTTAAATTAGCTGGGCCTGGCAGCATGCACCTGCAGTCCCAGCTTCTTGGGAGGCTGAGCTGGGAGAATCACTTGATCCCAAGAGGTCAAGGCTACTGTGAGCTGAGATTACACCACTACACCTCTGCCTGGGCAACTGAGCAACACCCTGTTTACAAAAATAAACAAAAATTGAAAATTGAAATGAAAAAGAAAGCAAAGGTAGACTTTGGCAGTTGTTGCTGCCCACATTTCCTAGGCCCTCATGTTTCTACATAGGCTCACTGGCTTCTGCCTCCAGTCCTAGCGTTCTTTGCCTAACGGTACTTTCTGGCCACCAGCATCCACTCTCCACATCTGTGGCAGACTTGAAGTGCCAGGGAATTCATGTTCTGTGAGAGAAGATCTCAACCAATAACTATTAAGAAAGGGTGTATAAATACCTCAGCTCCCTTGTTTTGGGGTTACATTTAGTACACTGTTACCCAAAATTCTCCAAGCAATATTGGACTCCAATTTCCCGTAGAGTAAGTTGCTTGATGAGTTAAATTCCCTTCCCTTTCCTGTCTCACTCTCCCAGTCCCCTTTTGGTGCTTCCTGGGATCTCTACTCAACTATATAACTTCCACTGAAATTATTGTCCACTGAAATAAGTGTCCTTTCTTCTAGGGAAGACCTACTGGAAACTAGCCAGAACTGGAAGTTGATTAAACAGTTTAAATTGAAGTTAAGCCATAGACTTTGAGGTCTGATGGCCTGGGTTGGAGTCTCAGCCCTACCTCACTAGCTCTGTGACTTTGACTAAGTTTCTTTTTTTTTTTTTTTTTTTTGAGACGGAGTCTTGCTCTGTCACCCAGGCTGGAGTGCAGTGGCCGGATCTCAGCTCACTGCAAGCTCCGCCTCCCGGGTTTACGCCGTTCTCCTGCCTCAGCCTCCCGAGTAGCTGGGACTACAGGCGCCCGCCACCTCGCCCGGCTAGTTTTTTTTGTATTTTTTAGTAGAGACGGGGTTTCACCGTGTTAGCCGGATCGTCTCTCGATCTCCTGGCCTCGTGATCCGCCCGTCTCGGCCTCCCAAAGTGCTGGGATTACAGGCTTGAGCCACCGCGCCCGGCCTTGACTAAGTTTCTTGACTCTAAAGTTTCATATTTTTCATGTGTCTAATCAGGATAATGATGGTACCTCTGTCACAGAGATAGTGTGAGGATGCAACACCATAGTGCAGCTGGAGCCCTTAGCAGAGGAATTGGCACTTAGTAAATTTGTAATTATATGTAATTTTATGAGATCATGACTGCTCCACCAAATAATCACAGACATTTGAACCACACTGAAAAACAGGGTCAGTTGAATTTGCTGGAGCTCATCCATAGAGTGTGCATTTGTATCCAGGATCAAAATGCTCCGATGTTGCTGCTTAGATAAGAGTACCACCCTCTTTGAAGGACACTAGTGCTTGTCTGTATGGGAGTGGGCAGAAAGTGAAAATGGGCTGGGTGCGGTGGCTCATGCCTGTAATCCCAGCACTTTGGGAGGCTGAGGTGGGTGGATCACGAGGTCAGGAGTTCGAGACCAACGTGGCCAACATGGTGAGATCCTGTCTCTACTAAAAATAAAAAATAAAAAAGTAGCCAGGCATGGTGGCACACACCTGTAATCCCAGCTACTCTGGAGGCTGAGGCAGGAGAATTGTTTAAACCCGGGAAGCGGAGGTTGCAGTGAGCTGAGATCGTGCCAGTACACTCCAGTCTGGGTGACAGAGCGAGACTCTGTCTCAGGAAAAAAAAAAAGAAAGTGGAAATGACCATGCCTCCTTTTGTCTTGATGAACAAACTGGATTGAATACTTCTCCAAAGGGACCTATTTAACTCAAGTAATTATAAAAAATTAGTAGAATTAATTTTATAACCTTCTGAGAAGAAGGGGACACTGTCTTACCTTACTTGGTTCCATATTAAGCCTGGGTTTCTCATTGGATGGAAGAGTGATTCTGCTGTGTCTGATTGTGAGACTTCAAAAAGTTATTTTGCTTCTCTTTGCTTAGGTCCTTATCTGTGAAAAAGAGATAAGGATGCTTACCTTGAAAGGATATCCTAAAGATTATATGACTCAGTATATGTAAAGAGTACTGTGCAAGGTCTAGAATGTAGCAGATTGCTAACAAACATATCTCTATTTCCCCCTCTGTTAGTGCTTCTCCAGTGATGTTAACTTGGATAGAAATTTGGTTCCTTCAACGTGTAAGGAAATAGAGCATGTGTCAAGGCTTAAGTGATAGTCATTAACCTGGCAGATAAACATCCAGCCAGCATGGCATATATAGCACCATTTCTCTTTCTGCAAGAATGGCAGACATTACTAATCAATCATTGCTCTTCTCACTTGAGTTTGGACCCTGTCCCAGCATCTTTTCCAGGAGAGCACTTGAGAGCACCACTACCAGTCCATCAAATTAGGCATACTGGATGAAAGTTATTTGCCAACCCCTGGTGTAATCTTAAAAATAATGGAGTTTAGCACAAGGTCTGCTTCTCAATAAATAGTTAATAAATAGAAGACTAGAGGATAAATGCAGTGAGGATATTTAATGCTGCTATCTGTGTCTTCATCAGACAAATCTTGTTCAAAGATCAAGCCCAAATTCCTCCAAGTTCCTCCTCCCAAAATGTGTATCTTCCTTTAGTAGTAGAATGCTTTGAAGGATACCTGGAATGCTCATAAATTTAGGTATAAAGGAGCCTTCTCTGGAAATATCTTGGGTTCTACATCCATAGATTCAACCAACCACAAATCAAAAATATTCAGGAAAAATATATAACAATATAACAAAAAATAATACAAGTGAAAAATATAGTATAACAACTATTTACATAGCATTTACATTGTATTAAGTATCATAAGTAATCTAGAGATGATTTAAAGTATAGTGGCAGATGTACATAAGTTACATTCAGATACTATGGCATTTTATATAAGGGGTGTGAGCACCTGTAGATTTTAGTATTGGAGGGAGGGGACCGGAACCGATCCCCCACGGACACTGAGGATGACTATATATTGATATATTCTCATCTTGGGAGATTAAAACTCCGTTAGTGATAGCATTTTTATCTAGTGCTGGCTGCACAGAAACTTCTTGGAAGTATAAGTTATCCGAAGAGCGTATTCTGGTGATGAAGGAGAAATCCTTAATTGGTAGAACATAGCCGACTCTTTTCTGACCAGGAGGCACATCTCAAAACTGTATGCCAGGAGGCTTCAATAGAGCTGTAATGCCAAGCCTGATGGTGATCTCCTTAGGAAATTGGGTTTAGCCGTAGGAATGACTGCCCTTTTAAAGCAAAAAGACCAGCATCTGACACCAAGTCTGCAATTGCAAGCATCTCATGCTATTAATCACTGCAAAATTGATTCCTGGTCCAATGTTTGCTTTCTGGTATTATAAACTTAAAAGTATTAGTTATGTTTATACAATTATGAAAACCAAATATATTTATTATAACTGCAGAAAATTTGAAAGAGGAAAGGAAAATCCTCCATAGTTTTACCACTCAAAGACGGGCAGTATTAAAGCCTGGGGCATTTCTCTCATCATTTTTATTTTTATACATATTTTAATGATGTTTATGTATCACATATGAAGACTTTAGCTCTTGATTTTTTTCGTTTAGCTTGATAACATTTCTCCATATTTTTGCAAACTCTTCATGAACATTTTAGTTGTTACATAAATATTCCAGTTAGTAGATATGTCATAATTTACTTAACCATTAGACAATATTGTTGAAAGTTAGATTGTTTCAGCAAAGATGCTATGATGACTATCTTTGCATGTAAGCTTTTTTGTGTGTGTATGTATAGGAATGTTTCCTTGAATTAGATTCTGATCTCTGTCTCTGAAATATAAAATATATAAAGTATATGCAACTTAAGTATAGAGCTCAGCTAATTTTTACACATGTATACATCAGTGTACCACCACCCAAACCAAGGGTATATATCATTTCCAGCACTCCCAAACAGTTCCTCTTATGTTTTATCGATCGATTGATTGATTGATTGAGACAGGGTCTCTTTCTGTTGCCCAGGCTGGAGTGCAGTGGTGCAAACATGGCTCACTACAGCCTCAACCTTCTAGGCTCTAGCAATCCTCCTGCCTCAGCCTCCTGAACAGATGGGTCAACAGATGTACTTGTTAGCTCAGCTAATTTTTTTTTTTTTTTTTTGAGAAGCTGGGTCTTGTTAGGTTGCCCAAGCTGGAATGACATGATTTTTAAACAAACACTTAACAGTCTACAGAAAAACACATCTCTTTGGCCTAAAGAATTAGCAGTGTCTTATCTGACCCAGAACCCCATCACTGTGTTAGATTATAGCAGCATGAGTGATAGCTTCCTTTAGCACCGCAGTGGCATCTCAGCATGCTGGATATCCCTCCCAAAGCCAGCTTTTCAGAGCTATTTCCACTGTCTGTGAAAGGAACCGTGGCATGTGGGGGATGGTGCTGTTCCAACACCACAAATGGCATGGAGTCCTCTTCCCCCTGTCCTAGGTATACTGATGAGAGTTTAAAGATAGCACATATTTTCCTCCCAGTATATAAATGACTTTGGCAATAGCCAGCAATTTTCTCTCTCTCTAGCAATTTTGGATCTTTTACATGACAACTTACCTTGGATAATACTGTGAATTTTAAAGCAAAATGTCCACATAAGCAAATATATCCATATAAATAAAAGGTAATAATGAATTAAAATAAATACATCTCATAAGACTTCTCTGATCCTTTCTCTACTCTAATCCTAATCGCTACCACCACCACCACCACCATCAGTTTTGTTGAGGCCCTACTGTGTGCTAAGGATTACCTGTTATTTACACACATCACCTCATTTCATTCTCACAACCACCCTCTCCCCATTTTACAGATGAGGAAACTGAGGCCATGTGCCACACAAGGAGTAAGTTTTGGAACTGAGATTTGAAGTCAGTGTGGTCTGCCCCCAGACCTGGCATATTTCATCGCCATGTCACATGCCTCTTTGAAGTTTCAGGTGATGGCAGTTTACTGATGTCCCATTTCACTTTCTGACAATTGACCTATTTGAAATGGTATGTACCCATTCACACACAAACACACAAAATCTATACTTGATACTCTTGGTGAAATAGGACATCCTATGCTTTGCATAGTTAATAGACAAATGTGGCCGGGCGTGGTGGCTCACGCCTGTAATCCCAGCACTTTGGGAGGCCAAGGCGGGTGGATCACGAGGTCAGGAGATTGAGACCATCCTGGCCAACACGGTGAAACCTCATCTCTACTAAAAATACAAAAAATTAGCCGGGTGTGGTGGCAGGCACCTGTAGTCCCAGCTACTCGGGAGGCTGAGGCAGGAGAATGGCGTGAACCTGGGAGGCGGAGCTTGCAGTGAGCCGAGATGGCACCACTGCACTCCAGTCTAGGAGACACAGCGAGACTCCATCTCAAAAAAAAAAAAAATTTAAAAAATTAAAAAATAAACAAATGTAATTGTAGTGGCATTAATATTTTCATGGCTTTATTGAGATATAATTTACATACCATAAAATTCACCTGCTTTAGTGTATTTATAGAGTTATGCAACTATTAACACAACCTAATTTTATTTAGGTCATTTCCATCACCCCCAAAACAACGTACCCATGGCAACCATTAGTCTACTTTCTGCCTGGAAAGGTTTGCCTCTTCCGGACATTTCATATAAATAAAATCATACAGCATGTGGTCTTTTTGTGCCTGGCTTCTCTCCTGAGTATAATGATGTCTTTGAGACTTGCCATGTGGTAGCATGAATCAATACTTCATTCCTTTACTTTGCTGAATAGTAGTCCAGTGTCCACTATGCTATACTACACATTTTAGCACAGGTCCACTATGCTACACATCTTTCTCATTCTTCTTCAGTTTATAGGGCCCACGTTGTTCAAAATTGTCTTCTCCTTTCTGAAGCCTCTCATAACCTCCACTACCTCCTTTCATAGTTTATTCCAAAAGGGCTGCTTTTGTTTTCATTTTGTTTTCTCTATCACTTCTGAATTCTTCGTTGTTTGTTTTTTAGGTTGCATGAATAAGTTCTTTAGTGGTGATTTCTGAGATTTTGTTGCACCCATCACCTGAGCAGAGTACTCTGTACCCAATGTGTAGTCTTTTTTTTTTTTTTGAAACAGAGTCTCTCTCTTGTCGCCCAGGCTGGAGTGCAGTGGTGCGATCTCAGCTCACTGCAACCTCTGCCTCCCGGGTTCATGCGATTCTCCTGCCTCAGCCTCCCGAGTAGCTGGGATTACAAGCGCACACCACCACACCTGGCTAATTTTTGTATTTTTAGTAGAGACAGGGTTTCACCATGTTGGCCAGGCTTGTCTCGAACTCCTGACCTCAGGTGATCCACCTGTCTCAGCCTCTCAAAGTGCTGGGATTGCAGACGTGAGCCACCATGCCCAGCCTTTATTTTTTTAAATATATGGTATATGATAGGAGTCCAATGTTATTTTCTTCCAATGGACAATCAGTTGGGCTAGCAACATACATCAAATAAACCATATTTCCCTGCCAAATTCAAATATTGTCTTTGAGTTCTCTTATATTGATCTATTTTTTTATGTCTAAACTAGCAACATATTTATTTGTTTATAGTTGACTTTATGGTATATTCTGATATATGTTAAGGCAAGTATATGTCTGCCTTGAATACTTATATGAGTGTATGTATTTATTTCCATTTGGTCATTCAGGGGTATTCCCTCCTCCATTTATTTAATCCAATCTCACTTTTCCCCTCAACCCACCATTAAAAGCAAGCTGTTGATATTTGTATTGATATTGGAGCATGAAGTTAACTTTATTGATTTTTGTAAGATTTATATTTTATATCAACTTGACCATGCAAGACTTAGCATTTATTTTCATTTGTGTGGATTGTGTTTTGTGAAATTCAATGAGATTTTTTGGGTGTTATTTTACAAATAGTTTTCTTATAATTCCCAAGTCTTTTTTTCTTAAGTGGGCCCAAGTTATTTTATAGTTCATGCTATTGTAACTAGAATATTTTTCCATCTAATTTCCCACCATATCCATTTCAAGGTTCTTATTGCTAGTATAGAGAAAGGTTATTAATATTTGCATGCTTATACTGTTTCAAGTTCCTTACAAATTTTTATTGATTCTAGGAGAGTCTTTTTTTTTTTTTAAACTAGAGTCTATCAGGTTTCTTTAGTATATGTGATGGTAAATTTTAGGTGTACCCTTGAATGGATTAAGGAAGGCCTAGAGAACTGATAAGGCATTGCTTCTGGAGTGTCTGTGAAGGTGCTTCCAGAGGAGGCTGGCACGTGATTCAGTGGATTCACTGGGGGAGGATCTACCCTCCAAGTGTGCAGGCACCATCCTATCAGTGGGGAGCGCAGGTGGAACAAAACATGAGAGGAAAGAATTTCCTCTCCTTTTATTGGAGAAATGGACAGTCTCTCCTGGAGAAGGGAACACCTTCCTCCTCTCTTTCTGATATGGTTTGTCTGTGTCCCCACCCAAATCTCACCTAAAACTGTAATAATCCAGATGTGCCAAGGGTGGGGCCAGGTGGAGATAATCGAATTGTGAGGGTGGTTTCCCTCATACTGTTCTCGTGGTAGTGAATACGTCTCATGAAATCTGATGCTTTTATAAATTGGAGTTCCCCTGCACAAGCTCTCCCTGGCCTGCTGCTGTATAAGACGTGATTTGCACTTGCTTGCCTTCCACCATGATTGTGAGGCCTCCCCAGCCATGTGGAACTGTGAATCCATTAAACCTCTTTCCTTTAGAAATTACTCAGTCTCAGGTATGTCATTATTAGCAGCATGAGAACAGGCTAATATACCTCCTCTCCTCTCTCATGGAGGTGGGCCGCTCTCCTCCTGCCCTTCGACATCAGAACTCCAGGTTGTCTGGCTTTGGGACTTCAGCACTTACTCAGTGCCCCTTTCGTTTCAGGCTTTTGGGCTTGGATTAAACTGGCTTTTCTGACACTGAGGCTTTGGACTTGAATGGAGCCATGCGACTGGCATCCTAGGCTTTCCGGCCTACAGACAGCCTGTCTTGAGACGTAGCCTCCGTAATCATCAGAGCTAAAGCCTCCAGTAAAGCCCCTCTCATATATCTATATCTGTATCTATCTATATTTATATCCTACTGGTTCTATATCTATGGAGAACTCTAGTATACAAGCAAACCAACAGCCAAAAGAGAGTTTTAGTTTTTCTTTTGCAATACTTACAGATTATTTTATTTTTTTTTATCTTAATGCATTTAAAAGAACTTTTAAATCCTTTAGTTTTTGCCATTTTGAGTAATTTTTTGTTTGATAACCTGCATTATACTTAATTTCCTTCTATTCATGGTTTATTTGGTGATTTCTTAGGAATGTCTCCCAAGTGTAATCAAATGGTTTCTCAGTTTCATCTTTAATAGAGTAATGGAATTGATGGATTATGTTGATTCAACCCAGACTTAAATTCCTGGAATCAACCACTTGGTCATCACACATTATTCCTTTGATGCTGGTGGTTTATTCAAAAGATTCATTTTTATTCGCAAGTAAAGTTAACTTATAGTTTTCTTTTCTGGTGCTACCTTTACCAGAACTAAGGTGGTTTTTTTTTTTTTTTTTTTTTTTTTTTTTTAATTGAAAAGCTCTGCATTCCTTTCTATGGCAGGGGTTAGCAACCTTGTGATAAAGGAAAATCTTCAGGCAAATTAAATTTAAAGGAGTTTAATTGATCCATGAACGATTCGTGAATTGGGCAGCCTTTCCAGCCAGGGTAGGCTTGGAGACTCCAGCACAGTCACGGGGTGGAAGAAGGTTTGTGGACAGAAAAAGGCAGGTGACATACAGAAGATGGAAGTGAGGTACAGAAACAGCTGGATTGGTTACAGCTCGTGTTTGCCTTATTTGAACATGGTTCAAACAGTTGGCTACATTTGATTGGCCAAAACTCGGTGATTGTCACAAGTGGAAGCTATGGTCTGTTTACATCTCCACTTGTTACAGTTCACCAGGTACAGAAACACCTTTAGGCCTAAATTGAATACCTAAGAAGACAGCTTTAGGCTACACTTAATTTAACACTTGACTTGCACATTTGTATCACCTGGAGAACTGTTTCAAGATGCCGATAGCTGGCACACCCCACACCAGTTGATTAGATATTTCTTGGGGTAGGATTTGGACATCATTGGTTTTAAAAATCTCACCGGGTAACTCTACCGTGTAGTCAAGTCTGAGAACAACTGTGTACAACTTGAAATAAGTGACACTGGAGCAATCTTTTTTATCACACATAAGGTTATATACAACTCAGCTTTGAACATCTCTGATCTGGTAAATTTTCCATCTCTTTCTGGTCATTGGATTCTCCAAGTTTTCTGCCTTGTCTTGGGCCATTTTTAATGTTTATTTTTTCCCCAAGAAATTAGCCACTTAATCCAGGTTATCAAATGGATTGCCATAGAATTGCATGTGATATTCTCTTCAATTTTCCTTTACTTCTGTGATTTTGGCTAGGTTTCCTTTTTTACATAGCTATACTTTTCTTTCTTTCTTTTTCTTTCTTTCTTTCTTTCTTTCTTTCTTTCTTTCTTTCTTTCTTTCTTTCTTTCTCTTTCTTTCTCTCTCTTTCTCTCTTTCTTTCTCTCTTTTTCTCTTCTTTCTCTCTTTCTCTCTTTCTTTCTCTCTTTCTTGTTTTAAATCAGACTTGCCAGGGGTTTAATCTGGTGTTTCAAAAAATGAGCTTTTGAGTTGATTTTTTACTTTCTGCTATTGTTTGTGCTTTCCATTTCATTACATTCAGCTTCTGTCATTTTTTTTTTTTAAATACAGAATTTTCTTATTCTAACCTCTGGGCTCATATGTTTCTTCATTGTCTTATTAGTCATTCTTTATAATGAAGGTTTTATAGTCTATTAATTTTCCTCTGACTACAGCTTTTGTTGTATTCTGTTGATTTTGTGATATTCTCTTACTTATTGCTCTTTTAAAAAAGATTAAATTCCATTATCTGGGGTGGTTTTTCTCACTTTTTAAGTTATTCAAACAAAATAAAATATCTATAATATTGGATTATGATCAGAGAGAATTGGCTTGAGAAAAATCTTTTTTATTTGTTGAGGTTTACTTTACCTTTAGGTATATGACAGATTCTGTGGATATTAGAAAATAATATTTACTTTCTGTTAAGGTAAGTGTTTCTCTATGTATCTATTAAATTGAGTTTGTAGGTTGCAGTGTGCAATTTCTCTATGTCCTTACTGATTTTTCTTTCTATTTATCTACCTGCTATGGAAAAGAAGCATATCGATTTCTTCAAATATATATGTATTTATTTTATCAAGTCTTCATTGTTTTTCTAATAGTTTTCAGATGTTGTATTTGATGTTACTATGTGCTAAGTGCTGCTTCAAGTGCTTTTTAACATTAATTCATATTTTTAAGCCCCCTGACAATCTCAGGAGGAGGATACCATGGTCCCCCAGTTTCGCAGATGAAAAAGAAAGGAGAAAATGAAACAATGTCTCCAACACGCCACAGTTAGTAAGAAGTAGATGGGAGATTCAAACCCAAGTGGATTGGGTCCAGGGTCTTGTTCCCCCATTGTTGCCCTGCCTCTGACATCAACAGCACAGTTGGTCTCCCTTCCTGCCAATGGCTTTTTCATTACATGGTTAACATAGATTGTTTGTTTCTTCTTCTTCCTCTTCCTCTTTTTTGCCTTTTTTTTTGTGAGACCCTCGGTTGCCCAGGCTGGAGTTCAGTGGCATGATCATGGCTCACTGCAGCCTCGACCTCCCAGGCTCAAGCAGTCCTCCCACTTTAGCCTCCTGAGTAGCAGGATTGCAGGTGAACAACCACCACACCCAGCTTGAATGAGTTCATGTTCTTTGCAGGGACATGGATAAAGCTGGAAACCATCATCCTCAGCAAACTAACAAAGGAACAGAAAACCAATACCACATGTTCTCACTCATAAGTGGGAGTTGAACAATGAGAACATATGGACACAGGCAGGGGAACATCACACACCGGGGCCTATCGGGGGTGCGGGGAAAGGGGAGGGAGAGCATTAGGACAAATACGTAATGCATGTGGGGCTTAAAACCTACGTGCTGGGTTGATAGGTGCAGCAAACCACCATGGCACATGTATACCTATGGAACAAACCTGCATGTTCAGCACATGTATCCCAGGACTTAAAGTAAAATTTAAAACAAAATTTTTAAATTTTTTGTAGAGACAGGGTCTCACTATGTTGCCCAGGCTGGTCTTGAACTCCTGGGCTCAAGCCATCCTTCCACCTCAGCCTCCTGTTGTGCTGGGATTATAGGTGTGAGTCATCACACTGGATCCTTCTGTCTTCTTATGTGACCCTTTCCTGTAACTCCAGTCAGTGGGCCCCAGGTGAGTCAGGATAATCAATGCTGTTTTCTGTGATGTCTTGGACTCTGACTTCAACTTCAATTCATCAACAAACATTAATCAAGTTCTTACCATGTGCCAAGCACTAAGCAGTAAGCAAAGCAGATAAAACCTTGCCCTCATGGGCTTTATAATCTAATGGGGTCAGACACACAGACAGCAATAAATAGAATAAGTGAACAAGGTGGTCAGTGCTCGGAGAGCAATAAAACAAAGTCAAAGCAATTGGGAGTGCTGGCTGAGGCACTGTGATTCCGCTGGGATAGCTGGGAAAGGCTTAAATGAGAAATGTTACCAGTGGTGAATTCATACGGGTCTGTAGCAACCTCAATCTTGCCTCCAGAAGAAAGAATTCAACTGAGGAGCATAAGGCAGAAGGAGAGACCGAGGCAAGTTTCAGAGCAGCAGTGAAAGTTTATTAAAAAGTGTTAGAGGCCAGGTGCGGTGGCTCACGCCTGTAATCTCAGCACTTTGGGAGGCCGAGGTGGGCGAATCATGAGGTCAGGAGTTTGAGACCAGCCTGGCCAACATGGTGAAACCCCATCTCTACTAAAAATACAAAAAATTAGCTGGACGTAGTGGTGGGCACCTGTAATTTTAGCTACTCGGGAGGTTGAGGCAGGAGAATCGCTTAAACCCGCGAGGTGGAGGTTGCAGTGAGCTGAGATCATGCCACTGCACTCCAGCCTGGCAACAGAGTGAGACTCAGTCTCAAAAAAAAAAAAAAAAAAAAAAAAAGGTGTTAGAGAAGCAATGGCTGGGCGTGGTGGCTCATGCCTGTAATTCCAGCACTTTGAGACGCCAAAGCAGGTGGATTACCTGAGGTCAGGAGTTTGAGACCAGCTTGGCCAACATGGGGAAACCTCGTCTCTACTAAAAATACAAAATTAGCTGAGTGTGGTGGTGCATGCCTGTAATGTCAGCTACTTGGGAGGCTGAGGCAGGAGAATCACTTAGTACCCGGGAGGGGAAGGTTGCAGTGAGCTAAGATCAAGCCACTGCACTCCAGCCTGGGCGATGACAGAGCGAGACTCCATCTCACAAAAAAACAAAAAAAAGAATGGTACACTTGGAAGAGGACCCAGCAGGTGACTTGAGAGATCAAGTGCACTGTTTGACCTTTGACTTGGGGTCATACACTGGCATGCTTCTGGGGTCTTTCATCCCTTCTCCCCTGATTCTTCCCTTGAGGCGGGGTGGCATCTGGAGCAGTGGCCTGCTAAAGCCTGGAGAGGAGCATGCTGAGTGTGCTCACTGGAGTTGTACGCATGCTCAGTTAAAGTGTTCTTCCCTTACCAGTCAAATGTCCCCAGGAGGTCATATACCAGTTAAACTCTGCCATTTTGCCTCTTAATGTGCATGTTTGAGCCTAATTGCCCAACTCTTGAGATCTTATCAAGAAGCTGCTGATCACCAGTTTCAGGTGTCTCTGTTCATTGGGAAACTGCCTTTCCCTGGTGCTGGCTGCAACCAATTATTATTTTAGAGAGACAGTTAACAGCCTCCGGACTGTGGTTGCCTGACATTCCTGGTGGTGGGGGAGGAGCCCTCTCCTGCCCTGCTCATGTCTGACTAGCTATCTCCTGTAACTAGAAGATGACACCTTCTTCAGAAGCTTGAAAAAGGCAGGGAGATAAGGTAAAGGAGGGAGACAGGCAGATATCTGGGTGCACAGCATTCCAGACATAATGAACAACCAGGGCAATGCCGCCAGGTGAGCACCTGCCTGGCATGTTTAAGAAACTGAAAGGAAGCGAGGGTGATGGAAGGGTGTGAGGAAAGGCAGGAAAATAGCTTGTACAGGTGAGAGAGATGCTGGGGGCTGGATGGGAGGGGCCATGCAGGCTCTTATAGGAACACTGGCTTTATTTCTAAGAGAAATGAGGATCCCCTTGATGCTGCTGTTAACTCATGAATGACCACACTGCAGCTAAGTTTAATCAGGTTTTCTCTGGCTGCTGTGGAGAGAACAGAGCAAGGTTGGAGGCAGGGCTGTGAGTTAGGAGGTGACTGCAGAATCAAGGGAGAGACAATGTGGCTTGGACCTAAGTGATGGTTGTGGGGACAGTGAGATGTAATCCGATTTGGGAAATATTTTGAACACGGAGCCAACAGGATTTGCTGATGAATTGGGTGTGCTTTTGGTGGCAAGAGCTGGGAAGGAAGTTCAAGAATTCCATTTTGGATATGATACGTTTAATACTGTTAGGAAATAATTCTCCATGGGCTGTTTGTATTTCTGCACATTGTGGCTTTCTATTCTGGATGGCTTTTTTTTTTTTTTTTTTTTTTTTTTTTTCCCGAGACAGGGTCTCACTCTGTCACCCTGGCTGGAATGCAGTGGTGCAATCTTGGCTCAGTGTAACCTCCACCTTCCGGGCTCAAGCCATCCTCTCACCTCAGCCTCCTGAGTATTTAGGACTACTGGCATAACCACCACGTCCAGTTAATTTTTTTTTTTTTTTTTTTTTTGAGACAGAGTCTCTGTTGCCCGGGCTGGAGTGCAGTGGGGCAATCTTGGCTCACTACAACCTCCACCTCCTGGATTCAAGCGATTCTCCTGCCTCGGCCTCCCAAGTAGCTGGGATTACAGGCGTTCACCACCATGCCCGAGTCATTTTTTTGTATTTTTTTCTAGAGACGGGGTTTTGCCATGTTGACCAGGCTGGTCTTGAACTCTTGGCCTCAGGTGATCCACCGACCTCGGCCTCCCAAAGTGCTGGGATTACAGATGTGAGCCAGCGTGCCTGGCCCCAGCTAATTTTTGTATTTGTTGTAGAGATGGTGTTTCTCTATGTTGCTTAGACTGGTCTCGAACTCCTGGGCTCAAGTGATACACCTGCCTTGGCCTCCTAAAGTGCTGGCATTACAGGCATGACCCACCATGCCTGGCCTCTAGTTGACCTTTTCAAGACATCAAAAGGCATATAAACTTTATATTTGTATAGTGAACAGCCTTAGTAGACAGAGACAGTGTCTCCCTTCTGGGCAGAGGGCAGATTTGTTTGCTGTTCTGTCTAATAAAAATAATGTCTCCCTCTGGGGCAAAGGTTGAGCAGATTTGCTTGCAGCTCATTATAAAATACAGGGTTTTTCTAAGCTCCAGGTTTCTCAGGCATGTGTAGAATATCCACCTTGACCCCCTCTGCACCACCGCAGAGACTTGGTGGGGGATGTGGGGAGGGAACTGATGCAAACATGAAACTCATGCTGCCTGCTGTGAGGTGGGTAATAAGATCTTTTGTCTCTGATCCAGGAGTCTCATGTCTTCTGCCAGTATTCATGAAGCTGTGGCAGAATACCTTGTTAGTCTGCAAGTAGGGTCAAATCCCCAGCTCCTTTTCAGTTCTTGACAGAGATGTCTATTAGACATCCAAGTGGCGATGCTGGGTGAGCAACTGGGTGCATGAACTTGGAGTTCGGGGAGGAGTACAGGCTGGAAATATAAACACGTGAGTTAGAGGATTTTTTTACAGCCATGCATCTGGATGGTGGAGAAGAAAAGTCACGAAATTAAAGCCTGGGAAAAGCCAGCACAGAAAATTGGGGTAAGGAAAGAGAGAGGACAGCAAGAAAAGAAGGGATTAACTAAAGAGGCTGAGAAGGAGCAGCTGTGAGATAGGAGAGAACCCAGAGAAGTAGCATCCTGGAAGTCAAAGAAATAAGGAGGAAGGAAGGGACAACTGTGACCTTTGTTGTAGTAGGCTAAGTAACTATTGAATCTGGTAATAAGGAGGTCACTGATGAGCTTAAGAGCAGCTGTGTGTGTGTGTGTGAGAAGGACTTAGGAGAAGATGGAAAGGGAAGAATTGGAGATATGGTGAGCTAGACAATGCTTTTGAGGAGTTTTCCTGCAAAAGAAAGAAACACAAGATCGAAGCTGTAGAGGGCTGTGGAGCCAGGAGAGACATTTTTCAATTTTATTTTTTTTTGAGATGGTAGTTTTGCTCTTGTTGCCCAGGCTGGAGTGCAATGGCGCAATCTCAGCTCGGTGCAATCTCAGCTCACTGCAACCTCCACCTCCCGGGTTCAAGCAATTCTCATGCCTCAGCCTCCCAAGTAGCTGGGATTACAGGCATGTGCCACCATGCCCAGCTAATTTTGTATTTTTAGTAGAGATGGGGTTTCACCATGTTGGTCAGGCTGGTGTTGAATTCCTGACCTCAGGTGATCCGCCCGCCTCAGCCTCCCAAAGTGCTGGGATTACAGGCATGAGCCACCGTGCCTGGTCAGAACTTTTGTTTTTAACCAGAGAAATATGAGGAAATTCAAATGCTGGAGGAAATGCTGCTCTCAGGAGGAAGAACTGATGATAAAGGAAAGAGAAAAGGGAAGTGTTGGAGTGATGTCCGCAGATAGGTGACACAGGGTGGGGGGGTCTCTGGCAGATGGAGGAGTAGGTCTCAACCTGGAGCCTAGAAAGTTTGTTCACAAAAACAGTCCACGACACTGATGTGGAAAAGTGGGGAAATGAAATGGCAGGAGCTTGGTGGGAACCCCCTTCTGCTTCCTTCCCCCTCCCTCATCAACCTAGGAAGCAAGGTTCTCAGGCAAGTGGGGAAGGAGGAAAGTCAGAGGCGGAAGGGGAGAGAGAGCTAGTGGCTTCGTGCCTGGGAGAGTGACCAGACCAGCAAAATGCAGCGATCGAGACAGCATTGAGGACCCACTTGCAGCTCATGGCCATAGAAGAAGAACTTGCTCCTTTATGGTGACTGTGCAGTGTGGCACTCAGGAGCTGTGACAGTTATGCTTCTTACCATGCGGACAGCATTGTTCTGCCAGGAGGGAGAATTAATCAAACAGGCGGAAGGAAGCAGAGCAAGAGATAAAGAGGGTTACTTCTGTATTTGGGTCCCCGGTTCCAACTCTTCCCAAATCCCACCTCTATCCCTGAACTTCTTTCAGTTAGACCGTTTCATTCTATCAGACATGTCATTGTACCAGCTACAGAGACAGAAACCCAGCCTGAGTGGCTGCAACTAATATGGGGCTCATTCTTGGGTATGAAGAAAAGTCTAAGGATGGACCAGAGACAGCACCAGGAACCCAAGCTGCTGCTTTCTTTCTGGCTCACCACCTGTAGTACTGGCCTCTGTCCTCATGGTCACAAGATGGCTGCTGGAGCTCCAGCTATCCTTTCTACATTTCAGTCCAAAAGAATGGGAATGACGGCTGGGTACCATGGCTCATGCCTGTAATCCTAACAGTTTGGGAAGTTGAGGTGAGAGGATTGCTTGAGCTCAGAAGTTAGAGACCAGACTGAGCAACATGGCGAGACCCCCCACCTCTACTAAAAACACAAAAATTAGATGTGGTATCATGTGCCTGTGTCCCAGCTACTTGGGGGGCTGAGGCAGGAGAATTGCTTGGGCCTGGGAGGTTGAGGCTGCAGTGAGCCGAGATTGCACCACTGCACTGCAGCTGGGGTGACAGAGTGAGACCCTGTCTGAAGTTAAAAAAAAAAAAAAAAAAAAAAAAAATGAAAAGGCACAAAGGGCACTGAATCCCAACTTATTTAGGATCTTCCCTCCCACCCCAGAGGATTTCTTGGGGGGCTCCACCAATTGTATCTGCTGTCCTCTTTCTGCTCACTCCTAACTACAGGAAAGCTGGGAAGCATTGCTTTTGGTTTGGGCTCATTGTCACCCCAACTAAAATCAGAATTCTTGACCAAACAAGAAAGGAAGAATGGGTATTTGAGAAGCAGCTAACAGACTCTGGCATATCAAACAGGCTTCCAGAGAACTCCTGTTTTCCTTGTGGAATAGAGTTCTTTGAGGCACAGGTGCAAGGAGAGCCTTGCAAGGGTAGCATAGAGGCTGTAAGTCCTCAGAAGGTCAAAGTGCTGGAACAAAACAAATTCAGGTCATCTCTTAAGCAATGTGGTGCTTTCTGATTTTCTTCCCTCCTTCCCATCTCCCACGCCCGCCCCCAACACCCTACACTTAGCCCTTGTGGAATAGAGCTCTTAGGGGTGCAGGTAAAAGAGGTTTGAGAGACACAGAGAGAAACAGCAATAGGTGCAGGATGGGTTGACAATGGGGTGCAGAGAAGAAGCTACAAACAAGATGGGAGAGGTGATTTGGGGACTACAGGGCTGAGCCTGCCAACTTAAAGATACAGGGGCTAAAGAGAAACAGCTGTGGCATACAGAACCTTTGAGAGGGGTGAGGAGGGTAAAGTTAAGAAATTTAAAAAGTATTTGGACCAAAAATATTTGAGACCTAATACATCAGTTGCTTTCAGTTCTTCTTTGGTAAGATGGATATTTTTAACTCTTCTCTTTTGGTGAACTTTTTCCTAACCCATTCCATAGCTCCCATCATGCCCATGCAAATAGTTAATCACTTTAAGAAAATCCAAAATGCCCAAAGAATGACAATGAATTTAGCATCATTTATACATCACACATTTGCAAAATGGATCTACAGTTATTTGTTCAGTCAATAGATGATGCTTGATGCATAAATGGAATAAGAGTTGTTAAAACAGTTGCATTTCTTGAGAAGGTTATGAACACTCCAGTGTCATTGTCTGGGTAAGGTCTGCCCTGACCAGCCTGTTTCCCGTTGGCCTATTTTAGTCACTTTAGCAAATCAGCTTCCTTTTCTTTTTCTTTGTTTTTTTTTCTTTTAGAGACAGGGTCTTTATCTGACACCCAGGCTGGAGTGCAGTGGTGCAATCTAGCTCACTGCATTCTTGAACTTCCGGGCTCAAGGAACCAAGTAGCCAGGACTACAGGTGAGCACCACCATACCTAATTTTTAAATTTTTTTTCTTTGTAGAAAAGAGGTGTGGCTGTATTGCCCAAGCTGGTCTCAAAGTCCTGGACTCAAGCAATCCTCCCGCCTTGCCTCAGTCTCCCAAAATGCTGGGATTACAGGTATGAACCACCATGCTCAGCCTGTTTTTATTTTTTTCGAAGCATTTGTCACTGTCTGATATTACTGGTTTATATAATTGTTTGTCTTGACCTGTCTGCCTCCTTAGAATGCGAGCTTGATGACCGGAGGGACTTTCTGTGTCTTATCCATGGATGAATTCCCACGAATCCCTCGCATGAACACTGTCCTAACTATTGAATCCATTCTCAATAAACATTTGGTGAATATGATTTGTTGAAGTCCTCAATATACGGCTTGGCACCTAGTAAGTGCTTAATAAATGTTCGCTGTCATTGCCGTCATTGTCATCATTGTCATCCTTGTCACTGGCACAGTCATAAATAAGCCTATGGCCCCAGGGGTTAGATTAGGTACCCATAACACATATAATCAACTTTCTTTTTAAGATGGGGTTCTTCTCTGTTGCCCAGGCTGGAGTGCAGGGGCACAATCTTGGCTCATTGCAACCACTGCCTTCCAAGTATCTGGGACTACAGGCATGCACCATCACCCCTGGCTGATTTTTGTCTTTTTAACAGAGACGGGGTTTCATCATGTTGGCCAGGCTGGTCTCAAACTCCTGGCCTCAAGCGATCCACCCGCCTGGGCCTCCCAAAGTGCTGAAATTACAAAGCATGAGCCACCACGTCCAGCCCACGATCAACATTTAAAGGAAAAAAAAAAGTCTGCCAATGTAGTCTGAGACTTGGACTGTGTCCCCTTCACAAACATCAGAGCCTTGCAAGGGTAGCATGGAGGCTCTGAGTCCTCAGAAGGTCAAAGTGCTGAGACAAAACAAATTCAGATAATCTCTTAAGCAATGTGGTGCTTTCTGATTTTCTTCTCTCCTTCCCATCTCCCACTCCTGCCCCCAACACCCTAGTCTTGCAAATTGATTCGATTTTCTTCTGCACACGATAGGCGCCCCCTCCGCATAGGACCTCGCTTTCCTTTGCTGTCTCCAGATTTTTTTTTACAGGAAACTCTGCAGTCAGAGGAAAGTTATTTACTACCTAGAGCTCCCTCTGCTGATGCATTGGGTAGATTATTAGCCTGGAAGCCTGTGGATTTCAGCAGAAGCACAGCTGGGCTCCTGGTGGGGTTTGTCGACTGCCTATGCCTGTGTCTGATCAGAGGCTGTTTCTTTCTCTTGGATGGGGGAAAGAGGTACAGGTGATGCCTGGCTCTATGACCTCGCATGCTGTGGGTGAGGCTCCAGGGACATTCGAGGTCCTGGCTCCTCTGACGTCCATGTGGAATCCCTGTGCTTGCAAATGATTGTTGGAGAGACTCTGGGATTCCTAGTGGGCTGGGAGGGTGTCCTCGCACCACTCACTGACACTTGGAAACAGGTGAACCCACCTGTTCATGATTTCTCTCTTGAAGGAGAAGTGAAACCTAGGGGGAGTTTTTTAATTTTTCAAGAGCAAAGTCAGGGTCAATTTGTAGAGTCTGGGTAAAAACAGGCTCTAATAAACCAAAAAGAAGTAAATGCATGATTGAAATTTTAAAAAAGAATGTATTTGGCTAAATTTAACTCTTAGGCTGAGGTTTATTTAAATGCAGAAGGCATGTCCAGCCCTAGCTCTCTGGCACCTGGGGCAGGAGCATTGAGGCAAGGGGAGAACATTGCTTTACAGACCACCCTGCCAATGTAATCAGGCTAATATTCCTTCAACACTGCGATTGGCCGGTGCTGTCATTTTATATCAACTTTATGACACTCTGCTGTATACACTGCCCCATTTCCCTGCCTCCAACCCCGCAGCCTTAAAACATACATATTATTTTTCTTCACTACTTACAGTTGAGAGTATCGAGGTTTGGTGACATTAAGTAACCTGCTTAACATCACACAACTAACAAGTTGCCGAGATGGTGTTTGAACTTGGGTTCCTTGAACTTGTAAGCACTGGGTTCCAAACCGCCAGCATCCCAGGCTCACTACTGCCTGCCCCATATGATCAGTGCTCATTCCACCACCAAAATTTATTCAGTGCCCTGCACTGTACAGAGTACCAGAAAAAGTAGAGATGAATGAGATGTGGTCCTAACCCTTGGGGGTATATGCAATCTTCTGCCAAAGTCGAGGATGAGGTTTAGTGCTACTTCCTCCAGGCAGCCCTGGATACCTTTGGACAGTCATAAATGGCAGTGCCCTACTGTTGTTAATAAAAACTAATAATTATAAATACATAATAATTAATAACAATTAATTAAAAATTAGTAGGTATGGTGACATGCACCTGTAGTCCCAGCTACTTGAGAGGCTGAGTCCGAAGGATTGCTTGAGCCTGGGAGTTTGAGGTTGCAATGAGCCAGGATTGTGCCACTGCACTCTAGTCTGGTCAACAGAGTGAGAACCTGTCTCAAAATAAATACGTAAAAATAAATGAAGTAAAACACATGTCATCCAACATTTATGGAGCACTTACAATGTGTCAGTCACAATAGGAAAAAGCCTTTCTTATGGGCTTATCTCAGTGAATCCTTATAAGAAACTTACAAGAAAGGCCCTTTTATCAGCCTCATTTTACAGACGAGAAAACTGAGGCCTCGAGGTAAACAATTGATACTTAGAAGTCGGAGTCAAAAAGTAGCAGAGCTGAGTAAACCCAGGAAATCTGGCTCTTAACCATTTTGCACACGGGCTCGGCTGTGGCTGCCTGTTCCTCTGACCCCGTCCTGTGCCTGTCTTGTCCTCCGACTGCTTTTGACAGCTCCTTGAGAGAGAAGCCGCCTGTCCCCCTGGCCTCCCACTTTCTCTCACAGCCCCCAGCTCAGTGCTGGGCACACCAGGGAGCTGAAAACGACTTATTAACTGCTTTACTCCGCCTTCACTGGAAAGTGGCGATGACACAGGATTTGGGGTGGAGGTGGGGAGGGAATCCCACAGATCAGCTCGGGGCTTCTTTAGAGCTCTGGCTCTTGGTCAAGTGAGATTAGGAACGATATTTTAAGAGCAGAGTTCCTTAGGGAATCTTCTACACGCCTATATTTTGCTTGCCTAGCATGATGCCTGGCACATAATAGGGTCCAATACATCTTTGTTGAATGACTGAATGAGCTTTAAAAATTCTAAGGAATCTCACTGCTGTTGCTAGGGCTGCCACTGGCGTCTCAGGCGGTGCTTTCGGCTCTGTCTTATACATCAAGCTCTGCCTGTCTCGCTTTTACACCACAGGGGAAGCCAAAGGCAGGGCCGCTTCGAATGCAAAGTGGCTACTTTTGCTCGGTTTGGCTTAGAAGACATGATGCCCGGCCCCTGCTCCCGAGGGTTCTGGCACTGCCCAAACCAACTGCGCCCCAGGTACTGAGATGTATGTGCATTTCAGATTCGTCAACATTCACGCCCTTCTCCCACTCCAAGCCATCTGCTGTTCTGATCTCAGCTTTGCCTCACCTCCTTACCCAAAGATTCTTGAGGTGCAGGAAGACAGCCCCAGTGACCCCAGAAGCTTGCCTTCCTGTTCTCCAATCTCGGGTGATTTTTCATCCTAAAACCATCACATAAGCTGTTTATGGCGTCCATAACCCGCCTGGAGCTTTTAAACCTCTTTCTTGCGTGGCTTTTTATGAGTCTGAGATAAATAAACCACTCTCTTTCTCCAGGGACTTGGAGCCCAGATCCTTAACCTCACTCCTTAAGCCCACGGCCCCTGAGGGAGCGGAGCCAGAGGGTGGGCCCCAAAGGACTGTGGTTAAACTTGCCGTGTGGAGGAAGCAGATAACATCATTGCTGCTAAAGGGGAAAATGCGGCCAGAGACCTTGAAGCAAAGATGAGCCAGAGGGCAGGGTTGCCAAGAGTCACCAGAGCAGGCTCTGCTGGGTTGAGAAGCTCTGCTTAGACACTAAGCGTTGTGGCAACATGTCAAATCTTGGGGGCTGTCTCCTCTAACCCCTCATTTGGCACTAAAGAAATCTAAGCCCTGGGAGGGGAGGTGACTTGGCCAAGGTCATGTAGCCTCGAGGAGGCTGTGTGGAATAAATGATGGAATCTGTTCCCTGCACCCACTTCTTCCTTCTCATCAGACCCTGGTCTCTATAGGGCAGCCAAGTTGTTGCAGGGAGGCTGGCTTCACCCCAATGGCAGAGGCGAAATATGGGATCTTGGCCAAGTTGACCCGCATTTTCTAATTCCCTGGCCACATTGATTAGTCTTGGAGTGACCCAGAACTTAAGGCTGGTCTAATCAGAAAAAAAAATCTCTGAACCTTTGAGGAAAATCCTGGGAAATACTGATCCTTCTTTCCCTGGGCTACAGATGAATACAGGATACAAAGTGGTCTCAGCCGCTGAGGCCAGGCATCATGTGACATCAAGAGAGAATAAGGTAGACTCCATGGAAAGCAGAGAGGAGAGAAGGAAAGAAAAGGAATCCCAGGTGATAGTTCTGAGTTTCTGGATCAAACTTCACCTGAAGCCTTTCCTCTGCAATGTTCAGGTACATGATCCAGTAAAGTCTATTTTTAAGACAGACAGGGCTGCGTGCAGTGGCTGATGCCTGTAATCCCAGCACTTTGGGAGGCTGAGGCAGGCAGATTGCTTGAGGTCAGGAGTTTGAGATCACCCTGGCCAACATGGTGAAACCTCGCCTCTATTAAAAACACAAAAATTAGCTGGGTGTGGTGGCACGTGCCTGTAATCCCAGCTACTCAGGAGGCTGAGGCATGAGAATCACTTGAACCCAAGAGGCAGAGGTTGAAGTGAGCGGAGATCACACCATTGCACTCCAGCCTGGGCAATGGAGTGAGACTGTGTCCAAAAAAAAAAAAAAAAAGGCTTAGTAATAGATGTTATCACTTGTAAACAAAATATCCCCAACTGGTAAACAGATGACTGGTGGCCCTAGAAACTTGCCTCTGGTCTTTTGCTCCTGGTTAGGGGTGCTGGACCCAAAGGGAAGGCCTGTATGCCTGGCTACATGCCTGGCTAAGCTTTAGGTATAACTAAGGCTGACTGGTTTGGAGTTCAGAACCCCCACTAGCAGAAATTTTATACTTCCCTTGTTCAGGCAAGTGGGTTGGTTAATTACGTGGGTTCAGAAAGCATTTTCTTGGTGCTTACTCCCGTCTTGCCCTCATGAACCCTTAGCATTTTTGCACATCTCTATAGCAATGCTTATCTCACTATATATATATTTATTTATATATATATATATATATATTTTTTTTTTTTTTTAGATGGAGTCTTGCTCTGTCACCCAGGCTGGAGTGCAGTGGTGTGATCTCAGCTCACTGTAGCCTCTGCTTCCCAGATTCAAGTGATTCTCCTGCCTCAACCTCCCAAGTAGCTGGGATCAGGGTGTGTGTCACCACACCCAGCTAATTTTTGTACTTTTAGTAGAGACGGGTTTTCGCCATGTTGGCAAGGCTGATCTCCAACTTCTGACCTCAGGTGATCCTCCTGTCTAGGCCTCCCAAAGTGCTGGTATTACAGGCATGAGCCACGGTGGCTAGGCCTATCTCACTATATTTTATTAACATCTACATCAGGGTTCTCTAGACCTCAAGCTTGCTGAAGATGAGATTAAACCTCATTCACCTTTGGATGCCTGCACCTGGCCCAGTGTCTGACACAAGCTTTGTATTCACGGATGCTTGTGGAATGGATGAAACAATCTCTTTCCACTCCCTGCCTCATTGTCTGATGAGCCTTCATTATACTCCACTTTCTTTCCCTTTGTAAATTAGGATGAGGTGAAAAAGCACAGCAGACAAGATGCTAAGTATTCACGCCAAGTCCTCGATTCACAAACTGAGGATTTGATCTGCTGTTGTATTCCCAGAGTGCTAGGTCCCGTATGGGACACCCGCTCCATCCCATATGCTCACTGTTCTGCGCTGCTGTGTATAAAGCCCTGGGCAAGAGGACAAGGGAGGGAAAAACTGGAAAGACTGAGTCAGAGAAGGCTCGGGATGAAATTTGAGTCCATTGGGATCCTTCTGCCTAAACCCCCATCCACAGAGGAGAAAGCCTGGGGCCAGGGAGGAGTCCTCCTCCTCCTGGCTCAAGGTCACTGGGACAGACCAGTCTGGATGGGAAATAATTCCCCTTTCAAAAGCAAGACCTGTTTCCCCAGGACCTGGGCCCTGTGCAGACAGGAAGGCGGAGTTCAGGATGGATGGGGAAAAGGACATGCTGGGAGGCTCTGGGGCCATTTTTGGGGGCTTGCATCTTGCGAAGGTTGAGTAACTCCACGGGTCTCCCTTTTGCCGCTAAACCACTTGCCAACCGGGTTTGGAGTCTTTTGGCTTGTGAGTCCTCAGGGACCAGAGAAGTGACTCAGTGAACGCTTAGTACATCGTTGGCACCGGGGATTGTGTGTGATTCAAGAGTCACTCACGGAGCTTGTGCTGATTAACTCCAGAAACTCACCCAAAGCCTCCTCCCTACCCCTTCAAGCCCAGGATGAAGGGATCAGACTGTGGCTCTGACACTCCTGAAATGTTTCTCACGTGTCCACCTGCCAACGGGTCTGGTATCGACAGAAGATCCCTGGACCACGAACTCCGGGGCCAGGAGCTTCCTCTACGCACTGCCTCCTGCCAGCGGCCCACATGGAAAACAGGACCTCGGGACCCCCTCTCTTCCTGACCTCCCCTAGATTCTGAGCGGGCCCACCCTCAACCAAAGCTCCCCTGTTTTGCTGCCGCGCCTCTCTTCTTCCGCCTTGGGAATTGTCCCCCTCGCCCCCCATCCTACTCCCACTTCGTCCTGAGGGGTGTCTGTCTTCTCTGATCGCCCCCACCCCCTTCCTATCCCTCCTCCTTTTCCTCTCTCGGCTCCGCCCCCAGGCCCCGCCCTCTCCGCCCCGGCCCGCGTTTCCCCGGCCCCTTCCCCATCACCCTCCCCTCCAGCGGGGACAGGGGTGTGGGGAGGGGGCGCCGCGCGGGCTAGGCGCCTGCCCCTCCCTGCGCGCCCAGTCCCCGAGCGCGCGCCCGGCGCCCCCCTCCGCGGCCTCCAGGCTCCCGCCTCCCCGCCTTCTCCTCCTCCTGGTGACGTCCGGGTCCCTGCCCGTCTGAAAACTCCGCGCCGCGGCGGTGGAGGCGGCGGCGGCGGCGGCGGCGGCAGCAGCAGCGGCGGCGGCGGAGGAGGAGCAGCGGCGAGCCGAGGCGGCGGCGGCGGCCGGAGCGGGAGCCGGAGCGGCAGTCGGCGGCCGCGGGAGCCGCGGGGAGCGCGGGGGCGGCCCGGAGCGCGCCGGGGTCCCCGCGCCCCGCTCGCCCGCCGCGCTCCGAAGATGGTGGCGGCGCCGTGCGCCCGGAGGCTGGCCCGGCGCTCGCACTCGGCGCTGCTCGCGGCGCTCACGGTGCTGCTGCTGCAGACGCTGGTCGTGTGGAATTTCAGCAGCCTCGACTCCGGGGCCGGGGAGCGCCGCGGGGGCGCAGCGGCCGGCGGCGGAGAGCAGCCTCCCCCGGCCCCGGCCCCGCGCCGGGAGCGCCGGGACCTGCCCGCCGAGCCGGCTGCAGCCCGAGGAGGAGGAGGAGGCGGCGGCGGCGGAGGAGGAGGAGGACGGGGGCCCCTGGCGCGGGCGCGGGGAGGCGGCCCCGGAGAACCCCGGGCACAGCAGCTGGCCAGCCGGGGGGCACTGCCCGCCCGGGGTATGGTAAGATGCCCTTTCGGCTCGCGCCCCGCGGCGAGGGAGGGTAGAAGGCAGCCCGACCCCGCGCCCCCCTAGCCCTTGAACCCGGTCATCAGACTGGGACTCTGCAAGCCTACCGACTCCACATCGCCTCTTGCCCGGGGCGGTCGGGTGGGGTCCCTGCCAAGGCTCAGGGGTCGTGGGCTGCCCCTTTCAGAGTCTGAACACGGACCCTTTGGGGTCTGGGGGAAGTTATCTCCAGTGGGGGCGCTTTGGGGGTTACCGGAGCCTGGCTGGGTTCCTGTTCCCCAACACTCTTGCTGGGGACCCCAGCTGACTTGCTCCGTGCGTGTGGGTCTTGGTGCCTCGCTCCCTTGTCTGAGTGAGTGGATCGCGCCGGATCCTCAGCCGCTGATCCTGGGCGGTTGTCGCAGCAGCATCTCTTTGGTTTTTGCCGAGCTGGATGCAGACAGATGAGCCCTCTGTTCGTCCTGGCCTGCGACGAGGGCTGAGCTGGGCGTCCCAAGTCCCTGACCATGCCCCTGAATCAATACTCAGTCCGGGGTGTCTGGTCTTACTTTGGGTGTTCTGTTTCTCCTCTCTGGATGTTTGAGCCTTCCGTGTTCACCTTCTCTGTCTCTAACCTTGCCGTCTTCCGTGCCCTCTCTGACTTTATCTCCTCCCCAGGGCATGAAACTGGCATCTCCAGTTTCAGGGCATGGCTCCTTCTCCTAGCTGGTTGTCTCTGTCTCTCTGTCTTGTTGCGGCCGGTTCGGGTCACCAGCTGTGTGTCCGACCACACCGTCAGGGCTTCTACTCCTATGGGATTACTTTGCCCTCCGTGGGTGTGAACAGTCAGGGCTCTGAAACTGTTTCTTCCGCAGATCTGGGGCCGTCTGGGTGGCTGGGTGGGGAACTGAGTTGTCTTCCTACCCTGTCCCCAACTTCTCCAGGGATACCTTTCCCACCTTCTCTGGGCTGCCTTGCCCAGCCTGCTGAACTAGGAGCACCTGGGGCGGGAGGCCGGAGTCCTCAGTTCAGAGCCAAGGTCTCAGTTTCCCAGGGGCGTGAGTTCTGCCTTAGGGCATAGCCAATATGTTGTGTGTCTGTCTCTTTATTCGGCACACTACTTGTCTGCAAGGGTTTGCCTAGCTGCTAAAGGGTATTAGACACCAGGGGGGATGGTTTCAGGATCCTGGGGACTGAATGCATAGCTCTATCATTTGTCACTTTGGAAGTCCTCACTGAAGACTGCCTTCGTACACAGCGTGATGCTTTGTGAGCTGCTAAACTTCTTCGGAGTCTGTGCGACCCTCTCTGCCGGAGTGCAGCTCTTCCTGCCTGCGAGCTGAGCCAGTCCCAAGACGTGAAGTGATGGCATTTCACGTTGCCGTGTGGGTAGCGGGGAGAAGTATTTCCCTCGTTTGCGGGGAGGATAGTGGCCAGAGCTGCCTGATGGAGAACCAGAACATTCCTAGTGTCCTGTGATCTGTTTCTTACAGAGAGGGGTACTCTGAAACACTGCCTTTGAACTCCTGGAGTTGATAGGGATGGGTTCTGGCTGAAATGCAGTTAGAAGATCTTTGTGCATCCAGAGCCCAGGAGGTGCGGTGGGAGGGTTGTGGGGCATGTCCTGCTGGTCCAGTGTAGGAAGGTGTAGGGGAGATGTGGTGGGGGAAGCCTGGGGCTTTGCATCTGGGATTCAGAGTCGGTTCAGGAGGTACCTTTAGGATGCATACAGCACCTGTTGAAACAAATGAAGAAAAGGAAGGAGGCAAGACTAGCTGATTTCTTCGTAAGGTCCCGGCATTGTGAGCATCCATCCCCAGCCTGTCTGTGTGTTCGGCTCAGTGTTTTATTCTCTCACACCCAGCTCAGCCTCTGAGAGATCTGCGGTTGGGGAGGTAGGTGGGAACACACTATTTTCCTTTTTACTTCCTTTTGGAATTTCAGTTCCAGCAGCGGAGTTGCTTTGCTTTTCTGAAACTCCGTTTCCAACTGCAAGTTCAGTTACTCTCCCCAAACCTGCATGTCCTAGTGTCGATTTCTTTACCTTCCAAGGTAGACATTTATGTATTTTTTTTTTTTCTTTTGGTTCTCTTCTCTTCTTGGTAGCTGTCTACCATGCTGTTGACTGTTGTCGTTCGGGGATTTGTATTTTATTTCATTTGCTTGTCTCTCTCCTTTCTTTCCTCTCCCCCTACACCTACTGCATAGCCTGCTAAATCCTGAAATCACAGTACAGACAGGCTGGCTGGATGGAGCCTGGGGTCTGTCCTACTCTGTCTGTACCCACCCAGTTCTTGCCCTTCCATGGAGCTCCAGGAGACCAGAAGGGGGCAGGCTGTTCCTAAAGTCTGGTATAGCTGGAGCTTGGGAAGCAGGCAAGGAGAGGACCAGGCCTTTTTACAAGCAATAGAGGCCCTTGAAATGTGCAGTTTGTTTCCAAACCCTGCTGGGGCTGCCAGGATGATGCTTTGGAGGGAGATTCAGGAGTGGGACATTTAAAGAAACAAATCCCCGTGATTTTCCAGATGGCTCTTTTAGAGAGATGCTTAGACACATGCTTAGAAGAAGATGCTTTCTCTCAGTGCTCTGTTGCAGGCGGATATGGGGTGGGTAGACAGTCTTGGCTCTTGCACGTGGGGGGAACCTGTGTCCTGGGTTGCTGGTGGGTGTGTTGCAGAGAGTGTCAGGCGGGCATTGTGTAGAGGGCATTTCCTAAGCCAGATCTTCCTCCTTCCTGATGCCCACAGCCTCAGAGCATTTGTCCTTTTTATGTTTGGGGAGCTGTGCTTCGGTGGAAGGCCCTGATTGTATTTTTGGTGCACTTAAGAAGCCAAGAGGAAACACCCCGTTTCTCAAGTAGAAAGAATCAGAGGGCATGTCCATAGAAGATTTGCAAGCTCTCCTTTTCCTCTCAGCCTCTTTCAAAGCTCTTAAATATTAGAATTATTGGGTGGATTGCAGCTGTTTTGTGGCTGTGACTCTGATTCCTTCACTGGGTCTCCAGTAAACTGTGGATTTTACTGTCATCTCAGAATTTCAGAAACAGACAGACTCCCTTATAAAGGGAGGAAAAATATTGGGAGAGCTGTCATGAGGATCAGCCTACAGGTTCTGAATAGATTTTGGAGAAAATGAAAGAGAGCTGTGTGTGTTAATGTAATGAATGTTTATTTTCTTTCCCTTAGTGACTCTCTTCTTGAAGTCCCCACATTTATTGCTTGTGTGCTTAGATAAACTGTTACTCAGTAAGTTTCATTTAAGACATCTAATTTTTTATTACCCTTCCCACCCCCTGCCTGCCGCCCCACATAAGCACACAAAGTAGAATGGGGTTTCTGTATTATCCGACCCCTTTGAAATGTTGATTTTTCGGCAGAAATTCCTCATACTTCACATTACTCAGATAACTCAGGACTTTTTTAGACATCAACTGTGACTTTGAAAGATCGGTTCACTGGCTTTAGATCACCTCTGCTTCTAACAGCCTCAGAGGTGTAGCTTCTCTTCCTATCCAAATATTCTGCGACCACAGAAAACAGGGTGTTTTATTGATGGTTCCCTTTTTTTTTTCACACTTCCAATGGAGTTTTATTTTGCTTGAGCGATGCATTACACTTTGTATACAGAAATATGCATCATTGAATAATATTTATCTTACTGCAAATGTTGCCATCTGTTTAAATCATATACTGGAAAATGTTAAAATAGATAAATAAAAGTAGAAATTATATACCTAGGTATAGATATGTTTGTGAGATAAATTCTAACATATCTATAGTTTATCAATTCATTTTTTGAAAATCTTCCAGAAGGTTGGGTGGTGAAACGCTTGCTCTTTTTCACCTAGGAAGCCAGCCATGGCATAAGTTCTTACTTACTGGTGACTGTTCAATTTTGATTCATGGTTTTAATAGAACAGGAAATTTGGCGGCTTGAGTTAAAGCAGATACTTAACATCGCGTCATTGTGTGTGTGTGTGTGTGTGTGTGTGTGTGTGTGTGTGCCTCAGAAAGCAAAGATATCCTTAGGGATATCTCTGAAATAAGAGTCTGCCCCACCCCCCACTCCAGAGCTGTTTATGATCCATAAGGTCATAAATCCATCTATATGAGTGTTTCAGTGCAGAAGAACTTAACACGCACACCTGTTGGACTGCACAGGTGAGGTTGAAAGTCTCTGTCTTTTGACCAGTGCTGCCTTAAGAGTTGCCACTTATGATATCTTTCTTTCTCTTTCTTTTGCATTTCCCCATTTCTATGGACCCAGATCCCCGTCTACCAGAAACAATGAGAGAATGCCTTGGGGAAAATAAAAAATAAGTAAAAAACAAACTTGATCTGAACAAAACCTACATTCTAAGGAAGGGGGTGGGAACAGGAGAAAACGTCCCAAGAAGTGTGTGCGAGGCCCCAGCGCCAATGAAAGAGGCCTCTGTTCACTACCCTCAGGCCTGACATACCTGGGTTCACCTCCTGGCTCGGCCCTTTCTCATGCCTCTAATCTTGGGCAAGTCACTGTAATTTTGGCCCTCTGAATCTGAGCTACCTCATAGGGATGTATGAGGACGAAATGTAGCAATATATGTGAACTCGTGTGGGCCTAATCAGTGCTCAAAAGTGAGCTGTTCTTAAGAGGAAATTCTTGGTATATTTGAAAATAAGGAATTTCTTGCAGTCATTCATTTTCCCACGCAGTATAGGGTGCGAGTAAATCCAAGGCAGTAGAATGAATACAGCTCTTTCTGTGTGAGCAGGACGGAATGTGGTAGAGGAAGGAGTACTGACATTTATTGAGTGCCTGCTGTGTGCCAGGCATCCTTTAGGTATTTTGCATACATTGGGTTATTAAATGCTCACCGCTGCCAAAAAAAAAAAAAAAAATTCTGGGAAGGAAGACGGTATTACACAACTGATAAAAAGTTAAAACTAAGAACACCCGGCTAGAAATCACTGATGTTATGATGGCTTGTTACATGGCAGGAATAATGGAGGGATTTGTAAATATTACCTTACTGTCTCACTGATTTCTTCCAACTTTGTGGGATAGGACTTTTCCTGTCCCCGGGAGGCAACTGAGGCTCAAAGAAGTGAAGCTGCTTGCTCATGAAGTTCACAGAGCTGGGGAGTAGCAGAACTGAGATCCAAACCCAGACCTGCCCCTTTCCAAAGATGCCACCTTTCTGAGTTGTGTTTCTTTTGCATGGTTTGTTGAAAAACCCTAAATGCAACCATGCCATTCCCAAAAATCTTTTTTTTTTTTTTGAGACAGAGTCTTGCTCTATCACCTAGGCTGGAGTGCAGTGGTGTGATCTCGGCTCACTGCAACCTCCACCTCCTGGGTTCAAGCAATTCTTGTGCCTCAACCTCCTGAGTAGCTGGGATTACAGGTGTGCGCCACCACGCTTGGTTAATTTTTGTATTTTAGTAGAGACAGGGTTTCACCATGTTGTCCAGGCTGCTCTCGAACTCCTGGCCTCGTGATCTGCCTGCCTCGGCCTCCCACAGTGCTGGGATTACAGGCCTGAGCCACTTTGCCCAGTCTCAAAAATCTTTGTTCTACTTTTCTCACTTCTTATTGCAGATTCCTAAAAAGGTACCAACCCTAGAAAAGAAACAGACATGCAATTTACATTGAATCAGACCCCTAATTCATGATGCAAATACAGGGGTAATAATAATGATGATGATAATAATAATAATTATAATGCTCGCATAGCAGTTATGGTGTGTTAGGTGGTTTTAAAAATGGATGCATAATAGTTGTACATATTTTGGGGGTACATGTGATGTTTTGATAGGTTCACATAATGTGTAATGATGAACTCAAAGTAATTGGGATATTCATTACCTCCAACATTTAGCTTTACTTTTTGTCAGAGACACTGAAATTCTTCTCTTTTTGCTATTCTTTTTTTTTTTTTTTTTTTTTTTTTTGAGACAGAGTTTTGCTCTGTTGCCCACCCTAGAGTGCAGTGGCACAATCTTGACTCACTGTTACCTCCACCTCTCGGGTTCAAGCAATTCTGCTGCCTCAGCCTCCCGATTAGCTGGGATTACAGGTGCCCGCCACCACACCTGGCTAATTTTGTTTGTATTTTTAGTAAAGATGAGGTTTTGCCTTGTTGGCCAGGCTGGTCTTAAAACTCCTGGCCTCAGGTGATCTGCCCACTTCGGCCTTCCAAGGTGCTGGGATTATAGATGTGAGCCACTGTGCCCGGCTCTTCTAGCTGTTTTGAAATATACAATAGATTATTGTTAACAATAATCACCCTACTGGACTGCCAAACACTAGAGCTTATTCCTTCTATCTAACTGGATTTTTATACCTTCCAGTCATTGTCTTCCTCCCCACTCCCCTCACTCACCTAATCACGTATCTACTCTCTGTCTTCTTGTCGTCCACTTTTTTAGCTCCTACATAGGAGTGAGAACATGGGATACTTGTCTCTAAGTAGCTGGCTTATTTCAGTTAATATGATGGCCTCCGGTTTATTCATGTTGCTGCAAATGAAAGGATTTCACTTTTTAACAGCTGACTA
Organism: Macaca thibetana thibetana; assembly: GCF_024542745.1. Lineage (NCBI taxonomy): Eukaryota > Metazoa > Chordata > Mammalia > Primates > Cercopithecidae > Macaca > Macaca thibetana. The sequence continues at coordinate 58,974,697 of NC_065597.1, read as the reverse complement.
ATATTCCAGTGTGTGTGTGTACACCACATTTTCTTTATCCATTCATCCATTGATAGGCACTTAAGTTGATTTCATATCTTGGCTATTGTGAAGAATGTTGCAGTAAGGATGGGAGTGCGGATAGCTCTTCGATTTATTGATTTCCTTTCCTTTGGATAATTAATTCCTTTCCTGTGTAGACACAGTAGTGGGATTGCCAGATCATATGGTAGTTCTGTTTTTAGATTGTGAGGAACCTTCATACTCTTCTCCATTGTGGCTGTTCTAATTTACATTCCCACCAATGGCGTATGAGGGTTCCGGTTTCTCACGTCCTCACCAGCGTCTGTTATTTTTTGTCGTCTTGATAAAATCCATTTCAGGTGGGGTGAGATGGTATCTCATTGTGCTTTTGATATTCAGTTCCCTGGTGATTAGTGATGCTGTGCATTTTTTTATATATCTATTGGCCATTTGTATGTCTTCTTTTGAGAAATATCTGTTCAGCTCTTTTGCCCATTTAAAAAATTGGACTACTTGTGTTTTTTTGCTGTTGAGAGTTGTTTGAGTTCTTTATATATTTTGGTTATTAATCCCTTGTCAGATGGGTAGTTTGCAAATACTTTCTTCCATTCTGTAGATTGTTTTATTTGTTGATTGTTTCCTTTGCTGTGCAGAAGCTTTGTAGCTTGATATAATCCCATTTGTCTGTTTTTGCTTTTGTTGCCTGTGCTTTTGAGGTCTTACCCAAAAAAATTCTTGCCTAAGCTAAGGTCCTGAAGTGTTTCCCCAGTGTTTTTTTCTAGTCGTCTCATAGTCTCAGGTCTTAGATTTAAGTCTTTAATCTATTTTGATTTGGTTTTTGTATATGGTGAGTGATGGGGCCTAGTTTCAGTCTTAAGGTTATCCGTAGGAATGGTTATCCCGTTTTTCCAGCACATTTATTGAAGACTTTGCGCTCACCAGCGTCTGTTCTTGATGCCTTTGTCAAAAATGAGTTGATGTAAAAGAGTGGGTTTATTTCTGGGTTTTTTATTCTGTTTACCAGGCACTGTTTTAAACCCTTTTTGTGCATGAACTCGTTTAATCTTTCAAGCTGTGTACTATTATATTTTCAGCAGTCAAGAATTGAACTTGAAATTGGCTAGAGAAAGGAGTCTTGAATTCAGCTCTCTCTAACCAAGGGAGAAGGGGAGGAGGGAGCAAGAGGATATTGTGCAGGGTTCTTTGGCCAGGGAAATTGGCTTTTCTTTCAACCACAGCAGACTTCCTGCTGCTCCATTCCTTCAGACCGCTCTGTGGTTGGCCCACTGAGTAACCCACCACTTGTACCTGGGAGCCTGGGTCTGCAGCACGCTGGAGAGCTATCTCAACGAACATGCAGTGCGGATCATCTTGTGGACACTTCCTTCCGCCTGCAACAGAAACTACCCGTTTGCCCGCAGATGCTCATCAGATGGTGCCCACGTGCCCTCTGGGTTCGGTTGCCCCGTCCCCCCGGTTGGAAGCCAGAGGCATCACAAAGAAGATGGGTGTGGGGCGGGGTGTCACCTTAGCCCTGAACCTGGACACTGGCATTATTAGTATCAGGAACTACGAACTCAGACACCCTGCCAGATGAGGAAGGGGTGGGGCCCATTCTCAAGCTTTGTGTGTGTGGATGAGGGTGACTCATCTTTCAGGGCCATCTAGGGGCAATGAATGGATTTGTCCTGTCCCAGGCCTGGTTTGTCCCAGCCAGGTGACTACTGCATATGTGGACATCTAATCCAGGCTAATGTGTCAGTGGATGCTGATGAGGTAATGTGGTATGAGGCATTTGTTTCTCCTCGCAGGTCACGCTTTGCCATAATTTTTGGCCACAAGGTGCGTAGTTTCGGTTTAAGATGGGTTTGTGGGACTGAGAGGTTGATGCAAATGTTCCCTACCCGGGAGGCACAAACGTTGCAACTGTGGTGATGATGAGGTGCATTTATTGAATGCACCAAACACTGTGGAAGGACTAAAAAGACATGCTTTTATTGAATCCTTATAACATCTGGCAAGTTAAGAGCTATTATTTTCATCTCTGTTTTACTGATTGAAAGAATTAAAACTAAGGCAATAAGTTGGATGAAAGTTACACAGATGTGAAGTGTCCAAACTAGGAATTGAAGTTGGGTGGTGTCTCCAAAGGCTGTGTTCAGTAAGTCTGTTGACTCTAGCCCCTCATTCTCCCCTTCCCTCCATCCATTTATGCATGCATTTGTCCATCCATCCATCCATCCATCCATCCATCCATCCATCCATCAGTCCATTCATCTATTTATCTGTCTGACCATCCATCCATCTATCAGTCCATTCATCCGTCTTCTGTCCATCCATCCATCTGTCCATCCACTTACCCATCTATCCATTCATCCACCTGTCCACCATCCTCCACTCCTGCAGTTAGAAGGTACCAGTCCCTGTGTCCAGCACTGGAACTACCTTGGTGAACAGGACCAATGTGCCTCCTGCCTTCCAGGAGGACCAGTCTGGCAGGCAAGAGTTAGCGCCCGTGCTGATAAGTGGCCTATCTCTAGGGAGATCACTCTCACATCCTAGCCGGTACCCTTTCTCATGGTGACCTCTTGAACACACAAGGGAGGTGTCCTCTGGGAAGGTCAGGGCGAGGAGTAAGTAATATGATTCAGAGCCCTGGGAGCCCTGAGGTCTGTGCCATCCCAGAACCGTCCATGAGGCCTGGGCTGCTGCACTCATGGGGCCCAAGCTCTTCTTGTAGCTGAGGAAACAACCCCGGAAATGATCCAGGGGAGCAGGTGGGCAGATGCTGTGGGGCCTGGGAGGCAGGTCGTGTGATGTTGAGGAAGAAGACAGTGGTTGGACATCATCGGTGTGTGGCACTTTGCCTCTCTGGAGCTCAGTGTCCTCGTCTGAAGCCCAGGGGCCATAAGGCACCTTCCTGGCAGGGCTTGATGGTGAGGCGCAGCTCTGGGTCGTGGTCAGTGCTCTGCTCTGCCCCCTGATGCAGCCACATGATAGGAGATGTTTGCTAGAGCCAGGAGGACTTTCAAATCCATGGCCCATGGGTGGGTTTGATTTTGCCCACACAGTGTGCTAGAATAAATAGGCCCTGGAATTTAAAGATTAGGATATGCCGTGAGACAGTGTAGATTTTTGGAATTCTTTTAAAAGTCATAAGATCCAGCAATACAGGGTCCATGGTGCTCGCTTGGCGTTAAACAGCCACGCTGAGGAATGGTGACACTGCAGGCCCACTGGGTCCCCAAGAGTCCCCCCCAAGATCTCTCCTGTCACCTGTGCCACCTGGTTGGCCTCTCTTGGCTGTTGAGTTTGCAGCCCATTTGGAAGACCTCTGTGTTTACTATGAAGACGTAAAACTGAGCATCTGTGGTTACCCTGTTCCCATGTGGCTTATTCACTGCACTTATTTGCCTCTGACTGCCTGTGCCTTGCCCTGGCATGATGGCGTCTCCCTCCTCGCCTAGCTGGTGGTGGAGACCCAAAATATGCAAATTCTTATAAACATGAGGCCATCCTGAAGGCAAATGTCCTCGACAGAAATAGAATCATGCGTTCTGCAATTTGATAAACCCGTTTCCCCTCTGCAGGCAGCGTGAGTGACAGGCTGCTTTTGACTCATCTGCCCCTCCCTCTGTGTTCCCCGTGACCTTGTCCCCCAATAACACGCATTGGAAAGTTGGGAGTCTTGAGAGACAAGGGGGGGTGGAAAAGTAGAACATTCCTGAGCACCTTGGCTTGGTCCCAACGCTGTCAGGGACGGACCGTGACTTTCATCTCTGTGTCTTTTTGGCGCTTCATCAGATGATGCTAATAAGCCTACCTCCTTCCCCGGGTTGTGAGGATTAAATTTGATAAACAGATGAGAAAGTGCTTTGAAGCTCAGAAAGCCTCATGTGAGTGGAAGATGGGGCTCATGTCTTCAAGCAGCAGAATGTGGGAGTGTTCAGACGGGGTTGTCTGCCTTCCTTCCTCACAGCGTCTTGTAACCCGCGGGGAACAGGGAGAGAATGAATGAGTGAAATCCGCTGGAAATTTCCCACCTGCTCATCCATTCATTCATCAGATATTGGTTGGGGTCTGCTGTGTGCCAGGCCTTATGCACAGTGAGGGGAAAGACAGATGTGACCCTACCCTCATGCCGTTTATGGTTTGGGGACAGGATGACCTCCCAATAAAAACAAACAAGAACATTGCAAAAAATCAAATTGTTACAAGTGCAGTGAAGGAAACGATTAGGGAGCTGAATAAAAAGAAAGAGCTGTGGATAAGCATTTGTTTTGGATGGGTGGATTTATTTTACTTATTTGGGGGTAAGGATTTATTTTGGATCATGCCTTCTGCCATAGGAGTCCTAAACAAGCCCCAGGAATCCAAAATATGGTGTAGACACCAATCTTGATGCACTAGTGGTTGGAGGTGCTCCAGGGGTAGATATTCTCTAAAAGCTTTTTATAAAGAGTTGCTCTTCATATCTGTACAACATTTATTCACTTCTTAAATCTATTTATTAATTTATTGAGACAGGGACTCCTTGTGTCACCCCGGCTAGAATGCAGTGGTTTGATCTCAGCTCACTGTAGTCTTGACCTTGCAGGCTCAAGCAGTCCTCCCACCTCAGCCCCCTGAGTAGGTGGGACTACAGGTGCGTGCCACCATGCCCGGCTAATTTGTGTATTTTTTGGAGAGGTGGGGTTTTGCTGTGTTGCCCAGGCTGGTCTGGAACTCCTGGGATCAAGTGATCCTCCCACCTCAGCCTCCCAAAGTGCTGGGATTACAGGCGTGAGCCACCATGTCTGGCTCACTTCTTAAATATTGCCTACATTCTTTTAGTTGCTTTTTTCCTGACAAACCCATATGATATAAACATTACTCTAAAGGTGCAACGTGATGAATTTTCACAACCTGAACACATCTGAGTATCCTAGACCAGGAGTCATAGCACCGCCAACATCCCGGATGCACCTCTCTTCTGCTTCTTGGATGAATATTTAAAGAAATTATTAATAGCTGTATATTTCTTTAAATGTGTATTTTGGAAAATACAGAAATATAACCAGCCAGTCAAAACGGCAGTTTCAACACTATTCTTGTTTAACGTGCAGGTAAAGTGGCATTTAAGTAAGAAGAAGTGGGGTTAACAAAATGAAAACACATAAGCAAACCCTAACTGGATTTCAAATTCTGATTGCAACTTGGTTGGTTAATGATGGTCAAGGAAGTGCTGAGATGGCCAAGGTTTGGTCAATGTCAACTCAACCCGTTTGAAGAGTCTTTGCTCCTCTGGTAAACAGCTGTACTGTTTTGTTCTGAAGTTCAAGCAGAAAGGATTGAAGTTAGATGTTAGGAGGAACTGTGCTCTGGGTCCATCCCAGAATTCTGGAAAGTAATGGTCCCAGAGGCTCCCCATCCCTGTCTTCTGTGACTGAGGTCTGGACATTTCATGTGCATCTTTTGGATTCACTGTGCATTTGCTTCGCGTTGAGTGTTTGTACTCTAGTCCTCCAGGTGTTGGACATGAAATTAGCATGATGAATGGGTCCCCAAATGGGCCAGTAATGACTACATTAACTTAACCCTGAACCAAGGCTCTCCTATTCAGAACTAGGGTAACAGAACCGCAGTGCAACGTTAGCAGCAATTCAAAAGGGCAACGGAGACAACTCATCATTTCATAATGAGCGAGGGGAGAAGCAATAAAAGCCGGGAGCCCAAGGACGGCATGATAATTTTGCAGAGTCTCAGCTCTCAACCAGACTCACGTTCATAAAATAAACAAATGTTTTTGGTAATGGAAAGCTAATGTATACATTATTTAAGGATAGTATTAAAACCAGATTAGATGGATCAAGTAATACAACAGTTACCTCATTAAGCATCCTTTCTTTGGGGATGTGAAAAAGTTCTTCTTCTTTTTTCCTGGTGAAATGGGGCTTTATTAATTAGAGATGTAATGGGAAATCTTATTTTTTATCCCCAGACTAGTGGCTGTTTTCTGTTTATTTTTTAATGGAGGACCACGCTTTGCAGATGTTCTCTTTGAAATAAAAGCCTATTCATTGTCTCTCTTTTGCACTTTCTTTTATCCCAGCTCAAAAGGGGCAGCTGTTATGAAAGACACTGAGAACCCCCTTTGCTTGTCATCGAGTATTGCAGATGATTCCGTTGTCGATGTAAAATGCTCTTATTGCCTGCTTTTTCTTGTAATCCTATGGAGGGATAGTTTTCAAATTGTGACGTCTGATTTTCTCTTGTTTAGAAGGTGAGTTAAAGACAGAGAGCAGGGAGAGATGTTAAGCTAAACATCTCCTAAGGAAGGATGTTCGGTGAAAGACTGGGTGGTTTGGAAATGGGTAGAAGTTAGGTTATTCATTCTTCTTCGGCCTAGAGGCTGACTCCTGTTTGGCTTTCTTTTAGGATGAAAGCAAACAAAAAATGCACAACAGCAGCATTTCGAGGAAACTGACTGTTTATTGGAGTGAGCAGGCGGATACAGCCCTCCAACGAAAGTGGGTGCTAGAAAGCAGCGATGGGGAATGCGTAAGCCAGAAGGAAACCTAGAGCTTTGTGAGTCAGGTCTGGGCTCCAGATGGAATAATGACAGCATGGGGTCCTCTTCCTCCTTCTTTCTTAATTAAAGAAAAGGTAAATTTTAAAATCAAAACTTAAATTGGTAGCCAAAATCAATGATTTCTAATCCACATCAAATTTAGAGTGCCTATTAAGAAATTTGAAATTCTGGTTTTCATTCCCAGAGGTAACCATTTGAGTGAGGGGGGATGTGGCTGCCCCCTCTACACGGGCCCACCAGGTCACTTTGCTTATCTGTGTTACCTACAAGATGGCTGTTGGGATTTGAGTTTGCAACTCTCAGAATGATAATAATAATAATCGCTATTATCTATTGGATGTCACTATATGGCAGGTGCTGTGCTGTACTAAGCAGCGTCTCCTAGATTATCATTTTAATCATTCTATCAGCCTCATGATGTGGCTGCTGATAGTATTCCCATGTACAGATGAGGAAATTGAGGCATAGAGAGGGTAAGAAATCACTCGCAGTCACAGAGCAGACTTGGAATTTCAGCTCAGCCAGCGTGACTCAGGAGCCTGCGTGTCAAATGCCATGTGTGTGCCGCACAGAAAGATGTAACCAAACAACTCTCACTAGGTTTTCTTCAGAAGGGCACTGCCAGAAAGCTGGCACTGTTACTGGGCGTGGTGGCACACACCAGCACTTTGGGAGACCTAGGAGTTGGGGGATTGCTGGAGCCCAGGAGTTCAAGACCAGTCTGGGCAACATAGTGAGACCTCGTCTCTACAAAAACATAAAACAGTCAATCAGCTGGGCATGGTAGTATGCCTGTAGTTCCAGCTACTTGGGAGGCTGAGGTGGGAGGATCACTTGACCCTGGGAGGTTGAGGCTACAGTGAGCCGTGGTTGGAGTCCAGCCTGGGTGACTGAGCAAGAGCCTATCTCAAGAAAAAAAAAAAAGGTTTGTACTGTTTGCCCCCTGCAAAGATGGAACCACTGAGACCCTGCAGTGAGTGAATTGAATTGCCGAAGGTCAAACCACCACGTAAAATGCACAGAGTGACTTATTGCCTGTAAAAGAAGGTCGAGTGTGAAACTGGCTGTGGACGTGGGCATCTGTGAAGCTGGAAGTCTGGCTGTGGTAGAAGAGACCTCACCGTGATTCCCATCCTCTGTGTGCACAGAGCGAAGCTGGAGTGACGGCCTCCAACTTCCATCCATAGTCTTGGAGCAAAGAGGTAGCACCTGACACGTAATATTTTGATAAGTTGCTGATTTGTATTAAAATAATAATTACAGCAATAATTACAAGCACGGATTTCACTGAGACTCAGCTGCTGACGGTGAGAAAAAATAATTCATTGCATATTCTCTGGAAATCAAATGGAAGCCAGACCTGGCCTTTTTCCTTCGTGAGAGTACCGTGCAGGTTTTGCTGTGGGTTGAAGGCCGTGTATTTTGCCAGATGCTGTTTATGTTAATAGTACTGATGGCAGATTTCATGCGAGGAGTCACTGGCAATTGGGTGGACATCATCTTTATGCACAGACGCCACAGAAAACAGCCTGGCCAGATTCTGATGGTAGCACCATCCCTTAAACCATGAAACACGCCCCACCCTGGAAGTAAAACAATAATAGGGGAAAACAATTTAAATCTACATTTATTTATGTATTTATGTATTTATGTATGTATTTATGTATGTATGTATTTATTTATTTATTTATTTATTTAGAGATGGAGTCTCACTATGTTGCCTAGGCTGGTCTTGGACTTCTGACCTCAGGTGATCCGCCCACCTAGGCCTCCCAGAGTGCTGGCATTACAGGTGTGAGCTACTGTGCCCAGCCATTGTTATTAAATATTCTTAAGTACTCTAGCATTGGCAGGTTCCTGGCCATCATGAAGAAGTCATAGCTAATTTAATTTGATTGCTCTGGTTCTCTTTACACTTCTGTTTTTGAAGCTGATTGAATTGTAAGCTACTTTATTATAAAAACTTGCTAAACTTCTCGAAGTACAACATGCCTGAGAAAGAATGCAGCAATCATGAGTAAACAGCTCCAGAAAGGGATCACACCCAAGTATCCAGCCCCCGAAGGTGGGGTCTCTATCGTGACTTCTAACCCCATCAGGTACTTTTGCCTCTTTTCAGAAATGGAATCATGCAGTCTGTACTCTTTTGTGCCTGGTTTGTTTTGGTTAACATTGCATCTGGAGTTATATCTCTATCCAGGGTTGGTGAACCCAGCTTGCAGGCCAAGTCTGGTCCTTTGCCTGTTTTCATATGGCCTTTGAGCTAAGGATGGATTTTATGTTTTTAAATAGTTGCCACGGGGAAGAAAGAATGATATTTTGTGACATGAAAATTATATGAAGTTCAAATTTGTGTCCACAAATTGACCGGGCATGGTGGCTTATGCCTGTAATCCCAGCACTTTGCGGGGCCAAGGTGGGTGGGTCACTTGAAACCAGGAGTTTGCTACCAGCCTGACCACCATGGTTGAAACCCCATCTCTACTAAAAGATACAAAAAAATTAGCTGGGTGTGGTGGTACATGCCTGTCGTCTCAGCTACTCGGGTGGCTGAGGCAGGAGAATCACTTGAACCCGGGCGGTAGAGGTTGCAATGAGCTAAGCCTGTGCCACTGTACTTCAGCCTGGATGACAGAGTAAGACTCTGTCTCAAAAAAATAAATAAAATAAATAAATAAATTGCGGCCAGAATTAAAGCTTTATTGGAACACAGCCATGTCCATTTCATTTATATATCAGCTATGGCTGCTTTTGTGCTGTGACAGCACAATTGAGTAGTTGCAACAAAGACCGTATGGGCCCAAAGCCTAAAATATTTACTGTCTGGCCCGTTACCAAAAAGTTTGCTAACCCTATATCTATATTGTTTCATAGAGTTGTAATTGTTCATTTGCATTGTTTATTTCATTGTGGACTATACCACAATTTACATATCCATTCTGTTTATGGGCGTTTGGGAAGTTCCCAATTTGGGCCATCAGAAATAGTGCTGCTGTGAACATTCTTGTGCGTATCTTTTGGTAAGCACATGCATACATTTCTGTTGAGTATATACCTAGGAACGGAATTCATTTAACTACTGTTTTTTTTTTAACCAATTGATTTGACAATTATATTTTAATTTGGAAGTCTTACCTTTCAGAGAAGGAGGTAAAGTGCAGTAATACTTTCAAATGCTGAAACTCTGAAACAAGGCTTATTTTCCTAATTAGTCTTGCAAAATTCAGAGTCCGTAGAAACGGTTTCTTAATTGTCGATTGTTCTTCCGTTCTCAGTCCCTTCCAGGCTGTTGGGAACAAGCCCGATGTCAACTGCTTTGGTTGCTTTTGGGAATGCTGCCATCGTTTAATTTCTTATACCAAAGCCATGTTGTCCACGGGGCTCTTATCTTTATTCAGCAAAACAGGTCTGGCAGAATTAGGCATTTTTTTCTAGATGTCACTTTCTGCTTTGATTGACTTCTGTTTATCTTTGGCTTTCTGGTTTTCTTGCTGGGAAACAGATGAATATAGCCCTGTGTCCCCAATAAGATCTCTAGCCTGCAGTAGTGTGTGTCATTTTACATTGAAACTCTGTGCTGAAATGTCCCTTTGGGGACTGCATACGCTGTACACGGCCACAGCATTGGAGCACAGAGATTGCCCGGAGGAGCTGCCTCGGTGTGCGTTGGCAGCGTTGTTTAGAAATGCGGGATCCTGTGTCAGTTTCTGAATGCCGGTCACTTCCCATTTGCTGCTCCGCTTTTTGGACACTAGCACTGACAGGGTTGGGAGAATAACATTAGGATACCCTGGGATCCACCCGTCTTTCAGGTTGGCTTGGTACTGGCTGAAAAATGACTTAATATCCTTTCGGGGGCTTGTCAGAGTCCTGTCAGTTCCTCTCCTAAGCCAACCCACTTTACCAGGAGTAAAGCCGCAGCTGTTCTAGGAGTCCGTCTTCTGATTCTGCTTGGTGCGATGAACAAACTTAAGGAATATCACAAGAGAAGATGGTCAGCTGCTATTTTAGTATTACTTTTGGAACGAAATTTGAATTTAGTGCAGAAAGGATTCTTGCACTTGAAACCCTTGGTCTCAGCTAAAATCTTTTCTATCTGACTCAGGATCTGGAAGCCTCAGTTTTCGTCTTTAAAATAGGGGTGCAAAGCTGTAATGCTATTGTTATGATTCTAGGGTGTGGAATTCCCAGATATGAGAAACTTAACCCTTACATTCTGGCAGTTTGCCTCCTTTCCCTTTAGCTTAATGGTTTGTCTTTCTCTGTTGGAATACTTACTTTTGAAAAGGTGAGACTTTAGAATTGTAAGTATTCACTGAAACTCTTTACAAAGGTGTGTGTGTGTGTGTGTGTGTGTGTGTGTGTATTCTAGGGGAAGACTTTCTGTTTTTAAAGACTACTTTCTAGATGTTCTAACATGCTAATTATAACCGGTAGTTAACTTGGTCTAAAAAGAAACTTAATAGATTTCAAAAGTAGAAATCTTCCAGGCTTCCTTCATAAAACAATAAGATATATTGAAAATTAGCCTCTAAAAGACAATCACATAGAAATGTAAACAACCAAAACTCTTCTAAGTAATTCTTAGATCAATGAATAGATTAAATTTGACATTTCAGATTATATATTGATTAGCAAAAATGAAAATACTTCATATCAAAACTTGAAATAAGGCTAACACTGTGCCCAGAGGAAAACTGGTAGTCTATTTTAAAAGCACTTTAGGTTTTGACATTAAATATGAAAGAGTAAAATAATTAAAATGAAAGTCCGTTAAAAAAAAAAATTGAGACTGGGATGGTCTCGAACTCCTGGCCTCAAGCCACCCTCCTGCCTTGGCCTCTCAAAGTTTTGGGATTGTAGGTGTGAGCTGTCGTGTCAGGCCTGAGACCCTGTCTCTAACAAAAAAAATGAAAACAAAAGAAAAGAGAATTGAGAATAAAATGAAAGTAGGGAAGGGACATTAATAAAAATAAAGGCAGAAATTCACAAAATAGAATGCAAACACAGTAGTATTAATTCATGAGATCCTTTAATGACCTAACCATATAAAGTCCTAATTTCATTCCTCTTAGGGTTAGAATCTATGAATAGACTGTAGGTTCCTTGATTCTCAATGCTTACTCAATGCTTCTCTTACAGCAACTGAGTAAGGGAACCCGTCAGTAGCAGGAGGCACCGTTAGTTTCATGTTATTAGGATGGGCAGGTTAGGGGAAGTTATCAATTAGCCTGCCCACATCAAAGCAAAGCACACTTCATGTACCTTTTTTCTGCTGATCAATTTCCTCTCATTTTTAAGGACAGTTAAGAATGGCAGCGTAACTTATCATTTTGAAGAATACCCTCAGTGTCCTACAGGTTCCCAGTGAACTTTCCCCCCAGTGTTCATGCCTTCCTGTATCTTGTAAAGCCAGGGTTTTCCTCATTACTGGGTGCCTTGTTGGGGTGGGTGGGGTCCTGGGGAGCAGGTCCCTGGGGTGACGGGCAAGAATCTTCTGTTTCACTAAGCACAAGGCTACTCCACAGCGGAAATGGGAAGCCAACCTTGTTGGTTTGGAATTGACTTTGATGTCCTCCCAGCAATAGCCATTGATAATCTACGGTGTGTCACGTAGTAGGAGTTTTCTGTGAGTGTATTGCTTTATAGATGTGCCCAGGATGTTTGCGGATACTTACTCACTCAACTCAAGATTTTACCAAGAGCCTACTAGGTGCCAGTCACTGCGTGGGAGCTGGGGTTGGAGGAGTGGACAAAACAGGGTCCCTGACTTCCTGCAGCTCAGGTTCTGATGGAGGGGACAGTGAGTCATGGAGAAGGCGAGGGTCATCTGGGAAGGCTTTTCCAACACGGTGACATTTAAGATGAAACAAAGAGAGGATAGTTGGGCATGGATTGTGGGAAGAGGAGGTAAACGTGTGATCATTATGACAAGGACGTGAAAGTCATTTGGGAAGAAGGACAGGAGCCAGAGCCTGCAGGGCCTTCCAGGCCACTGTCAATTGTTCTCTGGGGTGAGGTTCCCAACAGCTGCGCTAGTGGGTTCACCATCTCTGTTTTATTAAAAACCTAGAAAAGTTGACTGGTTTAGAAATGACATGATTTGGAGGTGGAGCTTGAACACTTGCAAAAAGTTGACCACTTTCTTTGGAGACAGAACCACTGTGTGTCCAACAACCATCCCAGAGTCCCTCTGCAGTTATTGTCACTCTACCTCCAACGAAAGAACATTTGTCCTTTGCAACGGCTTTCCCGATTCCCCACCTGCCCCTGCAGAATGATGATGTCCCCAGCTCGGAACTGCTCTCCCTCATCTCCATGTCAAAACGTGCTGTCCTGGGCCCTGTGCTCAAGGTGTCTGATTGTGAGGGTGGTGGTGTCTTGCACTGCCCCTAGGTTGGTAACACTGATCTAGAGAGATGGCAGAGGGGGCTGCCTGGCCTGGCAGCAGTGTCTGTCTGTGTTGGCGGGCTGTGCTGGGCTGGAATGTCTTAGTCTGTTTACAAAGCAAGACAAAGTAATCTGGACTTTCAGGAGTCAGGATAACTGGATTCCAGAACCTGTTCTGCATCTTGCTTGGTGTGGCTTTGGACTGCCTGCCTTTCAGGGACTCTGTCTCCCCATCTTTAAAATAGCTTAAGGGATTCTAGGTCCCTTGTGCTCGGAACTTTTAGGTGTCTTGTGGTTACCTGTGCCCTGATTGCACATGTCTCTTCTTCCAGCCATGTGTGTGACCCACGTGTCCTTTCCCACCTCCATGTGTACGTGGCTGTTTTGGTGTGACTGTCCGCAGAAAAGGGTCCTCTCCTCCCAGCACCTCCCCCTTCTACCTAATAATAAACTCTAGACTCCTTCTCACCTTTTTTCTTTTTTTTTCTTTTTTGAGATGAAGTCTCGCTCCGTTGCCCAGGTTGGAGTACAGTAGCACAATCTTGGCCCACTGCAACCTTTGCCTCCCGGGTTCAAGCAATTCTTCTGCCTCAGCCTCCTGAGTAGCTGGGATTACAGGCGCCTGCCACCATGCCCAGCTAAGTTTTGTATTTTTAGTATTTTAGTATTTTCAATAGAGATGAGGTTTCGCCATGTTTACCAGGCTAGTCTTGAACTTCTGACCTCAGGTGATCTGCCTCCCAAAGTGCTGCATTCCAGGCGTGAGCCACCGCGCCCGGTCCCCTTCTGGCCTTTTATTAGTAGCTGCCATCACCATCATAGCTGGTCTTGGATCCATTAACTCCGTCAGGGTATTCCCAGTGATAGAAACAGTGAATGGCACACAGTAGGTGCTCAGTAAACATTTCTGTTTCCTTCAGAAATTGCCTGAAAGATCAGATGAGGAGATGCCTTAAAAGCGAGAGCTATAGAACCCCACTTTAAGGTGACATTTTAAGATCCAAAGGCCGAAGATATTCTAGAATGAGGAATCATGCCTTGTTCCATGGGTTCTTGTCAGCTCCTCACGCATATTGATCGCACCTTAAGGTCTACCTGTGTTCTTAGTAGTTGATGTGTAGTCCTGTTGATGATGATAAATAATAGTAATAGCAGCTGCCATTTATTAAGCACATACGACATGCTAAGCATTTTATGTTTAATGCTTCCAACATCTTGTGTTGTGAGCATTGTCAGAGTCATTGTTTTATGGGCAGAGGAAGTGAGACACAGAGAGGGGAAGTAGCTCTCGCAAGGTTGCACAGCTCCCCGCAAGCCTGTGTGCCTAACCACCGCGTCACTTGACGCTAAGTCCCCTTGTTGGGACTGAGGACCAGCCAGACAGGGGAGGGGCCCTCTCCCAGGTGCTGGGCCTGCCCCGTCCCCACAGCCCACAGGGGAAGTGTCCACAGCTGCAGGCCTGGCAGACATGCAACCCCTTCCTCCCCTGTCCAGGGGCTCCTGTTCTCCATGCCTGTGGAATTGCTGAGATCCTGCAGACAGCAGTGAGAAGCTGGCTGCTGTGGTCAGAGCCTTTCCCCAGGAGGGGGCTGCAGACTTGGCCCCAGCCCTCCTATGGCCTGCTCAGCTGGCCTGGGGCAGCAGGGGAGAGTGGAGGAGAGGCACGAACTTGCTTTTGTGAGAGGGAGCCCGGGGCGTGCTCTGTGGGTTCAGAGGAACTTCCTCGGGCGTGTGGGTGAGACCAGGCATGGCATGACATTTATATGCCACTTCCTTCTCCACCAAAATGTCCCTCTTTGTTTTAGTTGGGGAATGAAGTGCAATGCAGTAGAGAAGCACGGGGACTTGGTGCCAGGGTGCCGGAGTTCGCAAGCCTAGCTCTGCCACCGAGCAGCTGTGTGACTGAAGTCTTTGTGCCTCAGCTCCTTCATCTGTAAAATGGGGGTGATGATGGTACCCACTTCACAGGGTTGTCAGGAGGAATAAATGAGTTAATATATGCGCTTCATTTAGCACAGTGCCTGTATTTAGCACCTAACATGCTGCTGCTGCCGCTGCCTTCTCCTCCTTTGCCCTCCTCCCCCTCCTCCTCCCTGCGTCTTCCCCCACCCCCTCCGCTACCCCCCTCCTCCCTCTGTCTTCCCCCACCCCCTCCGCTACCCCCTCCCCCTCTGCTTCCCCTCTCCCCCTTTACTTCCCCCCTCCCCCTCCACTTTCCCCCCTCTCCTTCCACTTCCCCCCCTCCCCCTCCACTTCCCCCCCTCCCTCCACTTTCCCCCTCCCCCTTCCCCCCTCCACTTCCCTGCCTTCCCCTCCCCTCATCCTCATCTTCCATTGTTATTATTACTGTTGATTCTTGTAGGAGGAGGAGGAATTGGATAAGGGAGAAGATGTGCCTGGTTAACTCTGCCTCTTTGTCTCCCTCCTTCCTCTGGAGCTGTGTGGGGACTAGATCGTGTTGCTGGCTGTGTGGCCTGAGGTCAGTCACATAGCTTCTCTGTATGCATTTTCCCACCTAAAATGAATACAGCAATTATAATAATGTTAACACACTTCATTTTAAGATGCACATTTTTTACTGTGTCACCCAGGCTCACAGACATTTTATTTTATTTTATTTTTGAGACGGAGTCTCGCTCTGTCACCCAGGCTGGAGTGTAGTGGTGCAATCTCAGCTCACTGCAACCTCCACCTCCCGGGTTCAAGTGATTCTCCTGCCTCAGCTTCCCAAGTAGCTGGGATTATAGGCATGTGCCATCACACCTGGCTAATTTTTGTATTTTTAGTAGAGATGGGGTTTCACCATGTTGGCCAGACTGGTCTCGAACTCCTGACCTCAAGTGATCCACCCGCCTTGGCCTCCCAGAGTGCTGGGATTACAGGTGTGAGCCACCACATCCGGCCAAAGATACCCATTTTCAATATTTAGTAAATAGCATTTCTGAAATTTGGGGTGAATTTTACAATTGATGTGTATGTTTCCTTAATGTTTCAGCACACACCCTTTTGCCCCCAAATTGTTATTCAATTCATGATGCATTTCACAAGCGACAGAGTCTTACGTTGAAGTGAAGAGGCCACAGTGTCCACAGTGTCCCAAGCAAGGTACCAAGTGTTTTTTAAATGCCTCGTTGTTTAAAATCCTTACTGCAGCCCCAGAGGTAGGTACTCATATTCTCCCATTTGACAGATGTGGACATTGAGGCTTAGAGGGTGAAAAAGTGGCTTTCATGGAAGGTCGCTTGTTCACACAGCAGAGCTGCTATCCAGCCACCCTCCATGGGTCTTACGACATAGGCTGAAGCTCTTTTTCCAAGAGCATCCCGTAAGCACCTCTCTCCTCCCTGGGATGTAGGAATGTGTTCCTAAAGACAGCTTCAAGCTTTGGGGATGGAAATGCTAGTGGTGGTCTTAAAATATCAGCTCCTGCCAAGTTCCAAATGTCTTTGACCATGAACTCAGCAGCAGGATGGCGTGTCTGGGAGACCCTCCCAAGTCATGCTTTGTGCAGAACACAATGTTTTCAGAGCCTAAAGCGTTTTATAAAATAATGTGGGATTTGTCCCAGAGCCTGGCACAGGGTCTAGAATGCTTGAGTCCTATTTTCCAGTTGGATTAAACTAAGGTCAGACATTCTGCCCCGAGCCTGAAATGTATCACGCGGACTGGGAGCAGCCCCTGGCTGTCAGGTCCCTTCCAGGCTGCAGGTACCCAGGGGACTTCCCGTCTGTCTCTCTGTCCTGTGTTGAGAGTGGTAGTGGTTGGTGGGCTTTGGGAGGGTCTTAGGGAAGAGAGGAAGTAAACAGCAGGCTGCCTGACAGTTTAGAGCCGGGCTGTTGGGCAGAGTCCAGAAATTATCTTGCTAACAGTGACAGTCTATGAGTTTGTAGGGAAGCGAGGTCGTGAATAATTGATTGCTGCTAACTGAGTTGTGAAAACCATATTCGGAGATTCCAACGTGGAGGCTCTCCGAAGGAGGGAGGGATGGAGGGGAGTGGGAGGGTGGGGAAGCAGACAGGGATGAGAGCGTCCTCTTCCCGTGAGTCCGAGGGTCCCTCTGGGGCTCCCCTGTGTCTGGTTCAGCGAGTTTGGCTGCAGTCCCCCGCACTTAGAAATGGCCTTGGCTGACCCTGGGCCTTGTGGAGGGAGCGGGTGGCCTCGGCTCTGGTTGGGTTGGGCTGTTCCCCGCTGAGGGTCGGTTGAGTCTCCAGGCTGAGTGGGGGTCCCCAAACTGTCACCAGTTCAGAGCAAATCTTTGGACTCTTTAGAAGGGGTTCCTTGTAATGCAGATGATGAGTTTTCTCCTACCTCCTTTCAGCCTGATCAGCTGCAGAATCGAGGGGAGGCATGGGTGTTTCTGAAAGCAGGTCTCACTCAAGACTGGGAGGGACACTGTGTTTTCTAAATATGACACTTTGGGACTTGTTAAGCCAATTTTTTTTTCTAGAAGAGGCAGCATCACTTGTTGATGGGAACCAAGAGCCTAGGTTTAAATCCTGGATTCACCCCTTCCTAACTGGATGAGCTTAGAGCAGTCAGGTTACCTCTCTCTGCCTCAGTGTGCCGTCTGTGGTCCCTAATTGAAAGGTTATTGCGAAGATTCAATAAGTGAGCATTTAAAGATGAAGTACATAGATACATGTGTATATCTGTGAGACTGCTGTTGTCTCACTTAGTCATCTTTATTTATTTATATATTTATTTTTGAAACTGTGGAGCATGGCTTGGTGAGCAGCTCACAGAGGCTGGATTTCTCCCTCAGTTGGACACCTTTGTGCAGTGCCCAGCCTGCACAACTGAGCTTGGCAGCCCTTTGTAGGATGTCACCTATATTAAGTAGCAGGTGGTTGCTCTCTATAGGAATCTTGCTCTCTTATTTTCAAGCCTGAAGAGCTTTTCTAGATCTCTCATATCTATAGGTGCTCACCCGAGCCTACTGTTTGACCGACCACCATGGCCTGAGCCTGAATTTCCAGCTGGGAGTTGGAATAGACTCTTGAGCATCCCTCAAGAGGCAGGGTGCAACACATCGCCACAAGGCCTGGCACCTCCCGGAGAGTGGTCTCTCTGCTAGCGTCCAAACTTCGTAAGAGTTCCACTTCTTTATCCTATTAAAAATAAGCACCGTTGGCCGGGTGCAGTGGCTCAAGCCTGTAATCCCAGCAAGTTGGGAGGCTGAGACGGGCGGATCACGAGGTCAGGAGATCGAGACCATCCTGGCTAACATGGTGAAACCCTGTCTCTACTAAAAAATACAAAAAACTAGTCGGGCGAGGTGGCGAGTGCCTGTAGTCCCAGCTACTCGGGAGGCTGAGGCAGGAGAATGGCGTAAACCCGGGAGGCGGAGCTTGCAGTGAGCTGAGATCCGGCCACTGCACTCCAGCCTGGGCGACAGAGCAAGGCTCCGTCTCAAAAAAAAAAATAAGCACTGTTTTCTTCACTCCCTTCAGCTGCTGAGTGGTGCCCCGGAGAACAAGCCCTTGCGTTTCTTCCCAAGGCTCCAAAGGGAGAGGAATAAACAACTGCAAACAGCTGTTTCTCCGCTAGTGACAGGATTCAGACAATAGACCCTCCATGCGTATTCATCAGCTGCCTTTTCTGAGGCGAGTTTGCATTGAGGCTGCAGAGAAGCCTCCATGCTGGGGCGGCACTGGGTGGAACTTCCTGAGCCAGTAGTGAGAGTCGCTCAAAAGAGCCCAGCCCAGGCCTCCATGCAGCCCAGGTGAGCCGGGGGCCTGTCTAGACAGATGTTCTGGCGGCTGTCAGGAAGGGCTCTCAGCCTTCCTTGCTGTGGTGACTTTTTGAGAGAGGCCCTTGGCCAGAAGAGTGGCCTCCAGCAGACTCACTCTATGTGGTCACCTCTTTCTTTGACAATGGATGGCGCTCACTCAAATGCCATTCATCTGACAAATATTAATTTTTATTTAGCACCATCTATGTGCCAGGCACTGGGCTAGGTTCTAGGGATGTATCAGTGAACCAAGTATGATGGCTCATGCCCATAATCCCAGCACTTTGGGAGGCTGAGGCAGGAGGATCTCTTGAGCTCAGGATCCTTGAGACCAGCCTGGCTAACATAGTGAAACTCTGTCTTTCCAAAAATCAAACAGTTAGCCTGGCATGTTGGTGCCTGTGGTCCTAGCTACTTGGGGGGATGAGGTGAGAGGATTGTTTGAGCCTGGGAGGTGAAGGTTGCAGCGAGCTGAGATCGTGCTACTGCACTTCAGTCTGGGTGACAGAGTGAGACCCTGTCTCAAAAAACAAATGATGTCCTCTCCATTCTTCTCACCCATTTTTATTTTACCAAATATTTAGCGAGCACCTACTATGCTCCAGGTGCCATAGCTAGGTTCTAGGGACACATCAATGAACATTTGAAAGCACGTGTCTGCCCTTTATCCATTCATTCCTTCAATCTGTATTTTGACAAGTACTCATTGAGCACTTAAAGTATGTGCCAGGCACTGTACTAGGTTCTTGGGACACATCTGTGAACATTTGAAAACATATGCCTGTCCTTCATCCATTCATTCCTTCCAATAGTATTTATTTTAGCAAATATTTATTGAGGATCTACTATGTGCAATATGCTCTCCTAGGCACCTACAATAAACTGGTGAGCTGGGCGTGGTGTCTTGTGCCTGTAGTCCCAGCACTTTGGAGGCCAAGGTGGAAGGATCACTTGAGACCAGGAATTCCAGACCAGCCTGGGCAACATAGTGAGACTCTGTCTCTATAACAAAAAAAAAAAAAAAAAAAAAAAAAAAGAAAGAAGTTAGCTGGACATGGTGGCATGTGTCTATAGTCCCAACTTCTCGGGAGGCTGAGGCAGGAAGATCACTTAAGCCCAGGAGTTTGAGGTTACAGTGAGTTGTGATCACCATTGCAGCCTGGGTGACAGAGTGAGAACCTATCTCAGAAAAACAAAAAAAGTGGTGAACAAGATAGAAAAGGTCCCTATACTCCAGTACTGGGGGTTAGACTGTAAATTATAAAAATATAAATAGGATTAGTTCAGGTAACAATTAGTGGTCTTCTAAAGACCAGTGTGTATTAGACGGTGACTAAGGTGGGCTGAAACTTGTTAGCCTGGGATGACCAGGGAAGGCCTCCTTGAGGAGGTGATATTCACACTCACACCTGAACATGAAGAGGAAACATTATGAGGACCTCTGAGGAAACAGATTTCCAGCCAGAAGGCACAGAAAATGTAAAGGCTGGAGGAAGCTTGGAATTCAAAGAATTGTTGAATGGCCAGTGTGCCAGGTGGTCATTGAGTGAGGGGAGCCTGGTAGGGGAGAGAAGAGGGGTCAGTGGGTGAAAATGTGGGGAGCTTTGAGACTGAGACCAAAGCAAGGAGTTTGGATTTTATTCAGAGTGTCACAAAAAAGTATTGGGAGCTCAAAGCAGGAAAAGGATCAGCTTTGAACTTTCAAAAAGAAAACCCTGTAGTATAGATATGATGACAAAATGCACAGGAGTTTGGATTGGATCCTGGAACAGAAAGAGTTGTGTATTTATATAATGTCCCACTCCTGCTAGATAGGTTAAGACCCATGGGGTTAGGTGATTAGTTGTGTTACTATATTTCTAATGCCTGTCATGTAGCAGGAACTTAATATATACTGTATTAGTCCATTCTCACACTGCTATAAAGATACTACCTGAGGCTGGATAATTTATAAACAAAAGAGGTTTAATTAACTCACAGTTCTGCATGGCTGGAGAGGCCTCAGGAAACTTACAATCATGGTGGAAGGCAAAGAGGAAGGCAGGCACGTCTTACATGGCAGCTGGAGAGAGAGACAACGCAGGGGAAACTGTCAGTTTTAAACCATCAGATCTCATGAGAACTCCCTCACTCCCTCACTGTCATGAGAACAGCATGGGGGAAACCACCACCATAATCCAATCATCTCCCACCAGGTCCCTCCCTCGACACATGGGGATTACAATTCGAGGTGAGATTTGGGTGGGGACACAGAGCCACACCATATCAGATACTATATCTTGTATGTTTATATTTTATATCATGCTATATATACAACCATAAAACAATGACAATAGAGGTAGCAAGTACTGAGCATTTGCTATTTGTCAAGTACATGCCAGGCCCTTTGCTTGAATTAACTTTTAATCTTTGCCACCCAGTGAGGTAACTACAATTTTCGTACTTATTTTATAAAAGAATTTAAGACCCTTGCCCAAGGTCACAGAGTTGAGTCAAGATTTGCACCCAAGCAGTCTGCTCCAGTGCTTCCAGTCCTCGAATGCTGAGCTAACTCTGCCTCTCATAGAGTGAATGCAGAATGAATCAAGAATTTGTATCATCTTTGCTGATTAAAGTAACACATGTTCACTGAGAAACATTTAGGAGATGAGTATGTGAAGAAGAAAATCTAAATCCCCCATAATGCCACTCTCAGTTTAGTTTTGGAAGAAGGTTAAGCCATGAAGTCGCTAATTTGAGTAGGAATAAGGCGATCTTGTTTTTGTCTTTCCTCCAAGAGAATGATGATGCGGAGAACTGGGCTCAGGAGATGGGGAAGTGGGAAGAGAGCCGCAAAGGCTTATGGGAGGATGCTCTGCAGTTCTTCCCAGCATCCCCTGGGGTGGTCCTTGCCCCTCTCTCAAGGCGAGGGAATCCAGGGGCTCATTGAGAATCCAGAGCTGTGGGACCTCCAGGGTCTAAAAGTGCTCCAGGCAGCCTGTGGCAGTGAAAAGCCTGCAGAGAGTTGAGGCTCCTCAACTTAAATATGTGGGGCAATATGTGGTGTTAATCTCATTCAGAACCGCCCTCACAGACACCCCAGAAGAATGGCCAAATATCTGGGCACCCCATGGCCCAGTCAAGTTGACACCTAAAATTAACCATCATGGAGGTGGGGGGTGGGTGGGCAAAAATCACTTTAACACTTTGGATTCTGATCTGCCATGAGTTGGTAAGCTCTGCACTATCAATTTTATAATAGCTTTTTAGTCAGGGTTCTCCAGAGAAACAACCAATGGGATATATGTGATACACATACATACAGTTTCATGATAAGGAATTGGCTCACACAAGTATGATGGCTGAGAAGTCCCAAGGCCTGCAGTGGCAAGCTGGGTCCCAGGAGGACCAGAATGTTGTTCCAGTCTGAAAACCAGCAGTCTCAAGACCTAGGAAGGGCCAGTGTTTTCATCTGAACTCAAAGGCAGGAAAAGACAGGTTTCCCAGCTCAAGAATCCAGGCAGAGGAGCTCACCATACATGGGGGTGGATCAGCCACCAGTTCAAATGTTAATCTCAACCAGAAATATCCTCCAAGACACCCCAGAAGAATGTCTGACTGAGTATCTGGGTACTCTGTGGCCACGTCAAGTTGATACATAAAATTAACCATCCACAGAAGGGTATGGCAAAAATAACTTTAACACTTTGATGTTTAAGCTCTGGAAGCTCATTTTTGGGTCATGTGTGGAGGGTTATTGTAGAGAGCTGGGTGTTTATCCTCCTTTTGATAATGATCCTATCTTGATCCTCAGCCATTATCTGACACTTAGTGTTGCCGAGGATTTCCTGAGGGAGACTTAATCTTGTTCAAGATCTGTTCTTGCAATTGCTACTTAGCGTACATGGTATTAAAAAAAAATCATCCAAGAATTTGAAATTTAAGGCAGGACTTTAAGGAATTAAAACAAGACTCCAAAGTCCCAATTCCCTTGAGGCCAGGAGAGGTAAGTAGGTACTCCAGGACAGGTGCAGGGTGATAGGGAATGGTGAGGACTTCAGTGGACAGAAGAGCAGAGGCAGTGGACGATTGCTTCTTGGCTCCACTGCCTGTGACTATAAGAGAATCAGGCCCAGGGTTATCCATTCTTTCAGGTATTAAAAGCAACCAGAAATTTCCATTTTTTTAGTGCAATCTTTGATAAATACTAACTAATTCAAGTTTGTGTTTTTTCAGTAACACCGTGTGTGGCCAAACAAAACATTTCAGTGAGCTGGATTTATCATAAAGGTCTCTATATAACCACTTATGAATTAAATTATGATAGTGATAATAACAATAAATGATAATTTTTCCTGTAGTCCCAGCTACTCGAGAGGCTGAGGCAGGAGAATCACTTGAACCTGGGAGGCATTCTGTCACCCAGGCTGGAGTGCAGAGGCGTGAGCTGAGGCACTGCAGCCTGGGTGACAAAGCAAGAATACATCTCAAAAAAAAAAGATAATTTTGACAAAATATCTAACATTTGTTTGTTTTATTGTGTGCCTGGCACTACTATGAATCCTTAACTATATTATCTCATTCAGTCATCAGAACATAGGTAGGCACTGATTATGCCCATTTTACAGATGAGGGTCAGTACCATGCTCACAGCCACGCCATTAGTAAGTGTTGGAACTTAGCTTTTCTCATTCAGCTACCTTTGCTTTAGATTTCTATGTAGTGCTGACTTCCTTGACCCAAAGTGTGAAACTTACCCCTACTGGATTATCATAGATCATAGCAGAGAGCAGTAGTCCCTGAAGGATACTACACTAGGAAGCTTATATTTTATTTAGGCAACCATAAACCATGCTAATCACATTCAAATACAAATGCATCTAATCCTTTCATTGACATGTGAAGTGGAACTTAGTATCCAGATTCTGCAGATGAACAGACAAGATTCCATTTCTATTTCAAGGCCACACAGTTTATTAGGGGCAGAGGGGGGACTGGAACTCAGGTCCACAGGCCTCTAAGGCTCATGGTCTGCTACTTGTCCATGTAATTAAGATCAAAGAACGAGAAAGAGCTGATAGAAATGGCTGACATTTAATACAGTTGTGCTGACTGTAATTATGTGTGTGTGTATATATGTACATGAAAATTCTCATCCAGAAAGTCATTCTGATGTTTACCACTTATTGTTTACCTGTATGAGTGAGCAAGCAGGGTGCTCTGGTTCAATGCATCTCTTGAATCTTTACTTTCTCAATGAATATGTGTTAATTAGAAAATGTAATAAAGGCTATCAGTTCATTCTGCATTCATATGAGGTGATGGCCAGATCTTTGGTCTCATCTGAAGGCTCTACTGGGGAGGATTCGCTTCCAAATTCAAATTCACTTACATAGTTGTTAGCTGGCCTTGCTTTTGCATGCATTGTTGCACGAAGGACCCCAGTTCCTTGCTGGCTGTTAGCTGGAAGCCCCTTTTAGGACCTAACCATAGTGCAGCTCACAACATGGCAGTTGGATTTCCCAAAAGCCAAGGATATAAGAGATAATATGGGAGAGACGGCACCTAAGATGCACCTAATAAGCTGCAGTCTTTTTATAACCAAACCTTGAATGTGGAATACCACCACTTTTGTATTTTCTCTGTTTACTAGAAGTGAGTGACTCAATCTGCCTTACATTAGGGATGGATTTGGGTGAGAGTGGGTTTACTGGGGTGGGTATACTTGGGGCCATCTTAGGAGCTGCCTACTACAGGTACCCTGACACAATTTAAATAACATTTAATCTTACAGGAAGTGGTTGAGTCAAAGAAGGAAGTCTCGGTTTGTTATTAACACATCTTTACCACCTTTCTAAAACTTGTCAGTTTCCCTTTTTAACAATGGAAAACAGACATTCAGAACCTACAGCTGCAATGTTTTCTAGCCAGATTACAACAATACCATTCCTCCTTTCTTTTCTTTCTTTCCACATTGTCTTCTGTTTAGGGCTTGTGTCAACTCATTTTTCATTTGGGACACAGGTATAAGTTTCTCTTTTAAATCTATTCAAATAAACATTGCATAAATTATAGCACACAATCTATGCAGATATGGCAAAATTATGTAGGTCTTTGGAAGGATGATTGTAATTTAGGGAGCCACTGTTTTCAACTATCCAACAAGAAGTGACTATTTCTCTGGGAGTGGCTGGTTTTATCTGGTTTCTGATGAGGTTCTAGAGGGTAGCAAAAAATCTTTCACCCATTTGTCCATCTACTTTGGGGATGACCAGAACTCTGTGTCATGAATTCTGAGGCTGCATCTGAGTTTAAAGGCAAAGTTCTGCAGTCAACTAGCCATGTCTGCCATGGATGCAGGAGGAAGAAATAGTGCCACGTATGCCATGTACCTGCCATACTTGATCTAAATCATTGCTTCACTAACTTTTAGCCACTATGATGATGACAATGATTTGATAACAGCTTAAATTTCTGTATTTACCAGGCATTGCACTCATCCTTATGACAATTCTTTAACTTCAATGATCATATCTATAGATGAGAAAACAGAGACATGGAGGTGTACTGACTGACTCATACAAGATCACCTAGTAAGTGAGCTGTTGAGCTTGGATGCTGATGTGGTTTGGCTCTGTGTCCCCACCCAAATCTCATGTTGAATTAAAATTCCCTATGTTGGGGGAGGGGCCTGGTGGGAGGTGATTGGATCACGGGGGTGGACTTTCCTCTTACTGTTCTCGTGATAGTGAGTGAGTTCTCATGAGATCTGATGGTTTAAAAGTGTGTAGCACCTCCCCCTTCACTCTCTCTCTCCTGGCACCATATGCTTGCTTCCCCTTCACCTTCCACCATGATTGTAAGTCTTCTGAAGCCTCCCAGCCATGCGTCCTGTACAGCCTGTGAAACTGAGTCAATTAAATCTCTTTCCTTTATAAGTTATCCAGTCTCAGGTAGTTCTTTCTAGGGATGCAGGAATGAACTGATACAGATGTGAACACCGGTAGTCTGATTCAGGAGCCCATGCTATCAGTGTCTACCTTACATATAGTCGAGCATCCAACAGCTCTGTACTCTTAGGTAGTGAATGGTTTAATCTGGCCTCCACTTAACATTTACCTTGGCCATAGTTGCCCCCAATGAAGACATCAGTGTCCCATACAATAGACTTTTTTGGTGAAGTAAAAGAGTAGTGGTTATTCATGCTATCTCTTACCTTCACAATTACCATATTGAATGAGATAATGCCTATAAAAATGCTTTGGGATGGGTCAGTCACCAAACCAAAGTTAGGGGATAGCGCTATTAACATCATCATCTTCTTCCTGTTTTCCTCTGTGATTAGGTTCATCTCACAGATGCCTGATCTCATCTGTGGGGAAATTCTGGAATTGCAGAGCTTTTAAAATATTCTCCCTCTTTGGCCATTAAAGGCCCCTTAATGGTTTTGGAAACCAGCGCTCCTTCCTTCTATCCAGCGGGAAGGGTTTTCATCTTTTCCATTTCTTTAATCCTTTCTATCCTCCTAAATGGTCCATTGGCATTTGATGTGAGGATTTTTCTTCTTCTGATAGTTTGTAGTTTTGGTTCCTCTGTAAACCTCAAGAATTCTTTTGGCAAGTATGTATGATCCTGTCCAGAAAGGCTGACTGCACCGTGCGGCAACCAGTATTCAGCCTCTTTGCTGCAACTACTGCAAAGTATGATTTAACTTTGAGGACATGACGCTGGAGTTCAGGAAAGTGAACTTCACTGTATTTTTAAAACTTGCCAGATTTGTGTTCCCAAACACTTCGGAAAGGTCCTCCTGCCTCCCAGAACAATTTTCTGTCATTGGTGCATGGGGAGAGGTATTTTGAAGGAGCAGTCTGATTCCTCCTTCCCTCTCTTATCTAAACAACCACTCCAAGAAAAGTAGGCTCTTAGTCTTGTTGGACCAGGTGATAGTTGTCCAGGGTGGTGTTTCAAGGGAGATATAACTCCGAGTGTTGCAATGTAGATACAAGTGCATTCTAAGCAGATGTGGGTGACATTGTGCACATTGGCTTCACGTGGGACCATTTCCTGGAGCGGCTCCAATAAACATTTGGTACAGATAAAGATTGCTTGTCCCCAGATGCCTTCTTGGCTTGTTTGAAGCCAAATATGATTGGAGACGGAGGATGCTGGGTTTGAAAAGTGGGTTTCTGTGGCCACATGTGGGAGTTTAGCCCAAGGGAATGGTATTAAAGTGGGAAGCCAGCAGCTTGTACCCTACATGGGCCCAGATGGTTCTGGATCTCTTGCCTTCATGTCTGAGATGTCTGGATTTTGGCAAGCATCATTTTTTTTTTTCTTATAAACTTTGGTGTTCTTTGAGGAAAATGTTCCAAATGTAATCTAAGGACTGAGAGCCTCAGACAGATGGCCTGAGTTTAGAGCTCAGCTTCACTCAGTTTTCAGATCTGTAAAATGGTACCCATACGGTTTACCTGCCACAGAAGGTTCTCATGAGGATTCAATGAGATAATGCCGGTGGATCATTTTGCACAGGTCTGGCCCCCAGGAAGGACTCAAGAGGGTCAGCTATTACTATTGTTAATCACCACCCGTTTCACATGCATGGCCTCGTGGACTTTCCCTCTGGGAAACACATATATGTTACCCACTGAATGGAATAAGTCTTCACTTCTCTCGCCCCTGTGTGAGCCACAGAGTTCCAGAAGACCTTGCTCTTCTGTATTGTCAGCGTCACAGAAATGCTAGTTGAATAAAAAGGAAAGCACCAGTGGAGATTTAAACTGTGTTTCTGAACTGTTAGGTAATTCTGTGCTGCATCTCATTTAATCATATTGTATTGAGGTCATGTCTTAGCTCTCTGGTCATTTGAAGTAGATTCTCTTTTGGATTTCTATCCCTCACTCTAAAAAATTCCTCAGGGTGAGTTTCTGCTTTCCATTTTTATAGAATGACCTCGTTCCCAACCCGTAGCTTAAAAGCTGAGTGTGATTGCAGTAGCTTTAAATAAGATGATCAAATTCAGTTTCACCAGGGCTGGCTGGGCCCCTACTGTGTGCCAGCCACACCCCTACTATGTGCCAGCCACACCCCTACTATGTGCCAGCCACGCACCTACTATGTGCCAGCCATGCCCCTACTATGTGCCAGCCATGCCCCTACTATGTACCAGCCACGCCCCTACTATGTGCCAGCCATGCCTTTACTATGTGCCAGCCACGATGGTAGTGCTGAGATCAGACCACAGCAATCTCCTGAACGACAAGGTCGTATCATGGCAATGAGTGGGGACTCCGGAGCCAGACAGCCTTGGTTCAAATCCCTTTACCCCTTCCTGTCTGTATCACCTTGAGCAAGTCACTTCATCTCTCTGGGCCTTGACGTGCTCATCTGTTAGACGGTGTAATCATCTGTTCTCACACTGCGAATAAAGACATACCCGAGACTGAGTAATTTATAAAGAAAAGAGATTTAATTGACGCAAAGTTCTAACATGGCTGGGGAGGCCTCACAATCATGGCAGAAGGCGAACAAGGAGCAAAGTCATGTCCTACTTGATGGCAGGTAAGAAAGAGTGTGCAGGGGAACTCCCATTTATTAAACCATCAGATCTCATGAGACTTATTCCCTACCATGAGAACAGGATGGGGGAAATGGCCCCCATGATTCAATTATCTCCACCTGGCCCCGCCCTTGACATGGGGAGTTATTACAATTCAAGGTGAGATTTGGGCGGGGACACAGCCAAACCGTGTCACATGGAGACATTACTATACCTCCTGATTTTAGTTGGAAGTAAATAAAGTCCTGCATTCTTCATGCCTCCTATAGTACATGCAAATTCTTCAGTAACTGCACAGCGTCTACCCACAGCTGCTCACGGGTGATATAAGATGAAAATAAAGTCAATGAGAGAATCCTTAGAGGATTAAGCCCTGGAGAGAGGTCACCAGGTTTTTAGTATACCAGGTCCCCTTTGGCCACCTGTTGGAGCCTGGCACATAGTAGGAACTTTGTAGATGTTCGTTGAATCAATGAAGACTCCTTAAACTTGTTTTTTTTTTTTTTTTCCTTCTCATCAGGAAGCATTTACCTTCACAAGCTCTGAGGCCCAACTTAGATGTAACCAAACCCACAGCCACCTTCAGGCAGGGGCAGAGCCTGAAATAGCCCAGAGGGCCCTCATCACATACACTTCATTTACTGCAGCTGCTGTTGCCTTTTTAAAAAACTTGCTTGTGTCGTAGAAGAAAGTGACCAGCTACTGGATTGCTGGGTTCTTGTAGGGGGTGAGGGGAGAGTATGCCTTGGTACAAGAAGGTTCCAGAAGGCCAGATGGCTTTCCTTTAGCTTCACCTGGGGCTCTGAGGCCCACTCTCAGCCCCTTTCCTTGCATTTCTGCTTTGGAGTCTATTTATGTGAAAAATCAGTGAACGGAGAGCTCTGTGTGTGCTTCCAGGACAGATCCCAGGAGGATGGAAATGGTTCTTAATGTCCTGATACTTCAGCCTGGTGTAACCCCTGACTCTTGCATGTGGTGTGTGCCACGCCGGACCCAGCCATGTATGCAGAAGGCATCTTACAGGCATCTCTGCCTTGTTGTCTGGGAAGTAAGCGGCCTGTCCAGCCCTGCCAAGAGAGAGCCAGCTAGGGAAGATGAACTGAGGTGTGTGCTATGAGTGCATGAGCCAAGTGTCACTGAGCACCTCCTGTGAGCTAAGCATGCTCCCTCCTTTCATCTGCATGAAAACTCCACACCTGACCGGGTGCGGTGGCTCACGCCTGTAATCCCAGCACTTTGGGAGGCCGAGGTGGGCGGATGACAAGGTCAGGAGATCGAGACCATCCTGGATAACACAGTGAAACCCCGTCTCTACTAAAAATACAAAAAAATTAGGTGGGCATGGTGGTGGGCGCCTGTAGTCCCAGCTACTTGGGAGGCTGAGTCAGGAGAATGGCATGAACCCAGGACGCGGAGCTTGCAGTGAGCCAAGATCGTGCCACTCCAGCCTGGGCGACACAGCGAGACTTCATCTCAAAAAAACAACAAAAAAAAGTGGAGGTAGCTCATTCAAGTTCACCCAGCAAGAGAGTAAGCAGAGGCCAGGCATGGTGGCTCACGCCTGTAATCCCAGCACTTTGGGAGGCGAAGGTGGGCGGATCACCTGAGGTCAGGAGTTTGAGACCAGCCAGGCCAACATGGTGAAACCTAGTCTCTACTAAAAATACAAAAATTAGCCTGGCGTGGTGGTGGGCGCCTTAGTTCCAGCTGCTCGGGAGGCTGAGGCAGGAGAATGGTGTGAGCCCGGGAGACGGAGCTTGCAGTGAGCCGAGATCGTGCCACTGCACTCCAGCCTAGGCGACAGAGCGAGACTCAAAAAAAAAAAAAAAAACAAAACAAGAAAAAAACTCCACACCTGTGTTGTTGGGATTGCTAATTCCATTCTTCTTCTTTTTTTTTTTTCTTAGAGACAGGGTCTTGCTCTGTTGCTCAGGCTAGAGTGCAATGGTGCAGTCATAGCTCACGACAGTCCTGAACTTCTGAACTTAAGAGACCCTCCCACATCAACCTCCCAAGTAGCTGGGGCTACAGACGTGTGCCATCACACCTGACTAATTTTGTAACTATTATTATTTTTGTAGAAATGGGGTCTTGCTATGTTACCCAGGTTGGTCTCGAACTCCTGGTCTCATGTGATCCTTCTGCCTTGGCCTCCCCAAGTGTTGGGATTATAGGCATGAGCCGTTGTGCCTGGCTCCATTCTTTTTTTAAATGATTGAGGGTTACAGAGAACTGGCTTATCTAGGGTTGCTAAGCCTGATCTGTTTTGTTTATAGCTCACTTTTCTTGATAATTGTTTTGTTTTCAGAAATTACAAGTAATGCATCTTCATCATTGCATACTTAGGAAAGACAGAAAGTCACTGTGTGGATAACAGACTTTCTCTGGCTGTTGCCAGAAGGAAGAGAGATGTGGAGCGAGGTGGGTCCTGGAAGGAAATCCTGTAATTTATTGGCAGGTGATGACACGCTTGTCACCATATTCTTTGTGGATGGGACGTGCTTCATTCTGGCCGTACCCAGAACTTTTCCCAAAACATCGTTTGACATTGACGATGATGGAGACAATCTGCAAATGTTGGTTCCAGGGTAGAGGAGGGAGTTTCTGAGCCAGACTGGGTCATTCCCATGCCGTCCACTTAGATAAAGTCCTGGCTTAGAAAACCCCAAACACGCTAAAGTGGATACTGTAATGGGATTTATGCAATACTCTATTAAGGGCAAACCCAGCCCCATAAATACACGTCCGAAATTCAATCTGCCAAATGAAACGTTAAAGGCGCCAAATGGATTGCTCGAAAGGATCAGAGCTAAGATGTAGTTTGCCTGCTCTTGATAAGCTTATCCAGCCTTGCCACTAGGAGTGAAGGAAAAAAAAAGGGGGGTGGGGTGGGGGAAGGGAGTTAAGGATTTTACTGTATTCTCCAGTATCTTAGATATTTTCCTTTTCAATGAAAGGGGAGAAGGAGATTATCAGGCCTCTGGCTGTGAAGCTAGTGTTCCTGATTCACAGGAAATGCTGTTAAGTCCCTCGCCGGAGCCCAAATTCCATTCTTCAGACCCCAGAGCCTCCTAGGTGGGGTTCCTTCTGTATCTGGTAGACTCAACTACCCAGCACCCAGATGACCAAGGTCATGGCTGGACCCACTTGTGGGCCATCCCAAGTCCTAGTTTCTAGCCCCAAGTTCTGCCTTTGACTCTGAGCTGGCTGCTACCATCGTGGGTGTTCGTGGATTCTGAAGTGAGTTAGGGGAAGACGGCCAGTGCAGACACTGTGGATCGTTCCAGGCAACCCTTCCCGACCATGCTTCCTTACTTTTTTCTGTTTCTCCATCTGCTGGAAATACTGTTTTTCCCAGAAATGGGATGTTGCAATAGCTCAACATTTCTTAAGATTTTCTTGCACTACTTGGTGGCAAGCCAAAGGTATATCGCTAGAGTTTTCATTTCCTTCCAAGCACATGGGAGTTTTTTCTGCCATCAGAGTGTGACCTCAAAGAGTCACTTTTCGGGGTGACAGCATGGTTCAAAAGACATGACTTGTTGGGTGGGTATGGGAGGTTTTGGGTGTGGCTATGTGTGGGGCGAGGTGAATTTGGCTTCCACCTGGCAAGTTTTCTCTTCCTTTTTTTTCTAACACAGCTGATGGGCTGAGTCTTTGTCATCATTACCCTCACTCCTGATTCCCATTCTCCTTAGGGCTTAGGTCTTTGGAAGCTCTTGGACTGGGTTTGGGTTGGGATTGGAGGCTGTGGGTTTGGAGGCATCTTCGAGGGCACTGCCCGTCTCTGCCCGAGTGATGCTCTGACCACAGACGAATTCACCGTTCACTGTAAAAATCAAATACCTGGTCCTTGCATGGTTTCCCCCTCCCCCTTTTGACGAGACAATTGATGTGCCACCTCCAGTGTATCTGCTTGGGTTGGAGGACTTGCTTCAACCTCCTCTAGAACAACCAGCGTGTCTTTGGGTTTATTGCAGTTTACAGGATCTCTAAGTTATTTAAGCACTAGAGAGGTGAGAGATGAAAAAGGGAAAGATACAATGGGAACCATTTTTTTAAACAACTTTATTGAGATATGATTTACATAGTGTAAAATTTACACATTTCAAGGGTTCTACGCAATAATTTTTAGTAAATGTACTGAGCTGTGCAACCGACACCATAATCTAGTTTTAGGACATTTTCTTTCTTTCTTTCTTTTTTTTTTTTTTTTTTTTTGAGACACAGTCTCGCTCTGTCGTTCAGGCTGGAGTGCAGTGACCGGATCTCAGCTCACTGCAAGCTCTGCCTCCCGGGTTCACACCATTCTCCTGCCTCAGCCTCCCGGGTAAGCTGGGACTACAGGCGTGTGCCAACTCACCTGGCTAGTTTTTTGTATTTTTTAGTAGAGACGGGGTTTCACCGTGTTAGCCAGGATGGTCTCGATCTCCTGACCTCGTGATCCGCCCGTCTCGGCCTCCCAAAGTGCTGGGATTACAGGCTTGAGCCACCGTGCCCAGCCGGGACATTTTCATAACCCTGATAAGACTCCATATGCTGATCCTAGTCCATTCCCAGGCAGCCACTAATCTGCTGTCTCTATAGATCTGCCTATTCTGGACGTTTTATATAAATGGAAGCCTGCAATATGTGGGTTTTGCACCGGCTATCGCGTGATGTTTTTGAGGTCTATACATGTAGTGATACATTGCTGAATAGTATTCCACCGTAAGGACATAGTGCGTGTTATTTACTAATTCACTGGTTGATGGACACTTGGGGTGTTTCTGCTTTTTGGGCGGTTGTGAATAATGCTGCTGTGAGCATTCGCATAGACGTCTGTGTGTGGACATAGGTTTTCATTTCTCTTGGGGAGATTCCTGGGAGCAGGATTCCTGGGTCACATGGCAAATTTATGTTGACATTTTTAAGAACTCATTGAACTGTCTTCCAAAGTGGCTGTGCCATTCTGCATTCCTGCCAGCAGTGTTTGAGTGGAACCAGCCAATTTTTTTTATCTTCTTATAAACTGGGTGGTGAAGAGGTTTATTAGACACCGCTGCGTGTGAAATGCAACCATTGGTATCTGCCTGTGGGCAGCAGACCCTCACTGGGGCCTTGATAACACACAGGAAAAGCCTCCACACCGGTTTTCACATTGGCTCCCCCAGCAAAATTCAGAGCTTCCAGACCCCAAAAGGATCCATAGTCATGGCTCCTTCTCCCTTCTCCCCTCCAGTCTTGCTAGCCACACACCCCTGCAGTCCATCTCCTTCCAAAAAGGATTCGCTTTTATAAAAGATGCTCTGTGTCACACTCTTGCTAATTTAGCGACTTTATTGGACAACGTGATTTACCATCCGTGGCCTGCCTTCGAATGGATTCATTTACCTGCATTGATTGCTGTATGTCGGTGTTAACTGCCACCAGAAAATGCACAGTGGTGCTTAAAAACGGTGTAGCATTTTGCTTTCTGATAATGATAGTTAACTCCATCTTTGATCGCCAATGACATGGTATTCCCCTTCTGAAGATAGACCTAAATTGCATAACTCTGTTCCTTGGTGATGAGAAAATAAATTACTTTTCTACACTGTGTTCGGCTAAGTGCTTCATCAATTTGGGTTCTTTAGTAGGTTTTCATTCTTTTCTGGGGGTGCTCTTTTGTTTCTCAAAGTGGGATCCTCGGACACACAGCATCAGCACCCCCTGGGGACTTGTTAGGAATGCAGAATCTCAAGCCCCACCCCCGACCTTCTGAGTCCGAGTTTGTACTTTAACAGGATTCCCAGGCGATGGATGTGCACGGGAAGTTCTAGAAGCACTGCTCTAAGCCATGGGTCAGCAAAATAAGGCCTTGAAGGCCACATCCAGTCAGCTCAGTGGTTATATAAATAAAGTTTTATTGGAACACAGCCACGCCCGCTCATGTATGTGTTGTTGTTTTGTGGCTACTCGGCATTCACCTGCAGAACTGAGTAGCTGCCACGGAGACTTGACGGGCTGCAGAGCCAAAAATGTGTATTCCTGGGTCTTTACAGAAAATGCTTGCCCACCTCTGCTCTGGAGATGGTTTTATTTTTATTTACTTATGTATGTTTTAAATTACTAGCTTTTTCTTGTTTAGTATTACTCATTTTGCATTTATTTTACATTTTGGGACATTTTACGTTTCTTTTTTCAGCTAAGTTATGAGTGCTGTTCAACCCCAGTTTACTTTAGATACTATCCCTTAGAATGAGATAATGAAAATTAGAAGAAGCTCAGGCTTCAGATTCTGGTCTACAAACTAAAACGTTTTGAGGATCCCTGAGGTGGCTGGTTAGCTCTGTTTTTATGTCATTGTATTTTTTTTGCAAGCAAGGGGGTTCGTGGATTGTGAATCTGGAAGACCATATATAAACATTCACAAATTAGGATGGGGAAGAAAAGAATTCCTTTGTCAAATCATAGTGTCTGGTTAGGTTGGGAAAATATAGGGAGACGAGCCATGGGAGGCACCTTGGAAAGGGAAGCAGGCAAGACTGGGGTCCCCTCCAGGAATGGCCTGCACTTGGTTTAATGTTCTGCTGCCGCCATCTTGAAATTTATAATTTTTGAACAAGGCACCTGTATTAGTTTGGTTCTCCGGGGAAACAGAACCATGTATAGGCTGAGTGTCTCTTATCCAAAATGCTTGGGACCGGAATCTTTGTGCATTCTGTATCTTTTCAGATTTGGGATATTTTGTGTTATACTTACTGGTTGAGCACCCGTAATCTGAAATTCTGAAATCCAAAATGCTCCAGTGAGCATTTCTTTTGAGCATCATGTTGGTGCTCAGAACGTTCTGGAGCATTTCAGATGATTGCATTAGGGATGCTCAATCTGTGTATTATAATCCCAGCACTTAGGGAGGCTGAAGTGGGCAGATCACTTGAGGTCAGGAGTTCAAGACCAGCCTGGCCAACATGGTGAAACCCAGTCTCTACTAAAAATACAAAAATTAGCTGAGCGTGGTGGTGGGCACCTGTAATCCCAGCTACTTAGGAGGCTGAGGCAGGGGAATCGCTTGAACCTGGGAGGCAGAGGTTGCAATGAGTCAAGATCATACCACTGCACTCCAGCTTGGGCTACCGAGCAAGACTCTATCTAAAAAATAAATAAATAAATAAATAAATAAAAAGATTATGGGAATTGGCTCCCATGGTTATGGAGTTTGGGAAGTCCCTGCAGCTGCTCTCTGTGAGCTGGAAACCCCGGAAAGCTGGTCATGAAATCCAGTCCCAGGCCAAGGGTCTGAGAATCAAGGGAGCCAATAATGTAAATCCCGGTCTGAGCTGGAGAAGGTGAGATGGATGGATGGATTTTTGCTCAAGTGGTGATGCAAGAAAAGTAAATTTCTTTCTCTTCCTCTTTGTGGGCCCTCCATGGACTAGCTGATGGCCACCCACGTTGGAAAGGGCCGTGTACTTTACTGAGTTCACCAATTTAAATGCTGATCTCATCCAGAAACACCTTCACAGATGCACCTAGAAGTCATGTTTAATTGGGACACCCTGTGTCCCAATCAAGTTGACACACAAAAGTAACCATCCTAGCTGCCACTTTTATTTGACATGAGGCCCTGCAACTTAATGTAGCCATTTCTGGAAGATGGTGATTGGAGCAAAAGAACTTAAGAATTCACCATCTCTGGAGGTTAGAGCAACATACTTGCCGTTGAGTTAACCTGCGGCAGAATTCTCTTGGGCCAGTGATTTTATTGCTGTTGCATTTCTCATCAGCAACTCAACAGGTTTCTTGGCTGGCTGTCTCTTACCTTACTCTGTTTGTGCCAAGGGAAGAAAGACCACTTTTAATGATTTCTTGAATTAAGCAGTTAGAGACTTAAGCCTGCTCGGGCAGAGGGGGTTTCAAAGTGAATTTTGGATTATCTCCAGTTAAGGATGGTGTTTGATCCTCACAACTTGAAGGTAATTAATTTCAGGGGATGTATGTTGCTCCTTTCCCCCCTGCAGAGGCAGATTGAGAAATGCTGCTTTTCAAAGACGGGTGCTTCTTAAAGAAATTGAGCTCCCATCCCCTTTAGGTTTGAGGTCCCTGAGTCTTTTGAGCAGTTGGAATTTTTAGGCCACAGGTCCCTTGTGGAAGCTTCCCAATGGCCCTGTATCCTCCTGATCCTTATGAGGAGGCATTTCATCCATTGACCCTGCAGGTAGCTGATTGAGTCTGAAATAGCAGCCTCCCAGCCCAGCAGGGACCAGAGTAAAGGAACATTTGCTGTAATTTCTTTCCTCCTCCCCCTCTGAAAGATTGTTAATCAGGAACCTTTTGGAAACAAAAAAGGAAAGCAAGAAAAGGGAGACCTAGTTTGGTGAACCCAATAGAAAACTACCACATGGTCGAAGCTTCCCAAAACCCCTGGCGGCAAGGGGATGTCAGTTGGTGAGCGGGCTGGGGCTGCAGATGTCTCAAAAGCTCAGACACACTGATGACAAGAGATGCTTTTAGCACTTTTGGAGAGACCAAAGGACATTTGATGATCATCATTATGACCGTAAATAATTACGCATTTGTAATCAGAGCTGTGACCATTTATTGAGCATCTACCATGGGTCAGGTTCTGGGCCAAGTCAGGTGCATCTCTTAATTCTCTCAACAGCCCCTCGGCCTGGCTCATTTTATAGACAGGAGTCTGAGGCTCTCAAATTTAACGTGATCAAGAGCACACAGCCGGAAAATGACAGGGCCAGGTGTAAGCTCTGCTGCCAGACCTTGTGCTGCACCCTCAAGCTGCCTTCTGTCCTTGCTGTCCCTGTCAAAAGCTACTCCAGTCCTGGCACAGTGACTCATGCCTTTAATCCCAGCACTTTGGGAAGCCGAGGTGGGCAGATCATCTGAGGCCCGGATTTCAAGACCAACCTGGCCAACATGGCGAAACCCTGTCTCTACTAAAAATACAGAAACTAGCTGTGCGTGATGGTGCGTGCCTGTAATCCCAGCTACTCAGGAGGGTGGAAATCGCTGGAACCTGGGAGGTGGAGGTTGCAGTGAGCCGAAATCACACCACTGCACTCCAGCCTGGGTGACAGAGTGAGACGCTGTCTTAAATAAAATAAAATAATAATTAGAAAAAGGTCCTCCAGACCCCGCCTATCCAATAGTACTGTGTCAGAAGTTGGGTGTGGATTAAAATTAATGAGGTTCCTATAGGTTGGAACTCTAAATAATTGTTCCCCAGAGTATGGCTGAGATGATTTGAGGTGGTAGACAGGTGAATGTTTAAAAAAAAAAAACTTTTGGTATTTAAATGAAATCTATATACCTGGCTTATTAAACTTGTGATTTTAAAGTGAACTAATGGTTCTTTTTAAAACATGAATGTAAGAAAAGAAACAGTGAGTCTTTTATGTACAAATAAGAGTGTGGGTAGGACACATGTGGATGCTGTCTCGGCTGTTCTAGAAGCATCTTTTGTGCACAGTTGGAACCAGCTTGTGTTGAGGATGTGGGGTGACGCATTTGAAAAGCAGAGCTTGAGGCTGGGAGTGGTGGTTCACACCTGTAATCCCAGCACTTTGGGAGGCCAAGATGGGAGGATCGCTTGAGTTTGAGACCAGCAAGGAGAACATAGTGAGAACCTGTCTCTACAAAAAATAAGAAATCAGCCAGGTGTGGCAGTGCACACTTGTAGTCCCAGCTACTCAGGAGGCTGAGGTGGGAAGATTACTTAAGCCTGGGAGGCTGCCATGAGCCGAGATCGCACCACTGCACTCCAGCCTAGGTGGCAGAGCCAGACTCTGTCTCAGAAAAACCAAACAACAACAAAAAGCAGAGCTTAACTTGGAGACGTTGTTTGTGGTGGCAAAGAAGTCTTGAGCCAAGCGTCAACGTTTTAGACTTCCTCATTCATGATGGTGTTGCCGTCATCCCTTCTTTTCCGTGGGGACGATTTCACCACTTGTTACCCAAATCCCAGATACCTTCGCTGCCTTTCTGAATTATTCATGAGTGTTAGCAGGAAGCCCTTTCCACAGCTTGTGAGGTTCTCCATTGCGTGGGCTCCGCCTACCATGATGCCTAGTTCTGTATCATTCACCACCTAATTACGCCCAAGCCACACTCTCCGTTCTCTGTCTCTATCCTGCCTCAGGGCCCGTGCAGTTGCTCCTGCTTCTATCTGGGATGCTTTACCCTATATTTTTGTGTGACTGACACCTTCTCAGCATTCTGGTCTGCACTCAAATGTCATCTTCTTCTTACAGTGGCCTTCCCTTTCCACCCTACTTAAAGTTTTTCCTCTCTCCTTAGTCATGTGACAGATCTCCGAATGTTTTCTGTAAAGGGCCAGATAGGAAATATTGTAGGCTTATGGGCCATAGGGTCTCTGTTACACCTACTCAGCTCTGCCATTGTTGTGCAAAAGCAGTCAGAGGCAATAACTTAGTGGGTGTGGCTATGTGTCAATAAAACTTTATTTACAGAAACAGGTGGTAGACTGGATCTGACTCACTGGCCAAAGTTTGCCAGTCTCTGCTCTATGCTATTGCCTTGTTTTGTTTATTTATTTATTTTTTGAGCCAGAGTCTCACTCACACTTTCTCCCAGGCTAGAGTGCATTGGTGAGATCTCAGCTCACTGCAACCTCTGCCTCCTGGGTTCAAGCAATTCTCATGCCTCAGCCTCCTGAGTAGCTGGGATTACAGGTGTGCACCACCATGCCTGGCTACTTTTTGTATATTTAGTAAAGACTGGGTGTCACCATGTTGGCCAGGCTGGTCTTGAACTCCTGACCTCGGGTGATGCATCAGCCTCAGCCTCCCAAGGTGGTGGGGTTACAGGTATGAGCCACCGTGCCCGGCCGTAATGCTATTGCCTTGTTTTACTGTTGTCATAAATTTATCACTATCTAAAATAATCTTGTTTATTTGTATGTAACTTTCTCTCCCTGTATCTAGAACATAAACCCCACGAGGACGGGAATCTGTCCTTTCTTCTTGTTTAATGTGGTATCCTCAGTCCCTAGCACTTAGTATGTGCTCCATGAATATTTGTTAAACAAATAGATACTGTCATTGATGGGATTCCTAAATGTATTCATTCTCCAGACATGCATTGCTCCCTTACTTTGTTCCTTGACTTATGCAAAACATTGGAAACAGATCTCGTGGCAAAATACACATATAGACATGGAAGCGGTTATGGTACAACATGACCTACTAAACAACGTAGGAAGTGGCACAGGGTGGCGGGACATTAACTCTCTGGAAATTAGAGGTGGCTTCTTGGAGGGAGCGCCATCTGAGCTGACTTTGAAGGATGTATTTAAGGTATTTGGTAGGCAGTGGGGAGCAGGAAGGGCATTCTGGACCCAGGGAACAGCCTGGGCAAGGCGCGGAGGCTGGAACCAGCCTGACTGTGTGCTGGGGGAGAGAAAACCATTCAAGGTGGATGGAATAAATAAGCCCAAGTGTAGCAGCGGATAGAATGAACGGCAGCAGGAAGTTGGGGACTCTATTGGATTACTTTCCTATGAACAATTAACGAAGGGCCTTTCCTGAAATATGGGCTTGGGTGCCATGTATTTAAATGTGAGTTTTGGTTTCTGGGAAGCAAAATGTTAACATTGCTACCTAGAAGTATAAGAAGAATTCTTTGTCCATGGGTCTGGTGAAAGCTAATACGCCTTGTCGGTTGATTTAGCCTCAACTATCTAGAGTGGGTCGATATTTGGAAGGCAGCTACCTGGTGTCCTATATAATTGGTAGGTCCAAGAAAAATGGTTTCTTGGCTCTTAAAATATATAGGCGACGTTAATGAACAGTCGTCTGGGTCTCACCCTGCGATGCGTCTAAATCCCATCAGTTGTCAGTGGGGAGTTAAGCACACAGCAAAGGGCAGCATCTGGCTGTGGAAGGAAGTGGGGGGGAATTGCAAGCGCTGAGTAAAATTTTATTGAGGTAGGCCAGCCCTGCTGTTTACGAGGTGCTTCAAGGGAAATCATGACCTGCAAAGCTAAAGACTGTTCCTCCTTACCACCCTGGCGAGGGAAACCGTCCCCAAGACTGCGGGGAGTCCACCTCCAACTTCCAAGGCTTGGCCAAATTCTAATGAGGCTGGAGCCAAGTTTGAGGGTGGAGGCTGATGACACAGGAGGTCACAGGAGAGGGATATAGACGCTTATTCAGCACCTAAAATGTGCCGGCTGGTGGTGATGTCTGTACTTACCATGTGGTACAGTGTCGGGGTATGTTTCCACATATCTTTTTTTTTTTTTTTTTTGAGATGGAGTCTTGCTCTGTTGCCCAGGCTGGAGTGCAATGGTATAATCTCAGCTCACTGCAACCTCCGCCTCCTGGGTTCAAGCAATTCCCCTGCCTCAGCCTCCCGAGTAACTGGGATTACAGGCGCCTACCACCACAGCCAGCTACTTTTTGTATTTTTAGTAGAGACAGGGTTTCATGTGTTGGCCAGGATGGTCTCGAACTCCTGACCTTGTGATCCGCCTGCCTTGGCCTCCCAATGTGCTGGGATCACAGGCATGAGCCACCGCGCCCAGCCGTGTCCATGTATCTTATTTTCTTGGTATTTCTACAGCATCCACATAATTTAACTTCCCGGTAATGGTTTACTTCATATTTTTCTTTACATCCACTCACTTTTTACTTAGCTCAACCTAAGCTATAATGTCCGTAAAATCATGGTATTCATGAAGCCTATCATCTTCTAACACATCAGCATAAAGACATAAGTGTTGGAATTTGTAATAAAAGGTTTGTTCATGAACCGCATGGAATAACTGGTTATTTGTAACGTGGCCTTATCTTGTTCTGTTCTCTGAGGTTTGCTAGAAGGTGTCCTTGCTTTCATTTGACAGGTGAGGAAATAGAGAAGTTTAGACAGTTGCCCAACCTCACACAGCTAAGAAGTGGCAGAGTCTGGATTGGAACACAGATCTTTTTGGGTTTTAAAGCCCAAGTTATTTGCATCAGCTTTTCAGAGGAAGTAAAGGGTGGTTGATGACCAAGTGTCTCCTGGGTTGGATGGACAGATTGAGAGCTTGTGAGAACAGGCATAAATGGTTAGACGGGGCCAATGAGACTTCCTGCCTCTTCTTGGGAGGCAGAGATGGCTTCGACCACTGTCCTGTAGGTTCCCGTGGATTTTGCTATAGGACTTGCTTGTACTGTGAGAAGTGTTCTGGGGCACCACTGCTGTGGCATGATGAGCCTGTAGTCATCTCATGAAATAACAGTAATCCTTTGGGAGGCCAAGGCAGGCGGATCACCAGGTCAAGGGATCGAGACCATCCTGGCCAACATGACGAAACCCTGTCTCTACTAAAAACACAAAAATTAGCTGGGCGTGGTGACATGTGCCTGTAGCCCCAGCCACTTAGGAGGCTGAAGCAGGAGAATCATTGAACCTGGGAGGCAGAGGTTGCAGTGAGGCGAGCCGAGACTGAGATTGCACCACTGCACTCCAGCCTGGCTACAGAGTGATACTCTGTCTCAAACAAACGAACAAACAAACAAAAACAGTAATCAATATTGGCTCTTGCACAAAACCCAGGAGAACGAAGTTGTGGGGAGGATGGCACATGGGATTGTCCCCACAGAGCCACTGCACAGCCACAAGGATGACAGGGGGCCCCTCATTTGTATTGAAGGCTGGTTAGTATTCAGCCCTCAAGGAAGTACCTTGGAGGAAAAAAAAAAATCACCTTAATGGGTTCGGGATGAGCCCTACTGCCAGCCATTGTTGGAAGGCCACAGGGAGGAGACCCAGCTGCCCCTGAGGAGTGGCAGTGATGGCCCAGTGCAGAGCTGATCCTGTGTTCTGGGGCAATTTCACATGAGATGAAACATCAGGCACTGCTGGGGAGGCCTGCTGAGATGGGCGGCCCCACTGGGCAGTGAAAGCACTGACTCCAGTTTAAGGGTGGCAGCTTGGGGCAGAGGAAGAAGGGACCAGATAAAGTTGGCAAGCCCAGCGAGGTGACCAGGATATTAGCAGGGAAGAAAAACTGCATTTGGCAACCCGTTGTTCCGTCAAATTCTTAGGTCATCGTTACTGAAGATCCCACATTTGGATGACTGTGATCAGACGTACTGCTAGTCTGTATGGTGACTTTGCAGGGCTAAAAAGGTCTTAGCAGAAGACCAGAGCTCACCGATGCAGGGCTTGGTGAGCAAAGCACTGGGTGGATTTCAGCCGCTACTTGCCACTTTGCGGTACACAAATCATACAACCATTTGCAGTGACCCCAAAGAAGATCTAACATGTGTTTCAATAAAGCATATCTGTGAGGCCAGGCACAGTGGCTTACACCTGTAATCCCAGCACTTTGCTAGGCCGAGGTGGGCGGATCACCTGAGGTCAGGAGGTCAGGAGTTCTAGACCAGCCTTGCCAACATGGTGAAAACCCGTCTCTACTAAAAATGCAAAAGTTAGCCAGGCGTGGTGGTGCACACCTGTAAGCCCAGCTACTCAGGAGGCTGAGACAGGAGAATCACTTGAATCCAGGAGGCGGAGGTTGCAATCAGCCAAGATCGCACCACAGTACTCCAGCCTGGGCAACCGAGTGAGACTCTGTCTAAAAAAAAAAAAAAAAAAAAAAAAAAAAAATCTGTGGGCCAGGCACAGTGGTGCATACCTGTAATGCAGCACTTTGAGAGGCCAAAGTGGGAGGATCACTTGAGTCCAGGAGTTTGAGACCAGCTTAGGCAACATAGTAAAACCTCATCTCACAAAAAAATTTAAAAAATTAGCCGGGCATACTGGCACACTCCTGTAGTCCCAGCCACTCAGGAGGCTAAGGTGGGAGGATGACTTGATGCCAGGAGGTTGAGGCTGTGGTGATCTGTGATCATGTTGCTGCATTCCAGCCTGGGTGACAGAGTGAGACCCCACCTCTGAAACATTAAAAACTTAGCCAGACATGTAGACCTAACTACTTGGGAGCCTGAGGTGGGAACATTGCTTCAGCCCAGGAGTTCAAGGCTGCAGTGAGCCAAGATTGCACCACTCAATCAGCTGGGTGATTGAGCGAGACTCGGTCTCGGAAAAAAAAAAAAAAAAAAATGTTAACAGTTCTCTGGTATTCCATAATAAACTATCTGAAAACTGAATGGCTTAAAACATTCATTTTGTTTTGTTCCTAATTTTGAGGATCAGGACATCAGGAAGGGCTCTGCTGGGAGGTTTGTCTCGGTTCCACGTGGTGTCCACTGGGGCTGGAGGATCCACTTCTAAGAATTTTTCATCCATCTGTCTGGTGCTTTGTTCCTCCTTGACCCCTCTCTCTGTTTCTCTCCATGTGGCATCATGCATCTTCCTGTGGCTTGATTTTCTCACAGCTGGTTGGCCTCAGGTTAGTGTCACTTCTGATGTGGTGGCTGGCCTCCAACAGGTAGGAAGGTAGAAGCTGCCAGAAAATTAAGGGCTACACTTAAAACTGTCACAGCGTCACTCCTGCCATATTCTGTTGCTCAAAGCAGTCACAGGGCCTGTCCAGATTCTAAGGATGGGAAAAATAAGTCCCACCTCTTGAAGGGATGGGGGTGGCAAAGTCACCTTGCAGAAGAGCATATGGGATAGGAAATATAGCTGCGGTCATCTTTGGAAAATGCCGTCTGTCACTCCTTAATTGGCAGGGATTTTTCAGGAGCCTCATGGTGCTTCTCCTATCTTGGACTCCCTTAGAATCCCATAAAAAGAATAATGACAGACAAAGTATAGGCATGTTCTCCTAAGATCGAAATATATGTCTGAGTCTTAATTTTCCCTGGCTTCTTCATGGAGTCCTAATGATTGAGCTGAAAAGTTACTCTAATAAGGTAAACAAACTTGCAGAGTAGAAATAATCCCAGCACAAGTCACAGCTGTGGCAGAAGGGAAGAAGGTATTAATACATGCATACCTGTGGTGGTGCAAGAGTGGTTGACTCATGTTTGGTGTTTGGTGTGGGCCCAAAGACAAGAGGATCTAGCTTAGACCAACTCATCTCTCATCTGAGTGTTAGAAATCTGAAGTGTGTTTTACTGAGTCCAGCAACAAAGATTCAGTTGCTGAAATGAAGACAGATTCAGACAGTAAACTGATGTTTTTGGTTGGAATTTTCTTCAAAGCTAAACCCTGGGGTCATTACTAGATAGTAGTCTCCCTGTAAAAATATGGTGTAATAAATGACGTGCACACACATTCAGTAGAAAGAACATTTGTACCCTTGGTGAAAAAATCTGAATAATTAGCCTAGTCCATTTTTTTGGATAGTGCTAAACTTCACAAAGAATAATAGGAAGAGAGGTTGCATATTAATTATATCTGGAGAGGAGTTGCCCTGTTCTCTTGAAGTATTCTAGATAGAAGGCGGCTTGGCTTGCAACCGAGGCCTGGCTACTTAGCTATGACTATGAGTAGGTACCTACCCTGCGTCTCCCTTTATTCACCTATAAAATGAAAAAATTACACCTATTTTACCTAACCCTGGGACTCTTTTAGGTATGAAACAATGC
Organism: Macaca thibetana thibetana; assembly: GCF_024542745.1. Taxonomy (NCBI): domain Eukaryota; kingdom Metazoa; phylum Chordata; class Mammalia; order Primates; family Cercopithecidae; genus Macaca; species Macaca thibetana. Next base: position 58,929,983 of record NC_065597.1, on the reverse strand, counting down.
GGTACAGTTTTTAAAAATTGCTTTGTGAGTTCAAAAGTTCTTTACCTATTGAGCCATTATTGCTAATAATATTTAGCATAGCACGTTTCTGTTGTCTAAGAATTAACATTAGCCATTACTTCCTGGCTTATTTAAAAATGTAATGTATAGGGTCTATCATTTCTTGAAAATACAAAATTAAAAAAATTAATTGTATAACTCTAGCATTACCTAGGGTTTGGGCACAAGCTATAATTTGGGCCCTTGTGGCTTATACATACATTAAGTAAGTTATTTTTGCCAGTTTTGGATAACGTGGGTAGTACTTTCTATGATGAAAGGCTTGATCCTACAAAGACAAAAGAGTAAGCCACTAAATGAGATTTTGCTGCTTTAAATAAACTTCACCCAGTCATTGCACCCTATTGAATGGACTAACAGTAATGAGTGGATTACTCTCATTCCAATAGATTTTAGATTCATTATTTGTCAACAAATAGTTCTTTGAGGGCCAATGCGGGGAAATTATCCTTGCCATGAGTGACCCAGTGGTTTCCTAACTCCTGTCTCATGGAATGTTGCTGCCTTGATGAACTAGCCAAGATCATTCCATGCTCAAATCAAAGGAAGCGGGCTCCCTCTCTTTCGATTTACAGAAGGAAAAAGGTCAATGGATTAACTTTTCCGTATATATTTTTTTGTTTTGTTTTGTTTTTTTGTTTTGTTTTGCTTTACTGTAACTTTTTCTTATGTTTTTAGCATCTGAACTCATTTCAGCATGTGAAAATGCAGTGAAAGATGTTGTCTAAAATGCAAAATTCAGTACCAAGAGTCATTTCCGTTGAAGGCATTGCCTGTTTCATTTAGTTTACAAACTGCATGGTTACTGCTAAATTGAAAGACCACTGTATTATGCTGTGTATCCGGGATGGGCGTATCTGGCCCACTGCCTGTTTTTGTAAATAAAGCTTTATTGGAACAATAAACTAATACATCGGTCTTGTAAACCAGAAGTGAAAACTCTCTCCCCAGGACAACTCAGAGAGAAAGTACTTTACTTGACCATCAGCACCCAAAGCTAAAATTCTAATTTAAAATACTCTCTGTATTCTGATGGGGTATCCATTTTAGGTACAACCCAAGTATTGATCCACCCCATAATTTTATGTATATCGTGCATTACTGCTAGCCAACATGAATATTATATAGTACTATAAATGTTTAACTGTACATAGTACATACAAATACATAAGTACAACCGATGCTTATTAGACATGCTTATAAGCAAGCACTTCAATTACTTAACTAACTATAGAACATAACATTGGACCTTCAAAGTCAACTCTCGACCCCAGGAATATCAACCAGTATTACAGATCCTTGATAGTACATAGTACATTCAGTCGTTCATTGGACATAGCACATTTAAGTCAAATAAATCCTCGTCACCACGGATACCCCCCTCAGTTAGTGGTCCCTTACCCACCATCCTCCGTGAAATCAATATCCTGCACAAGAGTGCCACTCTCCTCACTCCGGGCCCAAAACACTTGGGGGTAGATATGCCCATTCATTTACATACTGTCTGTAACAGTGCTCATGCTATAACTGCATAGAGGGCATAGAGACCCCTGAACTGTGTCAGTGAGTGTAATGAGCAGTCTGTCTTGTTTTTGTTTTTGTTTTTGAGACAGGATTTTGCTCTGTCGCCCAGGCTGGGGTGCAGGGGTACCATCATGGCCCTCTGCAGCCTTAACCTCCAGGGCTCAAGCGAGCCTCCCACCTCAGACTCCTGACTAGCTGGGCTACGGGCATTCACCACCGTGGCTGGCTGATTTTTGTATTTTTTGTAGAGACAGGGTTTTGCCATATTGCCCAGGCTGGTCTCAAACTCCTAGGCTCAAGCAGTCTACTCACCTTGGTCTCCCAGAGTGCTGGGATTATAGGCGTAAGCCACCATACCCAGCCTCAAGCTACTTTTTTTTTTTTTTTTTAACTCTGAATTTTTTCCAAACATGACAAGCAACCAAAGCTGCCATTTTGTTGAGACATGGCTTAGTCTGAGTATTGTATTCTTCCTCCAAAACCTGCATCAAATCTGATAGGCTGGAAATAAAATGGTTTTATTGTTTTTAAGAGAGCATTAGGCTATGGTTAAAAAGGAAAGAGAGGAGGAACTTGGAGGTATATAATCTGGTATAAATCCAGCCTCCATCATCTTTTTACACAGTAAATTCTTCGTCTAATCCATAAATAATATATTTATTAAGCATCTGGTCCTAGCTGCTGCCTAAGGTGTGTACAAGCCAAACAACTGTTTATTATGCTGGATCTTGTAGGGTTCTGATCATCTACTACTGTGTAACAAATAGTTCTCTAACTTATTGGCTAAAACAATGCTTTAGTATCGTCTCTCAAAGTTTTGTGGGCTGACTAGACATGGCTGGATGGTTCTTTCTTGGATTTCTGCATATGTTACTGACACATATGGGCTGGGCTGTGATCGTCTGAAGGTTTGGCGGTGGTGGATACCCAAGGTGTCTTCTGCACATGCCTGGCAGTTGGTGAGGGTTGTTGGCTGGGAGCTCAGCTGGAGCTGTTGGGTGCATCAGACGTGGTCTATCCTGTGTGTCTTGGGCTTCTTGCCTCATGGCGGCTGGGTTCGAAGAGGGAGTTTCCCCAGAGTGAATATTCTGAGAGGTCCAGCAGGGGCTGCAAAGGTATGTATGTTATCATTGAGGCTTGGAATTCCCAGAACATCACTTTCACTGCCATCTGTTGGTCAGCTGAGTCTTGGCTTCAAGAGGAGGGGAATAAGACCCTACCTTTCGATGAAGGGCATGCCAAGGAATTTGAGGTCATCTTGAATCCGACCCATATGCCTATGGTGGTGAACTGGCTTCTTTGTTAAATTGTAACTTTGAAGAGTCCTGATGCAGAGGAAGCTGTCTTGATGCTAAGAGAGCTTTTGATAGAGTAGTTTGGCCTGGAAAAAGCCCAGAGGAGGCTCTGGGAGATGCGTAAGCAGGGATGGGAAGGTTAAGCAGGGAGGTCGGAGTAATCCAGGCACAGGAAACAATCTTTGCCAGCGTCCTGGGGCAGGACTGCAAAAGGTTCTAGACCTAAACTAGAGCTGAGAGAATGAGAGGATTGAGGTGGAAGCTAAGGGGTAGTAGCTGAATAATGACCAAATTTCCCAAGCTTCTAAACTTCATTTTTCTCCCATGTAAAATAGGGTAATATTTACTATACAAGGCTGTTGCGAGGATAAATTAAGAGAAAGTCAGTAGAGCCTTGCACAGTGATATTTTCTTTTCTCCTGGAAATGGCCGTGAGTCAATGGAAAACACATATCACCTGACCTCTTTTTGGTGTCCCTGTCTTACTCATGACCTCCTTTCTCCAGGGTCAAAACTGAGCTTACAAATTATGCTTTCAAACTTGCAAGCTATCCATAAAGTCTTACCAAACTGTTAAGTGTAGTCCTGGGACTTGTGAAGGGTCCAAAACAGATCTGAACCCTTGCCTGGTTATTATTTGATTATTAAAGCAACAGCAGCCACCTCGTTAGCACTTGTGGGTACTCTAGCAGCACCAAGGTTAACCGTCTCTGCTGGCTGTCCGCGCTCATTTGCATGGCTTCCTCCTCTCCCCCACATCTCCAGTAGTTAACGCACATCTTCACTCTCACTTCCTTGTTCAAAGAGATGTTTCACCACGGTGCAGATGCGTGCCCCTGGCAACGCCTGGTGGAGGCAGCAGCTGAGAATTCTGTAAATCTGTGCTGCTCTCCTGCAGAACTCAGTCTAAATTCTAGCATTCCAGGACCTGGGGAGGGTAAAGCCTGTTGACATGCCAGCAGGAGCCACAGCTCCTCCAGGGTCATTTTCTTTTTTTTTTTTTTTTTTTTTTTGAGACGGAGTCTCGCTGTGTCACCCAGGCTGGAGTGCAGTGGCGTGATCTCGGCTCACTGCAAGCTCCGCCTCCCGGGTTTACACCATTCTCCTGCCTCAGCCTCCGAGTAGCTGGGACTACAGGCGCCCGCCACCACGCCCGGCTAGTTTTTTGTATTTTTAGTAGAGACGGGGTTTCACCATGTTAGCCAGGATGGTCTCGATCTCCTGACTTCGTGATCCACCCGCCTCGGCCTCCCAAAGTACTGGGATTACAGGCTTGAGCCACCGCGCCCGGCCTTCCAGGGTCATTTTCGAAGCCAGAGTCTGCCGACGTGCGTGGCAGCCTTCTAGCTGCACAGGCTGATTGTGATAGGGATGTGCTCACTGGACTCCACAGTCCCCTCCTTTCTCAGTCCCTCTCAGGCACCCTCTGTGCTTTCGTGTCTCAGGCCCCATATGAGGAACCAGGACCATGGCCTTTCACAGGGAGCTCGCAGTCTGCTGTGCTAGGGAGTTTATACTTTTCCCCAAATAATCCCCCAAATGAGTGGAGGGCCTATCCTCTCCACTAATGAGGTTGTGGCAAGGCCAGTTTCTATTCCATAAGCACAAGCTTCTTTTTGTCCCTGAAATAGCATCGTGGTGGAGTCTCACAATTTATTCCAGAAGGGGTGTGAGGTGCATATTTGGCAATGTCTGGAGACATTTTTGGTTGACAGGACAGGGCGGGAGCTGTTATGGGCATTTAGTGGGTACAGACCAGGGGTGCCAGTAAACATCTTATTCTACAGACTGCGGGACAGCGCCACGGCAAACAGTGATCCAGCCCAAACTGTCAGGAGAGCCAAGCTTGGCTGGACCCCTGCTCTCCTCTCATCGCCTGCTTTTCTTTTGTCACTGTGTCACTGCCATACTGACTTTCTGGTAGTTCCTCAAACATACCCAACCCTGTCCCATTTGGGGACCTTCATGCTTGCTTTTCCTTCCAGAATGTTCTTCCCCACAGAAGCTGTCTGTGATTCTTGATCCATGATCAGGAATCCACTGGATTCCATGATTATACCCTGTATTCAACACTTCCCGTGTGTCTGACACACCGCACACACAGCAAATGGAATCTCGTATTCCCGCTCACCACAGCAGCTTCTCCTTTTCTCCATAGCTCTTATCCCCATCTGAACTCTCCATTTATTTATTTATTTATTATTTTTATTTATTTATTTATTTTGAGACAGAGTCTCACTCTGTAGCCCAAGCTGGAGTGCAGTGGTGCTGTCTCAGCTCACTGCAACCTCTGCCTCCTGGACTCAAGCGATTCTCCTGCCTCAACCTCCCGAATAGCTGGGACTACAGTCACGTGCCACCACACGCAACTAATTTTTTGTATTTTTTAGTAGAGACCGTGTTTCACCGTGTTGGCCAGGGTGGTCTCGAACTCCTGAGCTTAGACGATCTGTCCGCCTCGGCCTCCCAAAGTGGTGGGATTACAGACATGAGCCACCGTGCCTGGCCTCCATTTATTTCTGCCCCTCAGTGACCTCTTTCCTGCTGGTCTGTAGGATTCATAAAGACTCGGACTCCGGCAGAGTTGCTCACCGCTGTGTTCTCAACTCCTGCACCAGCTCTTGGCATACAGTAGGCACTCAATATATATGTGTTGCAGTTGGGGGGGATGAGAAATAGGGGAGGCTGAAAGTAGGGAGAGGAAAAGAGAGTTTTTAGAGTCAGAAATCCTGGCTGCATGCACCAATTCTAGCTTTGTGTTTTGGGGGAAACCTGCTTAACCTGTCTGAACCTCAGTTTTTCATTCTGCAAAATGGGAATGAAGATCATCCCGCCCTCTCTGAGATGGTTTTGGTGTTTGTACCGCAGGCTGTGTGTGTGTGTGTGTCTCACACACGGGAAGTGCTGAATAAAGGGTGTAATTGTTTTTCTGTGTAGGGGGTCTGGAGTTGTGATTCCCTTGGAGAAGGCAGATTGAGGAATCATCGCGGTTGCCATCCACACAGCGCTCACCACATGCCGGCCTAGTTGTGTATTCACGCGCTTTAATCTCACAGCATCTTGTGTCGTCCTGGTCCCCGTTCCGTAGCTGAGCAAACAGCAGTGCAGGGTGGTGAGGGGCTGCGCTGGTACACACAGTGAGGAGGTGGCGTGGTGGCGTGGTGGCAGAGGTGACCTTCATGCAAACCCAGGCTGCCTGGCTCCGTAGCCTTAACCAGGACACCCGCCACTCCTCTAAGGTGTGTTTTTCGTCTCCCTTTGCAGAAAAGCTCTTTTGCTCATTTCTCATGACATGTGTTAGGGCTTCCTGTGGGTGCCCAGTGGAGTGTAGGAGGAAGCAGAGAAAGCAAGGCGCTTACAATGAGACCCATCCATGGGGCCATCCCTTTTGTGGCTGGGTCTTAATTTATGAAGATGTCTGATAGCCAGGCATGGTGGTGTGTACCTGTGGTCCTGGCCTCTCCAGAGGCTAAGGCTGGAGGATTGCTTGAGCCCAGGAGGTCGAGTCAGCTATGA